>NC_083706.1:36762909-37070217 GCF_033118175.1 Dama dama
AGCTTCATGAATGATTAAATAGAAGGTGGTTATGTCCGAGAATCAGCATTCACTCTTCACTCGTTGTGGGGTTTACTATTTTCTAAAAAGACATTTTCCAGTTTGAATCTTTAATGTTTTATTTTTAACCTCATTATCTTTCTAAGCTCAAATAAATATTTTAAGTGTACCCTCTGCTCCGTCCTCCTGGAACTCTGAGCAGATGGCCTTGCCACATTAACAACGATTCTGGAGACCATTATGAATCGTTTTAAACCCTGACTCCTTCCCCTAAACCTGCCTGTACCCTTGCCCTTACCCTTACCTAACTTCAGAAGAACAAATCCCCCTTGTTGCCTAACTCTAAATCCTTCACCTGCGCTCAAGGTACCATTTCCGTCTAGTTCTTCCTAAAGTTTGCATCATCAACTATTCTCTCATTCTCTCTCCTATATGTTTAAATTCTCATCTTAGCCTATAAACATGCTTGCATCTCTTTATAAACCATCCCCAGAGTGAAACTTTCAACCTTTTTCCAGCTGATACCTTATCTCCTCTGTTCACTTAAAGGTTCTTGAGTTTTCAGGATTCACTCTCTCCACCTCCACATATCTCCTTGAAAGTCACCAGTAAGTTCCTGATTGCAAAGCATTGGAGTCACTTTATTTCCACCTCCTTTGTCTTATCTGTGATGTTTAGCCTTAGTTATCACTCCCCTTTCTTTTGACTCTTTTGGTTTTCCTTCTACTGCTCTAGTAGCACCTACTTCATCTCCTTCACTGCTTTCTGTTCTTAGAGTTTTTAGTCTAAAGCTGGGATATGATGATATTTTGCCCTTGATTGTTCTATGAATGAAATTATATAGTCTACATAAAAGGTATGATAAGCACTTGGGACAGGGTAACTGCTTGGAAAATACTATAGTCACTCAATGAGTTTGGTTTTAGAATGTTCAATTTGAAATGTTTGTAGCATCCTAAAGTTAGGGGTGGACATGTACACACTGCTATGTTTAAAGTGGATAACCAACAAGGACCTACGGTATAGCACATCTAAGTCTGTTCAATGTTATGTGGCAGCCTGGATGGGAGGGAAGTTTGGGTACATGTATGTGTATGGCTGAGTCCATTCGCTGTTCACTTGAAACTGTCACAACATTGTTAACTGGCTGTAACCTCAATACAAAATAAAAAGTTTAAAAAAAAAAAGCAGCTAGAAATAAGGATCAAGCTATAGTTGTTGACCTGATTTCATCAGTGCATAGCAGAAGTTATGGAAGTTTATCAAATCACCCGGGGAGTGTGTGTCCATCAGGATAGGCTAGGGTATCGCCAAAATTTAGTGGCTTTGAGCAACAGAAGTCCAGTTCTCATTCAGCATTTGTGTTGATTGTGGGTTAGCAGCTCATTGTTATCATTCAGTTACTGAGGCTGCCTGAATAGCTGCCGAGTTAACGATGGGCAGGTAGGGTCAGGAGGAAGGGAGCTCTGGGGAGTCTCACACAAGCAAGAAAGTGCTCTGGTTCCTCCTGCTCACAGCAGGTTGGTTAAGGCTTATCACAAGGTGCTCCAGGCAAGAAGTGCAGTTCTACTGTATGCTGGGGAAGTGGGGAGGCAGGAATATGTGATGAGTAGCACCCAGAACTACCAGACTCTGTCTGGGGTGAAAAGCAAATAGAATACACTCAGGAGAACACACTGGATTGCTTTTCATTATCCTTTGCCTTTCCCCTCCCCAGCCCAATGCCTGCATTGTTTTTCAAATCTCACTTTTCTGGATGGTCAAGCCTTATATCCCTAAATGTCTGTGCTCCTTCATCTCGTTTACTCTTTCCCTCTAATTTTCACTTTCACTTAAATATAGCATTCTATCAATTCAATAGGTGTGATATTTACTGACGGCATGCCCTTCCCTCCATCTTCTCTGGAACTATTATTAGAACCTCCAAACTGCTCTCAGCTAGTCTGACCTTCTAAAGCACAAATTCTGTCATCCCACATGGCTTTAAAAATAGATTTTTTTTCCTAATAAAATAATTTGCAGGATAGGTTAAAGATGGAGCACTGGTGGTTATATATGAGAGTTTTTATATGTTAAAATATAGGCTGGAAGTAGAAAAAAATGTAAAAAATAGAAAAGTAAAAAGGGATAAATGCATATCTCCTTGTGGAATCTGACAAGTTCATTTACTCCTTCTTGAAACTATTCATGTGGTCCTAGTACTCTCTCCAGAACTGCTTATCCACCCTTTATCAGTCAATTCTTTCTTCCTCTGCAGGGGTCTTGGGGTTCTGTTTTGGTTCTGGTCTCCTCTCATTCTTTTACTCTGTATGTTCTCTCCACTTGTCTTCAGGGTCTCATCCAGGAAGACCTTATCACACACACATCCAGCACCAACCTCTTTCATTATGTTCTCTTACAGGGTTAGGTATTGTTGTTGTTTAGCTGTTCAGTCATCTCTGACTCTTTGCGACCCCATGGACTGCAGCATGCCAGGCTTCCCTGTCCTTCACTATCTCCCAGAGTTCGCTAAAACTCATGTTTATTGAATCAGTGATGCCATCCAACATTCTCACCCTCTGTTGCCCCTTTCTCCTCCTGCCCTTCATTTTGCCTAGCATCAGGATCTTTTCCTATGAGTTGGCTCTTCACATCAGGTGGCCAAAGTATTGGAGCTTCAGCTTTAGCATATGTCCTTCCAATGAATATTTAGGGTTGATTTTGTTTAGGATTGACTGGTTTGATCTTCATGCTGTCCAAAGGACTCTCAAGAGTCTTCTCCATCACCATAGTTCAAAAGCATCAATTCTTTGGTGAGAGTTGGAATGGTCCATGCGTGATTAGTGGAAAGCCCTTAGCTTTGACTATACGGACCTTTGTCGGCAAAGTGATATCTCTGCTTTTTAATATGCTGTCTAGGTTTGTCATAACTTTTCTTCCAAGAAGAAAGCGTCTTTTAATTTCATGTCTGCAGTCACTGTCCACCAATTTTGGAGCCCAAGAAAATAAAGTCTGTCACTGTTGCCACTCTTTCCCCTTCTATTTGTCATGAAGTGACAGGACTGGATGCCATCATCTTAGTTTTTTAAATGTTGGATTTTAAGCCAGCTCTTTCACTCTCCTCTTTCACCTTCATCAAGAGGCTCTTGAGTTCCTCTTCACTTCTGCCACCAGGGTGGTATCGTCTGCATATCTGAGGTTGTTGATATTTCTCCCAGCAATCTTGATTCCAGCTTGTGAGTCATCCAGCCCAGCGTTTCTCATGATGACTCTGCATAGAAGTTAAACAAGCACGGCGAGTATTTACAGCCTGATGGACCCCTTTCCTTACTTTGAACCAATCAGTTGCTCCATGTCTGGTTCCAGCTGTTGCTTTTTGACCCACATACAGGTTTCACCGGAGTCAGGTAAGGTGGCCTGATATTCCCATCTCTTGAAGAATTTCCCACAATTTGTTGTGATCCACACGGTCAAAGGATTTAGCATATTCAACAAAGCAGAAGTAGATGTTTTTCTGGAATTCCTTTGCTTTTTCTATGATCCAGCAGATGTTGGCAATTTGATCTCTTGTTCCTCTGCCTTTTCTAAATCAAGCTTGTATATCTGGAAGTTCTTGGTTCACATATACTATGTTCAAAATTCAACATTTCTCCCCCCTCTCACCCCAGTTATTCCTCTGCTCAGTTCCTTACAAGTTCTACAAGCCAGAGATGTAATTACTCTTGAGTTTCCTCTCTTCTATTCCCTTCTTATATAGTTAGAAACAAGCACTATTGTTTCTGAGTTCTCTCTAGCTTTTTACTCTCTTCTCCATACCCATTGTCACTGCCTTAATTCAGGTGCTTAGCATTTCTCACCTGGGGAGTGACAAGAAAAATTCTTTCTGAGTTTCTTTGTCTTCCTGACCTTTTCCGCAACCCTCAATCCACTAATCTATCCTGTCACTGAGGAAGTAGACTGAGTCTTCTAAAGAACAGAGGTGATCATCTTATTCCTCTTTTAATTCCTCAGTGGCTTCCTGTTGTCTTCAGGATAAAATCCATGGTCCTTAAGCACAGAACAGAAGATTTTCATGACCTGCTTCTTTCATGGTTCTCATCCTTACTTGCAGTTTAGTCTCTTACAAATTCTTCAGGAGCATCTTGGAATTCAGAGATTCCAAGTCTTTGTCCTTTAAGGCAGCACATTGTTTACATCTCTATAAAGAACTTTGCTGCACAGCATGGTCCTTTTTATCCTTCCTATCTCCACATACCCCTTTTCTTATGAGATTCAGTATTTTCTACTCCTACTCATCATATAAGATTCCACTTTGCAGTGAATTCTTTTCAACAGTTTTTGTGGCACTCCTGAAATCTCTCCCTCTGTCCTACTTCCATCCTCTGGTTTCCATGACATTCTGGACTCAGTTTTAACTTGGCAATTGGTTATTATACTGTGGGGTAATTTTGTATTAACTGTGATTTGCTTGAAGGAAAATAACTGTATTCCCAACATCTAGAATAGTAGCCGGCGAAAGCATGGTGTTCAGAAATACTGCTGAAGGGAGACACTGTGCTGAGCGCTCCCATGGCTCTGCAGACAGTGTTTTTATCACTGCACTGTCATTATTTCATTTATATGTCTTTTTAAAAAATAAAAATTCATTTTTGGCTGCCCAGGGCTTTTGGTGCTATGTGCAGGCTTCTCTAGTTGCAGTGAGCAAGATCTACTCTTGTGGTGCTTAGGCTTCTCTCCGGTGGAGCATGGGCTCTAGGCATGTGGGCTTAGTAGCTGTGTTGCATGGGCTTAGCTGCCCCATGGCTTGTGGGATCTTCCTGGACCAGGAATCAAACTTGTGTCCCCTGCATTGGCAAGTGATTCTTTACCATTGGACCACCGAAGAAGTCCTATCATTTATATGTCTTTCTCTACTAGATTGTGAAACATCTCCAACATTTACACAAGTCTAGACACAAAATAAGTACTATAGACATGTTACCTGGTGCTGTCTAATTTGGAAATTATTTGTTTCAAAGTACTGTTTAAGGTAAGAATCTATAAGGTGAAGATTTATTTCAGAGCTTAATATAAGGCAGGATATATAACCTGTTATTTTCATTATGACTATAAGATGTAGAAATGGAGAGAAATCGATACTAATTTTATACAAACTGTCTTCCTCTTCCACAGTTAAATTCTCTTAGCTTTTCAAGATTGTTCCTAACAAATATAAGAAGTTATCTTAATGTTTCCCTAAGAGGAATGAAAAGAGAAGGAAGTAAGAACAGAAGAGAGAAAAGGAAAGAATGAAGAAAGACTGAAGGAAGCAGAAGAGAAAGGAAAAGAAATACAGATATAGAAAGGAACTTTTGCTTATCCAAAACGCTGACATTTATTAAAAAAAAAATAAGGACATTTTAAAAAGTGTTAATTATTCAAGCGTTTCATCTCAAGAAATAGACTGAAAAGTATCTTTACATATTTAAAACCACATATAATTATGTATACACTTTAAAGAATTGATTAAAAGTACACTAGATCTAACACCATATTTAACTTGTAAATTTAACATTTATTAGAGGAAATGAATCTGTTTCATTCCCCTTCTTGTGTTAGTATCACACTTTGTTATCTACCACAGTGAAGGGACACTGTTGTCATGCTGGAACAAAAGAAACATTAGCATTTCCAGCACATCTTAAATGCATATTGGCAATAGACGAGAATCACAAATAATTTCTGATGTGTTTTTCTTAACAGTTCCATTTTTGTGTTTTAACGAACTCCTTAAATTTGCTCGTTAAATCTATTCCATCAGTTTTGAATTATTTTCTTGGGGGAAATGATTAAGGAAGAAAATCTCCATTAGGGGAAAAGTTCTCAGTAATATGAGTTAATCAAAGAACAAATAAAAGAGGATTAAATTCAATGAGGCAACTACATTTCTAAATATGTTTTCCATCTCTTCAATCAAGACAAGGGTCTTGTTCTTGAGAGACTTATAATCTAATTGGGGAAACAGAGCATATACATAAAAAGATGAATAGCACTATGGGGAATCCAAATGAATAGGCCAGACAGTAAATGTTTCCAATTTAAGAGTCTGGAGTAGTGCCTGAAAGCTGGAGTGACTGGATTTTAAATTGATCTTCAGAGAAATGGGGTGATCTTCAACAAGGGGTAGGAGGAAATAGGGAGTGACTGTTAATGAATATAGGGTTTCTTTTGGGGGGCGATAGTGAAAATGTTCTAAAATCGATTGTGCTGACAGTTACACATTATTGATGTCAATATTAAAAGCCATTTAATTACATATTTCCAATAAGTGAAATGTATAGCATGTGAATTATATCTCAATAAAACTGCTTTTTAAAAAAAATCAGCTATGGTCTTGGCAGCAGTTACGGAAATGGGGCTGACAGGAGCTCTGGATATTCTCTCCTCTTTGCCTTTTCCTTTCTCTCTCTCTCTCTTTCTATATATATATATTTATAAAGGGAAACTGGTAGTGTTAAAATTTATAATCTGGTGCACAAGTTACTAGACCAATGAGGAACCACATCCAAAATAGATGTGAAGATGGCATATCACCTGAAGTTCATGAATTATTAAGACAAAAATACTGATGGAGCTTTGTGTCTCCTTTCTTTGACGAAAGTATGAGAATAACTTTCTACAAAGAAGACTTGCAGCATATTGGGTGGAAGCCTGATGGTATGATGTATGGAGAATAGAATATGGTGGAAAGCCAAGAAGAGATGTAACATGACCCATCTTTGGCTTGTTTTGCTCTCAGATCCATTCTTCACTCTTCTTTGATTCTGCTCTGTATAATCTCCCTTGCGGTTGTGGGGAGGGGGTGACTTTTGTGGACTGCATTTTCTGGGTTATAATGACCACTGGCTTCTGGATTGGTTTGTCCAGAAAGAGGCATCAGCAGACGTTGGAGGACAAAACGAAGTGAGAATTCAGCTTATTCCTCACTCTCTCTTCCTACTTGAGCAGCATCTCTGGCAACAGCTGTGTCTTTTTTGTTGTTGTAGCTTCTGCCAATGATTGTAGTTTCTTCTGGGTGATCTTAAACCTTGAACTTTGTACTAAAATCTCCTCTCCTCATTCTTTTAGCCAAGATTCGCTTTTGCTAATCTATGTGTTACCTCATCATCCCCTGTTTGACTTCCATCACTTTTGTAACCCATTTCCTGTATTAACTTTTGTTTGCACAGAGCATTTTGAGCAGTTTCTGATTTTGTGTTTGGATCTTCAAATGGACAGGTATGAACTTAGTAAATATTTGGTGAATAAATACACTTAGTAAATGTGGAACTGGAAACTTCCTTGGTCCATTACAAACAAGGAGACGTTTGATGAAGATAGTAAGTTTGGTTTTAGGCATGTAGAATTTGGGGAAATGCAGTGATAATGAATCATTGCCTGAGGTATGGGAAGAGGTTTGGGACTGGATACATGAAACTTGAGATCTGTTTCCATAGAAATGAATCCTGGAGTAGAAGCAGTAGGAAAAGAAAAATTAACAAGTGAGAATGTGGAGCAGTTGAAGGAAAATAAAAGGTCATGGAGAAAAATTTACATAGCCATAGAGACAGACTTTGGGGAACCAATAAAATATTAGTCAAAGTTAGGGAAAGATCTGCTTAGCAGTGAGGGCAATGTCATGGAAACCAGGTGAAAGAGATAGAGAAGGAAAAAACAGTTAAGTGGTATGTAATACAGGGTAGTCAGGAAAAAAGGAGACTGAAAAAGGTTATTGAGTTTGGTGATTAGGAGATTTTTTTTGACAATCTTGAAAGTGTGATTTCATTAGTAGTGCAATGGCTGATCATGTGTTGGCAAATGGTTACTTAGGTGAAGGAAACACTGAGGATAAATTATACAGTGATAATTTGATTGTATATTTTTTCCCCAGAAGTGAAAGACAGCTAGAACAGTAGCTAGAAGGGATATAGTCAGTTTTAAAAAAATTTTTTTTAGGTAATGTAAAATCTCAACACATTTATTTTTTAAACACATTTATAAACAGAGGAAAAAAATACTAATGGATACTGAATGAATGAAAGTGAAGGAACTACAGAGATAAATGATAGAATTAAAGGCTGGGAAAAGTGAGCAGAAACAGAGTTCAGGACACAGGGAAGTGGATATACTACTGAAAATGTAAAATATTTACTTTGAAATAGAAAAGAACAGATATTTATAAGTAGAGAAACAGATTTGGAGATGGAGAGTAGAGAAGCTTAAGGAGCTTGTGATAGACAGCCTGAATATCTGTTGAGAGTGAGGGAGGTAAGATGTTGATAAGCATTTCTGAGAGATGGATGAAAGTCAGAGAGCAAGAAATCCATACCTGGCTTGTCAACAGAGAAAGTGATTGGTGAGCAAGGTGGAGGGAATGCCCGTGGATAAGGGTGGGTTTGGGAAGTAATAGGATATGGTAAGAAAGTTCGAGCACTTGATCACCCATCTGAATGAGTCAACATAGAAAGTGTTAACTGAAGGCTGACCCCAAGTTTATTACCACTGATAGAAAATGTTTCTCTGAGTGGGACAGGAAAAATGATGTACTTGGTGTATACATGACATCTTAAGTTTGAGTTGAAAATGTCCCAGTTTGCAGCGGGAGATGCTGGACTAAATTTCTGAGAAGCAGATGTAAATTTGAAGTCAAAAGCAAAGATTTGATAGTGAGGCAAAGAAAGTAAATGAGAGCTCTGACGTACATAGAATAGAACAAGAAGATTAGAATGCCAAGGACTAAATGCATAACCACATCTGGGGATAAGAGAGGAAATATGCAGAAATTAAAATTAAAAACCTTTTCTCAAGTGGAAAGTGGCAGTGCCTTCTCTGTAAGTTAAATTTCCATAATCCAAATGTTTCACAAGAGGAGCTATACTGGTTTTGTCCATATTCTGCACATTTGCATCCCTAATAGACATCTTGCAGATCTCTTTGAATGACTGTAATGTTTCTCCACATTTAAGAAGATGAGCCCATTCACAGAGAAGCACACCAACTGAAAGAGAAATCTCTGCAAATGACTTGTAATAGGCACATTCATGGGTTGCAAACACACTGAAAATTCCTAGAGATGTATGTGTGGGAGCTGAATTGATGTTTGTGTTTGTTGTGTTAAAGGAAAGAAACCACAGGTCCAAAATGACGTCACTTGTTCGAAAGTTCATGATACCAAACCTACATGCAACAACTAACCTGACTGCAGTTTTGACCTTCATCAGAAATGTAATGTTAATGAAGCAGTCTGGAATTTTCTGGTACGCACCAATAAAGTGATCCGTCCTGTGGATCCTTTCCATTCCCCCCTCCACCACAGGAAGAAGAGATAATCTGCATTATAAAACCCTTGCCATCCCCCCTAAAACATGTGCTGGCCTAGAAATCACCCTTTTTTCCTTTTAGTATTTACTCCCTTGCCCTACTCTTCTTCCTAAAAAACTTCCCATTTGTACAACCCCTGGAAGCACCATTTTCTTTAGTAAGTGGGATGCTGCCTGCCTCATGAATCATTAAATGAAGTCAATTCTTTACTTGGCTGAATTTTGTTTTTTAATATTTGATAGTGAGAACATGGAGTTATCATAGTCAAGTCTTCAGATTTGTTCTAAGTCCTTTGAAATAGATTACTACAATGTCAGATTTTCTCAGGAATTCGTTGTGGCCTAAGACTACACTATGGTGGCTTAGTCTTGTCTAAGACATCTGATACATACATGATACATACATGAGACAGGATATTATTCTATTCATCTAAAATGAACTTTACAAAAAAAAAAAAAAACTCTAAAAAAACCCACAAAACTCTTCAGAGGTGACATGTTCCTGAAGCTACAGGTAGCATCCTGGTAACAGTCATCTCTGACCCCCAGTGGATTAAAGCCAAATTGCTTATCAGAGGGACAATAAGGGGAAGTGGAAGTAGGGGTGGGGTTATATCAGTATTGCATAAGAAACCCATTGAAATACACATGTTCTGAGAGCTCTCTTCTCTCCCAACTGCATCCCTTCCAAAATATCACCAACTTAAATTTACTTTAGGATAATTCTTGTCGTTGTTTTTTTAAAATTAATTTTATTATTTATCTATTTAAACATTTTTCTGGCTGTGCTGGGTCTTGGTTGCTGTGAGTGGGCTTTCTCTAGTTGCGGTGAGCAGGGTCTATTCTCTAGTTGTGATGCACAGACTTCTCATTGCAGTGGCCTCTCTTGTTGCGGAGCATTGGTTCCAGGGTGTGTGGACATCGGTAGCTGTGGGACTCTGGCTCCAGCTGTAGGGGTCAGGAGTTGCCGCTCACGGGCTCTAGAGTGTGGGCTCACTAGTTGTGATGCATGGGCTTAGTTGCTGTATGGCATCTTCTCAGACCAGGGATGGAACTTGTGCCCTTTCAATTGGCAGGTGGATCTTTAACCACTGGGCCATCAGGGAAGTCCATCTTGTCATTATTAAAAAAAAAAACAAAAAACTTATACATTAATAATGAATTAAGCTTTCTGCTTTGAGGAAATAGTCCTGATTCAAGGACCGAGAAGCATCTAAACATTTCTATGACAGTCATCTAGAAATTCCTGTAAGCGTATAGGTATTTCTCGATTTTAGAATGAAATCTTAGCCACACAGCATGATTCCAGCTTCTCGATACAGCTCAGATTTGCCCTCTCCCCTCCATTCTCAGAGCCATGTGTGACTCATGCAACTATCAACTCTAGTCTGATGATGAAATTTAGTTCTTAATCCTCTCCTTACCTTTAATCTTATTCATGCAAAGAAATTTTCATATTGCTATCAGAATAAGCTTTAATATCACAAATTGTTAACATTATTCCTTCATGTGTTAAAAAAGATTGACTGAACACTGACTATTTGTCAGATACTTTATTAGATGCTAGAAATACAATATTGTCAGAGAGTTCAAGTGGGAAAGACATACAATGAAGTAATTACACCAAAGAACATGTGCCTGACACAGGGATGTCAGGAATGTTATAGTGACAATGGAAGAGAAGCGAGAGAGGGGGGAAAGGGAGATTAATCTAGACCAGGAAGCAGACCGTGCAATCGGAGCAGGAGGAGGGGGGACAAGATACATTTGAAGAGCTGAGAGGAGGCTGCAATGGCTGTAGTTCACAGAGAGAGGTGAGAAGAGATGGGTAAGGTAGCAAGAGCCTAACTATGCAGGTTCTTATAAGCTTTAAGTGTGAAGGTTTTAAACATGTAAAGATTGTATTAGATTTGCATTTTGAACAGATCTGGCTTTGATGTGAATATCAGATTGCAGGAGATGGGGGAGACTGGAGTGATAGTGATAACTTTGATTTGGATGACAATGGTGGATGAGGAGATAGCATGATGATTAGAGAAAGGCATTTTAGTAGTGGTTTGGTAACAGGATGAAGACGGGGACAAAGAGGTTTAATATCAAGGATACTGCATTTATCTCTAGCTTATGAAACAGCGCAGATAATGGTGTCTGTGTTTAGTCGCTCAGTTGTGTCAGACTCTTTGTGACCCTTTGGACCCTTTGGACCCTTTGGAGCCTTCCAGGCTCCTCTGTCCATGGGATTCTCTGGGCAAGAATACTGGAGTGGATTGCCATTTCCTCCTCCAGGGGATGTTTCTGACCCAGCGATCGAAACTACATCTCCTGTGTCTCCTGCACTGCCAGTGGATTCTTTACCACTGAGCTATCAGGGAAGCCGAGATAGTGGTGACGTTCCCTGAAATATGGAACTCCATATGAGAGCTAGTTTTGGAGAGAAACTAGATGTGTTAAGTTTGGATGTATTGAATTTAAAGTGATGTCAAGATTTCTGAGTTTACTAATAAACAAGCTTAATGGCTTCCCATTGCCAAAGAGTTCAATCAAATTTCTTCAGAAGGGTTTTATAAAATCCTTGTGATCTAATTCCAGGCTCATCTTCTGTCATACTCACATATGGTCCTTATTTCAGCCATTCTGAATCAGTGCAAATTTCCTGAATGCCCCAAAGTATTTTGTAAATTGATAGCTTTGCAAATACTGTTACTTTTGCTGGACAGATTTTTCCCTCTGCTCCCTTCTAGAATGCCAAGTTAACTATTGTACTCAACTTAAGCATCATCTCCTCTAGAAAGGCTTCCCTTGTGGTTCAACTAGTAAAGAATCTGCCTGCAATGTGGGAGACCTGGGTTTGATCCCTGGGTTGGGAAGATTCCCCTGGAGAAGGCAAAGGCTACCCACTCCAGTATTCTGGCCTGGAGAATTCCATGAACTGTAAAGTCCATGGGGTCACAAAGAGTCAGACACAACTGAGCAACTTTCACTTTCACTTTTCCTTTAAAAGAATTCCTTTTAGTTTAACTCTATGTATATATATATATAGTGTGTGTGTGTGTATGTATCTGTGTACATACATACTTGCATGCTCACTCAGTCATATCTGACTCTTGTGACCCCATGGATATAGCCCACTGGACTCCTCTTGCCTGGAATTCTCCAGGCAAAAACACTGGAGCAAGTTGCCATTTCCTCCTCCGGGGGATTGAAGTTACGTCTCCTGCATCTCCAGCATTGGCAAGTAAATTCTTTACCACTGAGCCACCTGGGAAGCCCATGTACACACACACACACACACACATATCCGTGTATTGTATATGAAACCATGGATAATTAGTCAAATCTATTTCAACTGCCTTACTAATTAAGGTTGTTTTAAGACTTGCATATCTTCTAAGTGATAGGTAGTTTAAAGAATAAGACATCTGCTTGAGTTGTCTTCCAGAGTCAGCTTCATCTAGTTCCAGCTGAGCTGGTTAAGACTGAATGGGGCCACCTACACTTTAACTGGGCACGTGCAAGAGTCAACTCTGTGACCTTTGGAGCATGCAGAGATGTGTAGTTTAGTTATGCCTGCACATCTTTTCCCAGTCATTTTCTCCCATGGTCCCTACTCCTCAGAGCTCCCTTCTCCTTTATTCTTGATCACGTAAATACCCTGAGCCCCTTCCTTTCAGGAGGTGGATTTGAGATTTGTTCTCCTGTCTTCTTGCTCAGCTACATTATAAAGAAGTCTTCCCTTTTCTACAAACCTTGGTGTCTCAGCTTTCTGGCTTCTGTGTGTTAGGCAAGGTGAATCTGGCTTGGTAGCATATGTATATGTATATGTATATAACTGTTTGTGATTGTCAATTTATTACTCTCCCACTAGACTGTGAATTCCTCAATGTCGGGGACTATATTTTGTTCATTTGTATAAACCCCATGTATAGCAGTCAATCAATGAATTCAAACACGGAATAAGGGAAATAATGAATTCTGAATATGTTTTGTTCTTTCCAAAAAAACATGTTTTAAATGGACTATTTTCAGTTAACGTAACCAGAGACTGCTGACAGAACTGGAAAATCAGCACTCCTGTTCCTATGAAAGATTTATATTAACAATATGGCACTAAAGAATTCATCAATCATTGTTTCCCTGTGTGATCAACTACAATTAAAAAACTGTATTGTTTTTTATAAGATACTTAGAATATCATTCTAACATGACCATAAACTAAAAGTCAAAGCTAATATGAAACAACAGAATTAAAAAAATATGTTTTCCTGATTACAGAAATGTAATTCCACTGGGAAAAACACAGAAGAACACAAAAAATATAAAATGTAAGTATCTCACCACCAAGAGAGAGCCACTTTTAATATTTTATTTGTAAATCTTTTCTGTTCTTTTTCTGGGAAGGCACATGCATTTTACCAGCTTTCCTAATGGATAAAAACATTAGATATGCCAAAGGTTAGCTTTCTAAATCACCTTGTAACTGGTAATCAGAGTAATTATGTGTTCAAAAAAATGCATGACAGTTTTCTGGTTCTCTCCAGGACCTTCACCTCCTGCTTCCACACTTTAAGAGGTTGAGGACTAGTCAGAGCCAGACTCACCTTGGGCAGGCCAGCTATTCTCTCTCTCTCTCTGTCTTTCTAGAAATAAATTAACTTGGTAGCTTTAAGAGTCAGATCTGGAGAAAGTGAAAGACCATATTTGGTCCTCAAGGCCTCAGCTTTGTGCTCAACAATGTTTTTTAAACAGCAGTCTTGCTGTAGGGGATATTATTGAACTACTGGGAGTTTTTAACTCAACTGCTGGAATGGATGAGTCATACTGTGAATCAGACTCATTTTCTTATATATAGACCTCTATAGAGATACGTGGGAAGGACACATCACTGTCAACAAGTACTCAGGCATTCCCTGGTAGTTCTGCTGGTAAAGAATCTGCCTGCAATGCAGGAGACCCTGGTTTGATTCCTGGGGTAGGGAAAATCCCCTGGAGAAGGAATAGGCTACCCACTCCAGTATTCTTGGGCTTCTCTGGTGGCTCAATGGTAAGGAATCCTCCTGCAAAGAAGGAGACCTGGATTCAATTCCTGAGCTGGGAAGATCCCCTGGAGAAGGAAATGGCTACTGACTCCAGTATTCTGGCTGGAGAATTTCATGGACAGAGGAGCCCTGTAGGCTACAGTCCATGGGGTCAAAAAGAGTTGGAAATGACTGAGAGACTATCACTTTTCACATTCTGTGTTTCCAGGACATCAATGCATTTGACACATCTAAGTTCTAACTAACACTGTGCATCTCATAAGATTAAGGGATAAAGTGGTAACAAATGTGTATACAGACCATATGTTTGGCCACATGGAATACTACAATATCAACTGAGGGATCCTTTTATAAATATATTTGTATATATATACATACACATAAAACACACATATATAGTTTATATATATATATGCATGCATGCATGCATGTGTGTGTGCTAAGTCACTTCAGTTGTGTCTGACTCTGCGACCCCATGGACTAAGCTTGACAGGCTCCTCTGTCCATGGGGTCCTCCAGGCAAGAATACTGGAGTGGGTTGCCATGCCCTCCTCCAAGAGATCTTCCCGTCCTAGGGATCAAACCCACATCCTCTGTGCTCCTGCGTTACAGGTGTATTCCTTACCACTGAGTCACCAGGGAAGCCCCATATATGTACCTGATTCATCCTGATTTAGTTGCTAAGTTGTGTCCAACTCTTGCAACCCCATGGACAGTAGCCTGCCAGGCTCCTCTGTTCATGGGATTCTCCAGGCAAGAATACTGCAGTGGGTTGCCATTTCCTTCTCCAGGGGATCTTCCTAACCCAGGAGTCGAGCCCAGTCCTCCTGCATTACAGGAAGATTCTTTACCAAATGAGATATGAGGGGAGCCTCTATATGTATAGGGAAGCCTATATATGCCAAAGCCTTTGACTGTGTGGATCACAACAAACTGGAAAATTCTTAAAGAGATGGGAATACCAGATCACCCGCCCTGCCTCCCGAGAAATCTGTATGCAGGTTAAGAAACAACAGTTAGAACTGGACATGGAACAACAGACTGTTCCAATCGAGAAAGGAGTATGTCAAGACTGTATATTGTCACCCTGCTTATTTAACTTATATGCAGAGTACATCATGCAAAATGCCAGGATGGATTAAGCACAAGCTGGAATCAAGATTGTCAGGAGAAATAGCAATAACCTCAGATATGCAGGTGACACCACCCTTATGGCAGAAAGCAAAGAAGAACTAAAGAGCCTCCTGATGAAAGTGAAAGAGGAGAGTGAAAAATTTGGCTTAAAACTTAACATTCAAAAAACTAAGATCATAGCATCCAGTCCCATCACTTCATGGCAAATAGATGGGGAAACAGTGGAAACAGTGGCTGACTTTATTCTTTGGGGGCTCCAAAATCACTGCAGATGGTGACTGCATCCATGAAATTAAAACATGCTTGCTCCTTGGAAGAAAAGCTATGACCAACCTAGACAGCATATTAAAAAGCAGAGACATTACTTTGCCAACAAAGGTCCGTCTAGTCAAGGCTATGTTTTCCAGCAGTCATGTATGGATATGAAAGTTGGATTATAAAGAAAGCTGAGCACCAAAGAATGATGCTTTTGAACTGTGGTGTTGGAGAAGACTCTTGAGAGTCCCTTGGACTGCAAGGAGATCCAACCAGTCCGTCCTAGAGGAAATCAGTCCTGAATATTCTTTGGAAGGACTGATGCTGAAGCTGAAGCTCTAATACTTTGGCCATCTGATGCAAAGAACTGACTCATCTGAAAAGACCCTGATGCTGGGAAGGATTGAACGTGGGAGGAGAAGGGGACAACAGAGGATGAGATGGTTGCATGACATCACCAACTCATTGGACATGAGTTTGAGTAGACTCCGGGAGTTGATGATGGACAGGGAAGCCTGGAGTGCTGCAGTTCATGGGGTTGCAATGAGTTGGACATGACTGAGCAACTGAACTGAACTAAATTGATATATGTACATACATACATACATACATATATATATATAAAACACACATACACATACATACATTTGCATGCAGGCACATACACATATTTCATCATCATCAAAAAGTAAGTTCTAGAAGTAAGATATTTGTCACAATTATTTCCGTTTATTTCATGGCAATTTTGAAAATCCAAAATATATTTGCTTTACTTCTGTTTGATTTTTTGAAATTATAGCATTTTTAATCAGCTGATATATTTTAATTCTAATATGGAAGAGTGGCTTATCAGTTATTAGACATCTTTCCTCCTAAGTGTTCATTCATTTTCTTGTTAGTCACTCAGTTGCTTGGCTGAGGAGAAATGTCACAGTAACTGAATGTGGATTTCTTCATTTCAGTTCAATTGCTCAGTCATGTCCAACTCTTTGTGACCCCATGGACTGCAGCACACGAGGCTTCCCTATTCATCACCAACTCCTGGAGCTTACTCAAACTCATGCCCATGGTGTCAGTGGTGCCATCCTATCATCTCATCCTCTGTCGTCCCCTTCTCCTCCTGCCTTCAATCTTTCCCAGGATCAGGGTCTTTTCTAATGAGTCAATTCTTCGCATCAGGTGGCCAAAGTATCGGTGCTTCAGCTTCAACATCAGTCTTTCCAATGAATTTTCAGGTCTGATTTCCTTTAGGATGGACTGGTTTGATCTCCTTGCAGTCCAAGGAGTCTTCTCCAACACCACAGTGGATTTCTTAGCTTAGTTTTAAAGGCAACATGAACACTGACAGTGTTTCCCTTTCCCTTGACCTCTGTCCATGCCACATCCTACCAGCTGCTTATGCTTAGGTGTAGTAGTCTGCATATACTTTATTCCTGGCTTCAAATCCCTGTTTGCTTTCCTTCCTTGTGAGTTATGGTGAATTTTGTGGAAATCTAAAAGAGAAGGCAACAATGACAAAAATACCAAATGCACCAAAGCTTCTCAACCTCTCCTGTTCAGAGCCCAGGTGGATCCATGCTTAAATGCATTGCCCGTTGGCCTCACTTTCCTGAATCTGCCTTACCCAGGAGGCTGTTAAAGATTTGGGGATGGTGGGTGTGTTGTAGAACACCACTCTGGGGAAATGGCAGTCTGTTTAAGGGAGTCAAAAAGACCTTCTCAGGTTTCTTTTATCCAGAGGATCTGAGAGGGCTACTCTCTATGAAGTGTAGGTCAAACAAATGCATCTTAAAAAGTGTTTTGTTCAATGATGGTACAGCATAGACTGACCACAGCTCAGAAGCACTTATTCTATTAGGAATCCATTGAACCGAAGAGCTCAATAGTCCAGTTGGAGCTTTCCTATCTTATTGTTATCTATCATTATTAAATTTCCTCCTCCATTGTTCTCTTTTGCCTTTGTCTTAGTTTCCCTTGAAATTCAAGAATAGTATTAGATTCTTAAATCAGCCAGACTTAGGTTATTTTTTGCTTCCTTGGTGGCTCAGTGGTAAAGAATATGCCTGCCAATGCAGGAGATGTGGGTTTGATTCCTGAGTCAGGAAGATCCCCTGGACTAGGAAATGGCAGTCCACTCCAGTATTCTTGCCTAGGAAATTCCAGGGACAGAGGAGCCTGGTGGCCTACAGTCCATAGGGTCGTAAAGAGTTGGACACAACTGAGCGACTAAACAATCAGTCAGTCAGTTCAGTTGCTCAGTCATGTCTGACTCATTGCAACCCCATGGACTATAGCACGCCAGGCTTCCCTGTCCATCACCAACTCCTGGAGTCTACTCAAACTCATGTCCATTGAGTCGGTAATGCCATCCAGCCACCTCATCCTCTGTTGTCCCCTTCTCCTCCTGCCTTCAATCTTTCCCAGCATCAGGGTCTTTTCAAATGAGTCAGTTCTTTGCATCAGGTGCCCAAAGTATTGGAGTTTCAGCTTCAGCATTCATCCTTCCAATGAATATTCAGGACTGATTTCCTTTAGAATGGACTGGTTGGATCTCCTTGCTGTCCAAGGGACTCTCAAGAGTCTTCTCCAACCCCACAGTTCAAAAGCATCAATTCTTTGGTGCTCAGCTTTCTTTATAGTCCAACTCTCACATCCATACATGACTACTGGAAAAACCATAGCCTCGACTAGATGGACCTTTGTTGGCAAAGTAATGTGTCTGCTTTTTAAAATAAATGTTATTTTTATGTCATCCTTCCTTTTACTCGGAAATGTAAATGATGTTTATTCAATCATTGTCATTCTTTGAAAATTTATATAGTCTTACTTATAGAAAATATAGCTCATAATATATATGCTATGATAATCCTTTGCTAAAGATGGTTGATGCACATTAATCACTTTAAATATTTTTCTAATTAAAAAAATATACCCATGAGTTTTATTACATGTTTTAAAGAATATTTTTAGATATTGAATAATTTAAAAATTGTGTCCCAAGTCAATTATACATAAATGATTCATATATAAAAACAAAGTGAAACAAATGCAATGACCTGGATATGAAGGTTACATCAACCAAAAAGATGGTATTTGTCATAGATACTGTAGTGTTTTTCCCAGATTCCTGAGAATCATGATACTTATTCATAAAAATAAGTTATATTAACCATATAAAAATGATACTTGAATATTTATGATACATCAAGTGATAAGATAGGCGTGATCTTTACTCTCCATTAACAGAGACTTCATCAAGGTAGGTGGATATGAAACAAGAAATAAATTTGATGATTAATTTAAAAAGAAACACAGGATAATGTAAGGAACTTAAATGTAATATCCCAACTTTTGCTTTCAGAATAACAAGAAGACAACTTCTTGAATTTCAAAGTTTCTTTCATTGATGGAAGTTCCTAAAATAGACAGAAATATAATTTATGATTTCAGTATGGAAAATAAAGTAGCATCTCACTCAAGCTCATCTGGCTTTAGTTGTCTTGCCATATGCCTCTGCTCCCAGCTTTCTCATGGTTGGCTCCATCTCATTCTTTAAGGATTGGCCCCATTCCAGTCCTTCTCTGACCATATTTCTTTAGGCATCCTGATTATTTTCGTCATGGCATTTGATACTGCTAGTAATCATTTGATGTTTTTTGTTGCCTGCTTTTTATTCCCAAATGACAGGAACTATATCTGTTTTGTTTACCTGTGTATTATGTAGCAATTGTTATAACATGGACAAGTAGTTTGTTCTGAATAAATTTTTGATGAATAAATGAATGAATAAAACTCAAAGGCAATGAAATAAGGCTGAATTTTCAGTTATCCCAGAGAATATAAATGATACACTTATCCATTTGACCACTGTTTATTAAATATGATCAGTGAAGTCCCAAGAGACTATATTTGTTATTTTTTACAGAGTTGTATGGTTGGATACATTTGGCAATCATTGACTTAAATAAACTTAATCTGATTCCTTTGGGTTTCTCAGTATATCTATATCTATATCTATGTATCTATATCTTTATCTCCATCGAGTATGGTTTGAGAAATGCTTGCTTACTCTGTTAGGAGGTGGGACCTATTAAGTGAAAGATCACAAGACTTTACAATCTAGTTTAGCAGTGACCATGGCTAGATCTGATTCAAAGATGGTCTCAGAACGGCACTGAGACATGAACTGACCAGATATGTTGTGTCTGCATCCTTTGGAGATTGGCAGACTTTTATGTAAAGCTACTTCCTAGGTACTGCAAAGACTTCTGCACCCTGGGAAAAAGAGAGAAATGATCAGTCAACTTGCTGCCCTGATCCTTGCTGAGCTGTGGCCCGTGTTGTCCCCCTAAGGCTGTTGCCTGTGTTCTTTACGGTTCAGCCTGTTGAGAATTTTATCTCTTCAAAAATCCGTATACCACACTTGCTATTTTTCTATTGAAAGTAGCTTGCTGGTTTCATCCTTGCCCTTCAGGAATCCTGTATTAATACACTACATAGAAAGAGATATTTTAAGATCAAGAGGAGATGATGCTCTCCCATCATCTAGACAATTCGTGCTCAGAGTTCATGTCTCTGCTCAATGGGTGATCTTGCTTTATGGGTGTAAACATAAAACCCTGTGCAGTGATAGAGATACATACCACTGGCAAGGGTCACCTGATCCTCTCCTTCTGCAGGTGGTCTAATAGTCAACTTATAAAGAAGAGGGAAAAGAGGTTCTCCCTACCTTCACCTCAGTGTGGCCACCATCTGGTAATTCCCCCTCTCCTGGTGACATAGGTCTCCTGGGTTAACCTTGTGGGACCCACAACTTCCTAGAGCTGTGTTCGTCTGGGACAGGAGAACTGGTGAATGGACGGGCAGCTTCCAAGCTCCAGACTCTTCCACTCAGCCTGTAGAGTGCCACTCTTATGTCCCAAGGCCTGATGACGGCATTCTCATCCACCTTTCCAGAGTAGCCTGAATTCCTGTATTACTGATAACTAAAATTTAATTTGACGATAGCAGTGCTTTCCAAGATTTTTTTTTGCTTCCATTCTGAGCTAGCCTACCGAGATGTATTCCAGCCCCATACTGTGGAAATTAACTCATCAAGCATTGTGGGATGCTACCATGTCATCTGTCATGAAAGGATTATAGTATGGGTCACTACTCCCCCTTTCTTAAAGGTGCCCCTTTAGCTGCTAAGAATTCCTAGGGATTCAGTTTGCCTTGCAAATGTTTAACATTCTCTTGAGAGCAGAAATTTTTTTTATCAGAGTGACCAGCACTTGAGCTTTACAACAATGACCATCACAGCTCTCTAACTTGGAGTCGACTCTTATTTTTTATCTTTAAATCAAACCCCTAAGTGTTGGAGACATGAATGATAGTGTTTTCAAACTATTTTTAGCCCTATGAAGTATTATTATATGAAGGTTATTGTGAGAATGTAATAAAATATGTAATGTGTCTTGCACATTACTTGGCACTTACTGGGTACTCAGCAAGTTTTAATTCTTTTCTCTCTCATCAATCTAATAATAATAAGATACAAAATATATTTATATGCTTGCTTCCAGTATCCAGTTTTTCTGTACCAAAAGCCTGATGCTCCTGGGTCAGAATTCTAGCAGTTGTAAAGTAGAAATTAAATTCTTCTGTAGGTCAAAGACGATAGGGAGGAAGTTGGGTGTTTCTCTTTTGAACCATATTTTTAGGCCATTGAACAAAGAACCAAACTGCACAGACTGAGTATTCACTTCCCTGTGTCTGACTGACATGCAGCTGAGGTAATACAGCCAACACTCCTAGCCCTTCCATTTCAGTGGCCCATCATCCCTTCTTTCTGTGAGGGAGGCAAATGGTATTCTTGATCCTGATTACCTGGATGAATATTGAAAAATCTCTTCAGGCTGGTGTCCTAGAGAAATTGAAAAAGTTCCTTTTCCATTTGAAATGACTTAAACAGTGAGGCTGGAACAAAGGACTAATCTCTTCAATAATCATCTCACCTTCCTGTCACTTGGGGTCCAATTAAATAAATGACTGCCTGATCTTTTGTCAATTGTCAGCAGATCTGGCTTTTACTTTTAATCAGCCTGCACATCATGCAACCTTAAAAAATTTTTTCCACCCTTTCCTCTGTCCATAAATATGAGAGTAGGAGTTGAAAAGAGTGGGTTTAAGAATGAGATAAATATGCAGATTTCTATAAGACATTCTTCATATTCTTGCTGAGTCACCTTTCCTGTGCAAAAATAATTAGGCCACTGATCTAACTTGTCAGGAGCACTGGATGACTTCCACATGCTGGGAGCTCTCCATTCTGGAAGATGTTTTTAAGGACTGTTTTTTTCTCCTTTTTCATTGCTATTCCTATCTTTACAGCACAAAACTTCCTTTTAAACAAGAAAGTATGCTCTTTACCTGGAAATTGGTTGAAGGAAAAACAGGTGCTTGAAAACAGGAACGGATTGTCTCTCTCTCAGTGACTTGGGAACCTGCGCTCCGAGTCTGTGGGTATGGTCCTGTAATGAGTGTTTCTATGTTGCTCAGATCGGATGAGATCTGATTCTTTTTCTCAAGAAAAAGTCCTTGACTCAAAGAGAATTGCAAGTCAAGGGGAAACCAGAAAGGAAGACAGAAATGTTAACAAGGGAAGAAATAAAGATTCAGTAACATTCACAAGGACTGGTCTGCAGTGTTAATTCATACGTGCGCAGTCTTCACTTCTTTCGTACCCTGCAGCCCAGGCAGCAGTACCATTAGGAAGGGAGCCTGGAAGTTCACATCTTTTCTGGCAGGAGTACAGATGTCCCAGCACCAGAGAAATGTTTGCCTATCATCTTTTCTTTACCTTCAACTCAGATGAAAATGGTAGCTTTCGATTAATGTGTGTCAGGACCAAAAGTAAAATAACAAAGGAGAGTTAAAAATACCTGGTAAAACTTCTTTTCGGCAATATGACCCACAAGCAGTACTACCCCTCCCAAATGTTGGTAGGCAAAATTTAACAAAACATTTTGATTGCATGGTTTAGTTTTAAAGACAGAAAGGGAAAACTCCCATGAGAGGAAGGTGAAAATCAAGGAGCTGAACTGTCTTAGTCACTTGCTGGATTTAGTGACCAGGCTTTAACTTCCCCTTGGAAAGGGAGACAGACTTGTGCTCTGTAAGATGGGACATTAATTAACTTTAACTCCATATAAAACCAGAATCTTAACAGTTGGTGAAAGGATGGGCTAAGAAAAAAAAAAAAAAAAAAAAAAATATATATATATATATATATATATATATGCCAGCAGAGATAGACTATGAGAAAAAGTATCTATTTCCATGGTAGATAGAAGGAAAAAAAAAAAAAGTCACTCCTGAGAATTTGTAACCCTATGTCTGGCCTCATTTCATTCACTGTTTTGAAAAGATGTTTGCCTCTTGAATACTTGACATGATAATGAATATTAGCATTGTCCCCAGGACACACTACACTAATGCCAAAGTGAATCATTTCTGTAGGGCCAAGATCAAATGTCAAAGCAAATTTAGGAACTTAAAATAATGAGAAATCAAGTTTCATATTTTTTATTTAAAAATGTAGTACAAATTGTTATAAAAAGAAGAAATGAAATAAAAACATGATAAATTAATAAACTATTAGAATGAAGCAGACAGGTTTAGGAAAGAACTGAAATACAGTTTCAAAAATGAAAAATACAGCTGTTTCAATGAATCATTTAATAAGTTGAAGAGTAGATTAGACACAGTGAAGAAAGAATTTTTGAACTAAAAGCTAGACATAGCAAAATCCATCAGGAAACAGCAAAATTAGAAAAAAGATAAACTGTGAGGGAGATTAAAAGATGGAGAAGAGAATAAGGAGATCTCACATACATTTAGCATGCACCCAGAGAGAGAAGGCTGAAAAAGGGAGAAGCAATATTCAATGAGAAATGAGGGAGAACTTTCCAGAATTGAAGAGAGATATGATTCTACAAAACAAAGATAGTCCTAAGCAGGATACATTAAAAAAAAAAAAAAAAAATCCTCCGGTAAACACATTGTAATGAAACTGTAGAACACCAAACACCTTAAAAGCAGCCAAAATGAAAGACAGATTACTTACAACAAAGCCACTCTTATACTAACAGATTTCACAAAAACTAAAGGGGTGGGGAGATGCTTGAAATCTAAAAATGGAATAGAGTCCTCAAATTAACTGGTTGAGATAAATCCAAATAAGTCAGTATTTACAATAAAAGTTACTAAACTATCACAAAATTTTACTTCACTGAGGATTTTCATGTGATTTTTTCTTTTCCAGATAAATAGTAAGAATTAGTCTTGTGCTATCACTGAGGCCACATTCATTCATGCAGTTCAGTTCAGTTCAGTTCAGTTGCTCAGCCTTGTCCAACTCTTTGTGACCCTATGAACCACAGCATGCCAGGCCTCCCTCTCCATCACCAACTCCCGGAGTTTACCCAAACTCATGTCCATCAAGTCAGTGATGCCATCCAAGCATCTCATCCTCTGTCATCCCCTTCTCCTCCTGCCCTCAATCTGTCCCAGCATCAGGATCTTTTCAGATAAGTCAGCTCTTTACATCAGGTGGTCAAAGTATTGGAGTTTCAGCTTCAGCATCAGTTCTTCCGATGAACACCCAGGACTGATCTCCTTTAGGATGGACTGGTGGATCTCCTTGCAATCCAAGTGACTCTCAAGAGTCTTCTCCATCACCACAGTTCAAAAGCATCAATTCTTCGGCCCTCCGCTTTCTTTATAGTCCAACTCTCACATCTATACATGACTACTGGAAAAACCATAGCCTTGACTAGATGGACCTATGTTGGCAAAGTAATGTCTCTGCTTTTTAATATGCTATCTAGATTGGTCATAACTTCCCTTCCAAGGAGTAAATGTCTTTTTATTTCATGTGTGCAATCATCATCTTCAGTGATTCTGGAGCCCAGAAAAATAAAGTCAGCCACTGCTTCCAGTGTTTCCCCATCTATTTGCCATGAAGTGATGGGACCGGATGCCATGATCTTCGTTTTTTGAATGTTGGGCTTTAAGCCAACTTTTTCACTCTCCTCTTTCACTGTCATCAAGTGGCTCTTTAGTTCTTCTTCACTTTCTGCCATAAGGGTGGTGTCATCTGCATATCTGAGGTTATTAATATTTCTCCTGGCAATCTTGATTCCGGCTTGTGCTTCTTCCAGCCCAGCGTTTCTCATGATGTACTCTGCATGTAAGTTAAATAAGCAGGGTGACAATATACAGCCTTGACGTACTCCTTTTCCTATTTGGAACCAGTCTGTTGTTCCATGTCCAGTTCTAACTGTTGCTTCCTGACCTGCATACAGGTTTCTCAAGAAGCAGGTCAGGTGGTCCAGTATTCCCATCTCTTTTAGAATTTTCCACAGTTTATTGTGATCCACACAGTCAAAGGCTTTGGCATAGTCAATAAAGCAGAAATAGGTGTTTTTCTGGAACTCTCTTGCTTTTTCGATGATCTAACAGACATTGGCAATTTGATCTCTAGTTCCTCTGCCTTTTCTAAAACCAGCTAGAACATCTGGAATTTCATGGTTCGCGTATTGCTGAAGCCTGGCTTGAAGAATTTTGAGCATCACTTTACTAGCACGTTAGGGATTTGATTTAGGTCATACCTGAATGGTCTAGTGGTTTTCCCCACTTTCTTCAATTTAATTCTGAATTTGGCAATGTGTTCATGATCTGAGCCACAGTCAGCTCCAGGTCTTGTTTATGCTGACTGTATAGAGCTTCTCCATCTTTGGCTGCAAAGAATATAATCAGTCTGATTTTGGTGTTGGCTATTTGGTGATGTCCATGTGTAAAGTCTTCTCTTGTGTTGTTGAGAGAGGGTGTTTGCTCTGACCAGTGAGTTCTCTTGGCAAAACTTTATTATTCTTTGCCCTGCTTCATTCTGTACTCCACAGCCAAATTTGCCTGTTACTCTGGGTGTTTCTTGACTTCCTACTTTTGCATTCAAGTCCCCTATAGTGAAAAGCACATCTTTTTTGGATGCTAGTTCTAGAAAATCTTGTAGGTCTTCACAGAACCATTTAACTTCAGCTTCTTCAGTGTTACTGATCGGGGCGTAGATTTGGATTACCGTGATACTGAATGGTTTGCCTTGGAAACAAACAGAGATCATTCTGTCATTTTTGAGATTGCATCCAAGTACTGCATTTTGGACTCTTTTGTTGACTATGATGGCTACTCCGTTTCTTCTAAGGGTTTCCTGCCCACAGTAGTAGATATAATGGTCATCTGAGTTAAATTCACCTATTCCAGTCCATTTTAGTTCACTGATAAAAATATAAATAAATTAACTTCTTTATTGCCAACACATAGTAGGCACTCAGTTTTATGTGCCGGAAACAGACAAGTGAAAGAAACTGGCAAAGATTTTGTTTTCCTGGATTGCATTCATTCATAAAGCCATTCACTACCTAACCATAATGCACAAGATATTTCTTAAAAGACATCTCCAGGTTAAAAAGCTTTCAAGCCAAAATACTTTCTCAATTTTCCTGTAAGAAAATTAAAATTTTCTCATTTTTATTTGTTCAGTTAAGAGAAAATAAAAAATAGTCAGCTTGGTAAGTAAGATTAAGAATTCTACCTTCAGGACATGATCACAGTTTGTAACATTTTTGCTACTGAATTAATGATATATGAAAGCATCAGATATCATTAATATCTCCACCAAAATACTCTACTGAGAGTTGAGGAAATATTAGATATGCAATAATTAATTTATTGGGTAATCATATCTTACTAAAGAAATGATCAGAAAATTAAGGAACCGCTAGAGTTTATTTCCAGAATTTGTCTATTAAAGTGTCTGAAAGCTCCTCAGGAGTAGGGACTGTGTCTACTCTGATTACTATTCTCTCCCCAGCGTCTAGCATAGTCCCTGGCATGAAATAGGTGCTCAATAAATATTCATCTGACTTCCCTAATGGTAAATAATCTGTCTGCAATACAGGAGATGCGGGAGACACTGGTTCGATCCCTGGTTTGGGAAGATTCCCTGGAGTAGGAAATGGCAACCCCTTTCCAGTATTCTTGTCTGGAAAATTCCATGGACAGAGGAGCCTGATGGGCTGCGGTACACAGGGTCACAAAGAGTCGGACACGACTGAGTGACTAAGCAGCAGCAGAACCAGAACATTGTGAATGAATGACCACTGCGAGTCAACTAATTTGCACCACACAAGGGCAGTGAGAAAAATGAAAATTAAAAATTATACTTTCCTTTCTATAATTCTAGGAGATTGGAGAAATAAATAAACTAGAACATAGGGATAGACTTTTGACCTTTTAAGTGAAACTCCATAGGAATTGAACTGTGATTATCATAGATTTAAATGTTATAATCTGAATCATTTCTTAACCCAACTGTATTAAATACCAGTAAGAGTATATAAAACCCAGTCTTGCCATACTTGTCAGTTAGAGTCACACATGGGCAAATTTTTTGTGTTTGGGATTAAATGGGAAACGCAGTCTGTATAATGTGAAAGAAAATTAAATACAATGGTTGTCTAACTCTGACAAAAAATACCCTAACACTTGCTGATCTCTTTTTTTTGTTGTTGTTGGAGAACGAGCTCTGGATCAGCATAAAACAGTAATATTTGTGCCAGAAAATTAAGTCTGGATTTTCAGTCAGGAATGATCATATCATAATACTACTTGAGATCTAATTCATCTCTAAAACAAAGCCCTGACTAGCCGAAGAGTGCTTCTTTTGACTTTTTGTGTATAGCACCTGGCATAGTTGGCCACGTGTGGAGGAGGGTCCATTTTCTTTGTTACAGTGATAATGGTGAATAAGAGCCCTTTCAGAAGATATGAAGAAGCCTCAGCATGACATAGACTTTGAAATAGCAAATTGCTGCAAAGGCAAAAGCTCATTATTTAAAAATCTTAGGGGAAAAGTCATCAATAAATACTGAAGATCATTACCAATTGGTTTCAGCATAAAATATATAGGAAATGGATGTCTTAAACTGATTTGGGTTTTAAGAATTGATGTTAGTGATAATCTGCATGCATGAAATCATGCCCACATACCTAAATTGCAGGAAAAGAAAGAAATGGGTGACTAAGGTAATGTCAACACAAGATGGTAAAGCAGTTAGTTTGCTCAAATCAAAACAAACACTAAAACTGGCCATGTAGGTGAGTTATGTGAGAGTATAAGAAGTATGGGAAAGCATACATGTATTAAGCTCTCAACTGCTAACTTTTAAAAAAGTGAGCCTGTTTTAAAAATATGAGGGAGACAGGAATTTGGAACAAGGGTCAGGGAGTTACTTGTTTGGGAAAGTTACTTGTTTGAACTTGCCTGGGGTCCTCTGGGGACCATTTCTGTACTGGGGTATCATTACTGGCAAACACCGTGAAATGATATCTTTTCCAGAAGATCCAGAATAATCATATGCTCTATTTCTTAATTCATCATTATGAAGATCAGGATTTTTTTCCTTTCCCCAAATAAATAGAGCAAACAGAGTTCAAATACTTTTTACGGCCTCTCATCACTGCCCAATTATAATGACTGAAGACATATTGAGTCTTTAATTATTAGCAATCTGGCCAGCAATTCATAACAAAGTCTACTTGCTAATTGAGATGAAATGCCTTTTGTCATCGACAAATTGAAACAATATTGCTATGCATGCTACAATATTTGTTTCTCTCTTTTCAGATCCTAATATGAAAAGATCATTAGTTTAGCACCATTTGGTCATCATACCCTCTCTGAGTTTCAGAGCAATTCCAAAGAAATCAAAGTTATTCTGATACAATGCACTCAATCTGTTGAGCTCCACTCATTAACTTTGGAAATTAAATGGGTGTGCTTAATAATATGAGCTTTCACCACTCTCCAAGCCTTCAAATTGGAACTTCAAAAAAAAAAAAAAAAAAAAAAGGACATTACATAAATCCATATTGGGGAAATGTGAATAATGTCAGTGTTCTTTTTTGGTAGGGGAGGGATTCTTCAAGGGCAAACCAAATTGTTTCTGTTCTATATGCATAGGTTGGAGAGAAGCAGCTTATCAAAAAGGCAGGAAATAAAAGAGCAGGGTAACTATTATAGAACTTCAATTTAGAATTTTTGATTTCTTTGTGTTCAGCCTATAGCTCATGGTAGTGCATCTGAAAGTCACAAAAATCAATGAGAGGGTTTTTGAAGACACACAGCATGAAGGCCCAGTCTGCTGCCTCAATGCCTGACTCCTCAGAGCTGAGAAGGAGGTTGATCAATACATATATATTTTGGATTTAGGTGCATTTCAGGTTGGAATATCTTCTTTGAAGAATGTGGATATGACTAGGTTATTGGCCTCAAAGTCTCTTCTTGACCACAGTAAGTCTGTCTTCTCTTTGAATGGTGAGTCCAGAAAGAACGGCAGAGGAATGCACTCCGTTTTACCCCAGCATGTGCGTGTGCTGACGCAGCATGAAAGAGGAAGGCACCAGGAAAGATGAGAAAGAGGCAGTGGTGAGAAAGTTTCCAGTGAATTGTGGACTCTTTCTTTCTCTCTTATGTAATCGTTTGTGGTGTAATCCATAGCATTGAAAGTCAGGCTTTTTAGTTTCTGGCACTTTCTGCAAGAGTTCATTGGCCTTACCTGGGGAAAGAATTATGCCGACAGGCAGTAGCCAGCAGTGACCTGAACAATTTCATCTTCCGCCTCTCTGTCATCTTGTATCCCAACCACTTGTCTCAGCGTCACCCTATTCCTTAAAGAAATGAGACTGCCATCTTCTGGTGGCCTTCTGTGTGCTATCATTAACATAGTCATTTTCTTTGCGCTACAGATGACTCTATGACTGTTTATATCGTTTAAATATGCTTGTCTTAGGCTTCAGGAATAAAAATTCAGATTTGGTCAACAAAATGGAGAACTGACTGCATGTTGACAGTTTTGCCATTTTTTTCTTTTGATGTGTTCATATCAACCCATCTGTGTTGTAGGTATTGCAGTGGAATAAAAAATGACTTGATGATTCATTTCTAGAATCAGCACATCAGGCAAATACTGTATATAGTCAAAACTTCATGAGAAAAATTGTTTGAATTGCTCAGAAAGTGTAATAAACATGATTTTGTGTATACAATTATACATAGTAAAGTGAATGTCACCAGTATATAATGTATGCAGAATGATTATATATAATGAAGTATGCAGATATAAAATATAATTTTATAGTGTCTTTAATTATGTAAAGGAGAGCCATTTGGTTGACTCGTCAAAGTTAAATGTAATACAATATCTCTACAAATGAGATAATTAAAATTCAGATAATATATGCCCCATCATACATTATAAGAAACAAAATTAAATTGTGTACTTATATTTATTCTGAGTGTAAACTTAAAGTTATGAGAATTTAAAGCTTGTAGAAAAGACCAAATATATTGGAGTGCAATACTTTTCAAAAGGATAAAATTCATCTGACTTGTGTGCTGGTATTTGTTGATTCATTTAGTGATTGTAAAGTATTTATTTTCTTGTGCTTGCTCTCTCTCCTGACATTGTCTATTTGAACTGATGCCATGTTTCAGCTCATTTCTTTTCTCTTTTTCCAGGGAGGATTTAAATAACATATAATTTGTGTTAGAAAAAAATTCTTAATACAGTGATATATTTACTGCTCAAGAAAATTTTGTGAAAACAAACTTTAAAAGTAGGTGTGATATTTAATAAAACATGGTCTATCACTGGGCTTCCCAAATGGCACTAGTGTTAAAGAACCCGCCTGCAAATGCAGAAGGCATAAGAGACATGGGCTCAATCCATGGGTTGGGAAGATCCTCTGGAGGAGGAAATGGCAACCCACTCCAGTATTCTTGCCTGGAGAATCCCATGGACAGAGGAGCCTGGTGGGCTACAGTCCATGGGGTTACAAAGAGTTGGACACTACTGAAACTACTTAGCATTCATGCACACAGTCTATCACTCTTGACCAAAGAACATCAGAAATACACCTTTATCAAAGTTAAATCTGTTAATATTATTATTGATACATACCAATGTAGCTGTAGAGTGTTTTGCGAAAGATGGAGTTAGGGAAATGTACTTGCAGGCTAGAGTTGATCATATGGGCCAGGCTTCTCAAGAACTAGTCAGAATTTGTAAACTAGGGAGCTTTCCAATTAGAGATTTTATGAATCTAGGCAAAGTTAAATCAGTTTGTAGTTTGTCTTGGAACATATGGGTCTGAATGAAGTGAGAAATTTGAGCTTAAATAATTTGCTTGCATGTCACAGTTTAGTATAGTTTACCTGTTTTGTGAGTTAGACAGTTTTTCAAGTTGTTATTGTACTTCACTTCTCAATAACAAAATGATCTCATTTTTGACAGCCTTGATTCTACAAAGATAAAATTTGTGATTCCTCCCTCTTTGCCGCTAACAGTTTTTTTTTTTTTTCTTCTTCAAGTATTTATAAATGATCAGATACATGGCAGAAACTGTACTATTGTTACATGGAACTTACAATCTAGCTAGACAATGACTTAATTATATGATTAAAGCAACTGTGGTTTGGCTTTTCTAGTCCATGCGTGGGTTAAAGTAAGATTCTAGGCTGCTGCCAGTGCCCCCATCCTCACAGCTAGCCACTGCCAGCTCATGCCTCCACAGGAGACCCTCCAACACTAGCAGGAGGAGATGAGCACAAGTCCTTCAACTCCGCCATCTTGAACTAGAAGGCACAACTGAATAATTTTTAAGATCTAACTGACTTTATTCACTGGAAGATTTCAGTTACCCCAACAGGAAAATGTCAGTTACTGCCCTCAACAGGAAGAGTGGTACCTTTCACTCCCAAGCAGGAAGTGCAACTACTTTACTCCTCCAACAGGAGGAAGACCTCTTTCTTGCCCAGCAACAAATGCAGTCAGTGAAAAACACCTCAGCTTAGCCAATGAAGAGCCGTCTTCACCTGAACTTTTACTTTTCTTCAGCGAACTTTCTTTTTTTTCCTCCCCCTTACTGATGACTTGCTTGTCCCAAAAACCTATTATGTGTAACTCCTTGGAGCACCTCTGTGTATGCCAGATGAGACATTGCCTGATTCGTGAGTCATTTAATAAAGTCAATTAGATCTTCAAAAAAAAAAAAAATTCTAATCTTTAATTACTCTGAAATGAACTGAGTATCTGTCTGTCCCACTCCCACCCTCCCCTCAGTTCATATGTTGAAATTCTAATTCCCAATGTTGATGTCATTAGGAAGTGTGGCCTTTGGGAAGTAATTAGGTCATAAGGGTGGAGCCTTCATGAATGAGATTAATGCCTTTATAAAAGGGACCCCAGAGAGCTTTCAGTTTCTTTCCATTGTGGAAGAATAGTCTGCAATCTGGAAGAGGACTCTTATGAGAACCAGACATGACACCCTGGCCTTAGACTTTGGCTTCCAAGATTGTGAGAAATAAATTTTTATCGTTTATATGCCACCCAGTCTATGGTGCTTTCTTATAAAAGCTCAAACTAAGTCTCTCTCTAATGCACGTGGAAAGATTCTTGGTTTTTACCTACTGTGGCCGGCAATCTTGACTGACAGCTATAGAGATCTCAGTTTATAGGTGAGCAAGTGGCTATCTCAAATTACAGCTTCCTATGATTAGATGTAACCACTTGAAGAAATTATGGCAACAGGATGTAAGTGAAAATGGTGTTTACTTTCCAGAAAGTATGTTCAACTCAAAATGAAGGTGTATGCCTTCTTCAAAACTTTCCCCTCTGATGGCTGAAATACAGATGTGATGGTTAGAGGTTGATCAGGATCTTGGGAAATCAGGTGAAATTCAGATGATGAGAATGACAGAGGAACAAAATAGAGGAAATTAGAGTCCCTAAGGATCATGAAGTCCCATTTACCTCCAAAATTCATTTACTTCAGCAATAAATAATTGTTTATCTTGTTTAAACCGTTTCTACGTTGGGACTTCTGTCACTGCTTAAGCCTGCATTGCATGTGTTCTCAGTCGTGTCTGACTCTTTGCAACTCCATGGACTTAGCTTGCCAGACTCCTCTGTCCCTGGAATTTTCCAGGCAAGGATACTGGAGTGAGTTGCCATTTCCCATTCCAGGGGATCTTCCTGACCCAGGGATCAAACTCACATAATGAACGTCTTCTACACTGGCAGGCAGATTCTTCACCACTGCACCCCCTGGGTGCAGTAAGCCCCAGGCTTACTTTGTTCAAGGGTAAGATAAGCAAGAATTGAAAGTGTTGCGTCTAATGATCCCACCACAGATGGACGATGGTTGGAATATTGAATATTTTAAACGTTAGTACTTCTCAGTCATGAGACTATATAAAGCTTCCTTATATGGCACCTCTTGCATTTCAGAAAACTTTGCAGATGTGTCCTTATTCAGTCCTTATGGCAAACTTGTACAGGGAACAGGAAAAGTATTAATGACCTCATTTTAAAGATGAGGGAACTGTGACTCAGAAGAATGATCACATGCTCAAGCTTATTGAGCAGGGTGGTAATATATTCAGGGCTAAAATCCAGGCCATCCTGGTTCAGAGATTTTCTGACCACAGCTTTTTTAAAAAGTATTTTTACTCATTTATTTTTTATTATTTTTGGCCATGCTGGATCTTTGTAGTGGCACTTGGATTTCTCTTGTTGAGGAGCACGGGCTCTAGAGCTTGTGGGCTTGGTAGTTGTGGTGTTCACGCTTAGTTGCCCATGGCCTGTGGGATCTTTGCTCCCTGACCAGGGATCAAACCCACATTCCTTGCCTTGAAAGGTGGATTCTTAACCACCAGACCGCCAGGGAAGTCTGCCTCCCACAGTTCTTGAGTGGCAGCGCATGCTTTCCCTGACACACAGTGATCATGAGAGGCTAATCAGGATTCCATGTTTTTGTCTTAGCAACTTAAGTTTGCACCTACCACAACTGATAAAGGAGATTTATTCTTTTCAGAGGCACCTGACTGAAAGGATCAAGTCTGAGAGTCCTGGGCTCTGCCTCTGTTCTAACTTATCTGTTAAAAGAAAGCAGTAGATTAGAAAAGTTCCCTCCAAGGAATGCATTCTCTCTGGGGAGCCATCCAGCACTGATATCTTCTGACTGGTTTCAAGAATCTAACCAACATAGAAAGATCTGTTTGCTCCCTATTTTTGGAGAAATTATAAAGAATCGAGAGAATGTCTATTAATTTAAAAGAAGAAAGTGCTTCCATTAGAAATCTGTGGGTACTCTACTGCAGGAATCCTTAACTGAGAATAAATATTACCAAAACTTTGTATGAATTGGGAATGATGTCACTTTCTATCAGTTTCCATGGCAGTAGGATTGTAATACTTAGCAAATAAAAATGGAAAATGCCCAAATAAGTCTGACTTTCAGGTAGGTTATGAATATTTTTTTTTTTAGTATCAGTGTGTCCCTTGCAATATTTGGAAAATTCTAAGAATTATTTGTTGTTTATCTGAAATTCTAGTTTAACTGGGTGTCTCAAATTTCATCTGGCAATTGTTTGTGGGGTAGATACTAGAGACTGGCTTGTTTACCAACTATTCAGCCTCTGTTTAGTTCCTTAGTGTACCAGGGGAGCTGTAAAGCCTTTTGCATGTGATTTAGGTACTGTCAATCTGATGCTCTTGTTCAAAACGTATATTCAGAACTGAGTTACACAGTCAGAGAAAAAAGCATGAAGCTCCATCTCCTTGGTGCAGTGCATATAGAGGCAGTGTTCCTTTTCTAGTTTTGCAAGCTGCTTGCTGGTCATGGAAGGAGAAGCAGCATTTTGGGGTATCCAGTTCTATGTGACAGCTTCAAGACATCTCTGGAAACTCTGTCCAGAGTCCGTTTCCTCAACCACTGCCTTAGTCCAGGAATAAATGCCATCCGGCTTAATCTAGTTGGAATGGTTTCTTTTCTTTGTAACTGGACCATGACTGATAACAGTTCTTAAATTATTTTAAATATTAAAGGGAAGGGGAAAAATGAGTTGTTCTCTGTTTTTAAGCTTATAAACAACATCATAAAAACAAACATTTATTGAAGAAAGAAATATAGCCTTCATTCTACCACTCTAAGTAATCCTGTATTTCAGTTCATCAAAAAAATCATTTTTGTGTTCCTTCCAGTCCTAGTTCTTATGCAGACATCGTTTTTCATATTGTAATCATAATGCAGATACAATTTTACATTCTACTTCCCTTCCTTCACATTATTCCATAAATACTTTCAGTATTGTTGCATAGTTTCCATAATCATTTTAATGACTGTATAACTAACAGTTCTTCTAGTTGATTATTATAATTCACTTAATTATTCTCTTATTTTTGGATGTAAAGGGTTTTTTTTGCCATTATAAATAATTCTTTAGTTAATAAGAAGTTTTTTTCCTTCTTTGGAATTATTTCCTTAAGATAAATTCCCAGCAGTGGGATAACTAGGTCAAAGGCTGTGAACACTCTGTGTCTCCTAAAATGTTTCCCTCAAATCGCTTTCCACAAGAGATGTGACGATTTTAACTGGGAGGCAAATTTCATGGGTGATTGAATTAAGGAAAGTCAGTGAAAGCTAAACATCCTTCAGAATGTATATGACCCAGCTGTACACAACCCACAAAAAGGAGAAATGCATAGAACAAGTGACCAAATAAGGCATGGAAACAGTACATTTTTCTGTTAAGGACCAGATAGTAAATACTTTCAGTTTTGCAGGCCATACAATCTCTGTCCCAGTAAGTTAACTCCACTCTTGTAGCAAGAAGGCAGCAATAGAGAATATATGTAAATGGATGGATGTGACCGTGTTCCAATAAAAACATATTTACAAAATCGGGCTGCAGGGCCACTTGGCCAGCTGGCTGTAGTTCAGCAACCCCTGACTTCTGGAATCTGGCTTCAGATGGCCCTCATAGTAATTCAACTATGTTTCACAAATCTCTTAACACTAGTAAGATTATCAGCTTTACAATGAAAAAAATTAATACGAAAAAGAAGACTTGGTTTAAAATGAACTCTGATGATAGCTTAAAGAGAAATAAAGTTTGTGTATGAGATAATCTGGAAGCAATAAGAAAGGACACCAATACTTAGAAATAAACTTGGAAGAACTATCCAGAATTTGAAAGAGCTTTGGAAAATGGATTCCCACCCAAAACCTAGAACAAGGATAGAAGTAGCTGACCAGGCTCAGGAATAATACTTATGCCCTAGCCCTCATTCCGTCATGGTATTCCTTCTCTCAGTGTCTGAGTCAATCTAAGGGCAGAGTTATTGACCTTTTGACTGTGATTTTTACTGGCTAGAATGGACCAACATCATTAGGGTTCTTGCCGCAGATAGCTAACACTGCACACTCCACTCCACTCCAATGTGGAAACCCCGGGGGGCTGTATTAAAGGTGGAGTCTCTTGAGTGAGGAGAATGGGGCGGGGTGGGTATCATTCCTCATCCTCTGTAGATGCCAGTCAGTGGGAGAGTAGAACAACAGCTAGACATGCTTGTTAGGCCCCCTTGAATTTTTTACTTCAAGTTTAGACAATCAACTCTCTTTAGTAGTACATGTTTATTATCTATTGTGTGTTAGGACATGCTCAGCTATCTGACTTAACAGTAGATATAATCCATATAATAATAGTTGACATTTATTGGATATACCTGGAGGTCTATGTAGTACTGAACATACAGTTTTCAATTCTTACAGCAACTCTATTAAGTGGGGAATATTATTATTCACATTTTATAAGCAAGGAAACAGAGGCCCCAAGAGATTAGAGAGCTGAATTACCCACTGAATGTGGACCATTACACACCCAGTGTTCTTGACTGTAAGGCTCTTAAACATGACATAGTGTCTCTTTTGGTTCAGTAGGAAGTGAGACCTTCTTCTTTTTTTTCTATTACATCCAGTAAGCAAGCGGGCAAAAGTGAAAAATAGAACACCTCCTGTTATGTCAGAGATGTCTGGTCATCTTCAGAAATGGTCATCTAAAAATAGTAGCCCTTGAAAATGAGGAACCTGGGAAGAAAGACCTTCTTGCACGTACAGGAATGCTGATCTGTCTGTACTTCTGTTGCCTGTTCACTGAGGAACGTGCATCCTCATGGGTGAAGGTGAGCATCCCTCCAGGGGGTGGAGCCCTGGAGAGGTAAAAAACAAGGTGGATGCCACAGAGAATAATGATTCTGCTTGTGCTCTCAGCAGAAGAAATAGCGTACATACTTCCTCTCAGTCTGAGCAATATCCTTTGACTTCTCCTGCCATTAGACCCTCCAATGGCTGGTTTTCTTCTGCTCCTTAGAATTGTCTTGATTCTCATCCTATCTAGCTGTGCCTCGGTGTCTGTTCTTGTTCCATGATATTGTGTATTAATGCATATATGTGGAATCCAGAAAAATGGTACAAATGTGAACCTATTTGCAAAGCAGAAATAGAGACACAGATGTAGAAAACAAACGTATGGACACCAAGGAGGAAGAAGAGGGGTGGGATGAATTGGGAGATTGTGGTTGACATATATGCACTGCTATGTATAAAACAGATAACTAATAAGAATATTTTCATACTGTTCATGGGGATCTTAAGGCAAGGATACTGAAGCAATCTGCCATTCTCTTCTCCAGTGGACCACATTTTGTCAGAAGTCTCCAGTAGTCATGTATGAATGTGAGAGCTGGACCATAAAGAAAGCTGAGTGCTGAAGAATTGATGCTTTGATGTTGGAAAAGACTCATGAGAGTTCCTTGGACTTCAGGGAGATCAAATCAGTCAATCCTAAAGGAAACTAGCCCTGAATATTAATTGGAAGGACTGATGCTGAAGCTGAAGCTCCAATACTTTGGCCACTTGTTGCAAAGAACTGACTCATTGGAAAAGGCCCTGAAGCTGAGCAAGGTTGAAGGCAGGAAGAGAATGGGAAGACAGAGGATGAGATAGTTGGATGGCATCACCAACTCGATGGACATGAGTTTGAGCAAGCTCTGGGAGTTGGTGATGGACACGGAAGCCTGGTGTGCTTCAGTTCATGGGGTCGCAAAGAGTCAGGGTCACCAAGAGTCAGACATGACTGAGGGACTAGACTGAAATGAATGAGAACCTACTCTATAGCACAGGGAACTCTACTTAGTGCTCTATGGTGACCTAAGTGGGAAGGAAGGCCAAAAAAGAGGGGCTATATGTATACGTCGGAGAAGGCAATGGCACCCCAGTCCAGTACTCTTGCCTGGAAAATCCCATGGACAGAGGAGCCTGGTGGGCTGCAGTCCATGGGGTCGGGAAGAGTTGGACATGACTGAGCGACTTCACTTTCACTTTTCACTTTCATGCATTGGAGAAGGAAAGGCAACCCACTCCAGTGTTCTTGCTGGAGAATCCCAGGGATGGGGGAGCCTGGTGGGCTGCCGTCTCTGGGGTTGCACAGAGTCGGACACGACTGAAGTGACTCAGCAGCAGCAGCAGCAGTGTGTATATACGTATCGCTGATTCATTTCGCTGTACAGCAGGAACTAACACAACATTGGAAAGCAACTAAACTCCAATAAAAATTTTAAAAAAAGAAAAATCAGAAAACCGAAACAATTAGAGATGTTAATTTTTCTTTTAATTGGAGTGACCTCTAAATTTCAGAGGTTGATGTGAACATGGAGGAGGGGAAAACACTAAAGGAACATGCCAAGCTGCTTATTTCCCGTGTTTCATGGGAACTTACCTTTTTTTTTTTTAAACATTTTATTTATTTATTTATTTATTCTTTTTTCTTTTTTTTTTTTATTAGTTGGAGGCTAATTACTTCACAACATTTCAGTGGGTTTTGTCATACATTGATATGAATCAGCCATAGAGTTACACGTATTCCCCATCCCGATCCCCCCTCCCACCTCCCTCTCCACCCGATTCCTCTGGGTCTTCCCAGTGCACCAGGCCCGAGCACTTGTCTCATGCATCCCACCTGGGCTGGTGATCTGTTTCACCATAGATAGTATACATGCTGTTCTTTTGAAACATCCCACCCTCACCTTCTCCCACAGAGTTCAAAAGTCTGTTCTGTACATCTGTGTCTCTTCTTCTGTTTTGCATATAGGGTTATCGTTACCTTCTTTCTAAATTCCATATATATGTGTTAGTATGCTGTAATGTTCTTTATCTTTCTGGCTTACTTCACTCTGTATAATGGGCTCCAGTTTCATCCATCTCATTAGAACTGATTCAAATGAATTCTTTTTAATGGCTGAGTAATATTCCATGGTGTATATGTACCACAGCTTCCTTATCCATTCATCTGCTGATGGGCATCTAGGTTGCTTCCATGTCCTGGCTATTATAAACAGTGCTGCGATGAACATTGGGGTGCACGTGTCTCTTTCAGATCTGGTTTCCTCAGTGTGTATGCCCAGAAGTGGGATTGCTGGGTCATATGGCAGTTCTATTTCCAGCTTTTTAAGAAATCTCCACACTGTTCTCCATAGTGGCTGTACTAGTTTGCATTCCCACCAACAGGGTAAGAGGGTTCCCTTTTCTCCACACCCTCTCCAGCATTTATTGCTTGTAGCCTTTTGGATAGCAGCCATCCTGACTGGCGTGTAATGGTACCTCATTGTGGTTTTGATTTGCATTTCTCTAATAATGAGTGATGTTGAGCATCTTTTCATGTGTTTGTTAGCCATCTGTATGTCTTCTTTGGAGAAATGTCTGTTTAGTTCTTTGGCCCATTTTTTGATTGGGTCATTTATTTTTCTGGGGGAACTTACCTTTTGGCAGAGCTGATTTTTTTTTTTTTTTTCCAGATTCTAAAATTCCATGAGTGACAAAATATCAAAAACATTCAGGTGTCATTTACAGCTTGGCCAAGTTTTAAATTTTGGTTGGTAAGGATATTGAAAAGCAAAAACAAACACAAGTAATCACCATCATAACCACTATCATTTCATAACAGAAAGAACATTTTCAACACTAGAAGTGGCCATAATCTCAGAAAAAGAACAATGCTTTAAATTGAATTCATTTTATTTAAAAAAAAAAAAACCAACCCGCTACATTGTCCTTGTATTTTTCATTTTGCTTGTGACAGCTTATAACTTAATTTTGAGCTGGCCCAGGTCCAAGGCCTGGTGTTTGGGAAGTGCTGGCATAATGGAAAGGATCTTATCTTGGAGTCAGACAGGCTGGGCTTCAAATCCTGGCTTCTGCATGTGACCTTGAGCAACTCAGACAGTGAGTCTGGAGTTCTCCTAATGGGGAGAACTGGGAGGCCCTCAGGAGGTCCCTGGGGGTTCAACACAGGTTCGATCCCTGGGTCAGTAAGGTACCTTGGAGAAGAGAATGGCTATCCACATCCTGACTGATGTCTACTCTGTCTTTCTTTTCTCCATTATGTGTTACAACTGTTGAACAAGAAACAAAGCAAATTTACCATGAAAGCTATTTTTGATTTTTTATAAAATAGTTTATGTATTTATTTGGCTGCCCCACGTCTTAGTTGCTACATGTGGGATCCTCAACCTTCATCGTGGCATGCAGGGTCCTTCACTGTGGCATGCAAACCCTTAGTTGCAGCATGTGGGGTCTAATTCCCTGACCAGGCATTGAGCCTGGGCCCCTTGCATTGGAGTCTTACCACTGGATCACCACGGAAGTCCCCTGATGGTTTTTATTGATATATAAGCATATGAGTTATTTGAATTGTAGCCTTTCTATAAATTCACAAATACCAGTTAGTTAAAAATGACTCAGGTGATTTCTAAATTATGCCTTCAAAATAATTTCTAAGATTATTTTGAACAGTTGGCCAATGAACCAAGGGGAAGTAAAACAAACACAATCAAACATGTAGGTAAACATGGTCCAGTTCTTGGACCCTGGGCTATCACACCTCTGTTAGTGTGGAGACTGGCTGAGTGTATCATCTTAAAGGACTCACTCCCTGACTACATTTTAGCTGGGCTTCTCTGAGCCCTCTTCTCTACTAGGCCTTATCCTTGGCCTGTCAGCCTAGTTCAGCAAGAATCCTGCCAAACCAGTTTAGTAGGGAGTCCCTCTATCCTTGACACCAAACCAAATTCCTCATAACTTTCTTTCTACTTCCTCACCCTGCACATTGGCTACAAATACCCAGCTGCTTTTGGTGGTTTCCAGAGTTATGTTCAATCTCTCTCTGTTACTGAACCTCCAATACTTTGGCCACCAGATGGGAAGAGCCATCCCATTGGAAAAGACTTTGATGCTGGGAAAATTGACGGCAAAAGGAGAAGAGGGTGGCCGAGGATGAGAATGAGATGGTTAGATAGTATCACCGACTTCAATTGACATGAATTTGAACACACTCCGGGAGATAGTGGAGGACAGAGGTTCTTGGCGTGCTGCAGTCCGTGGGATCCCAAACAGTGAGACATGATTTACCAACTGAGCAACAATGACCTCTACTGAGATGGTCTTGAATAAAGTCCTCATTTATTTTACTGTGTGCAGTGCAATTTTTCTTTGATGTATCTCAAACCTACACTGTGTTGGAAACATATAAATTAATTAAATTAATTGCTCAGTCGTGTCCGACTCTGCGATCCCATGGACTATAGCCTACCAGCCTCCTCAATCCATGGAATTTTCCAGGCAAGAGGACTGGTGTGGGTTGCCATTTCCTTCTCCAGGGGATCTTCCCAACCCAGGGAAGATATAAGAAGATATAAGATATAAGAAGATGTGGAAAGTCACATGAGGAATTAACTCCAGTAATAGTCACAGTCAGTTGGTCTTCCCTGGTGGCTCAGACGGTAAAGAATCTGCCTGTGATATAGGACACCTGTATCCTTTGACCTGCCATCCCTGGGTCAGTAAGATCCCCTGAAGAAGAGAATGGCTATCTACTCAAGTATTCTTGCCTGGAGAATTCCATGGACAGAGGAGTCTGGTGGGCTACAGTCTATGGGGTCACAAAGAGTTGGACATGACTGAACAACTAACGCTAACACTATAGTATGTTCCAGGCTTTATAAATTATTATTATTTTTTAATTTCAGGGATTAAAACTAGACAGAGTTGCTCTAATTTGATCATCTGGGGGCAAAGAGAAGTTAATTTCCATCCCTAAGAACTAATCATTTGAGAAGGAACTGGGCAGAAGAATTTTTCACTCATGAAGTGTTTGTTAAATGCCTTATATTACCATAATTATTTTTTCTAGTGTTTGGAAGACTAGCAAGGAAGCTTTCTTAAGTGCCTTCACTGATGACAGGTTTGTTATAGGTAAAAATGCCAGAGGTTTTTTCCTAGCAAGTGTGTGTCAGCACTGATGTTGCTATTAGTAATTCCCTCCCTACCATCACTTTGCTTCCCGCTGCTTCATGTTGCCTTCTTAATTATGGAAAAGAATCCTGGGGGAAGGGGGAAAAAAGTGGTTCAAAAAGTTTCCTTTTCTCTGCAGAACTGCTTAAGAAACCATTTGATTTGCATTGTACCACTTTGTCCTGAAGTTATTATTATATATTGTTATTATTATTTTTACTCTGCGGTGGTTTACAAGTCATTTGCAGTATGGCCTAAGTGCTGAGTACTCACAGCCTTGATCCTCTTGTATCTTTCTCCCACTATGTTGCTAACCTGACAGGGTCATTGAAAGGAAAAGAGAAAAAAAAATTTTTTTTTTTTTTTTTCCCCTATGAAAGTCAGTGACAGTTTTGATTATAAGTTCTTCCAAAGCAGGATCTGGTCAGATGTATCTGTGTTCTCTGCAGACCCAATCTGGGGCATAGTTAGTGCACAATAAATAGGTATTGAGATTTGTCATCCATTTTTGAATATTCCATCCAGTTTTCTTCTCAGGGCTGTACTAGTTTTCCAGGGCTGCTGTAACAAATTACTACAACAAAATTTTATTTTCTCATAGTTCTGGAGGCTAGATGTCCCAAATCAAGATGTTGGTAGGGCCACACTCTCTCAGAGGGCCCCAGAGGAGAATCCCTCCTTTGACCTGCCTAGATTTTGGTGCTTGCTGAAATCCTTGCAGTTCCTTGGCTTATATCACTACAGTCCCTCTGCCTCTGTCCTGCTCCCCTGTGTTTGTGTCAGATTCCTTCTTCTTCATAAGATACCCAGTCATTACAGTAAGGCCCACCCTTATCCAGTATGACTTCATTTTAAATTGATTATATCTGCAAAGAACCTTTTTCCAAAGAAGGCCACAGTCAAATGTCCTAGTCAGTCAATTCTTGTTAGTTGTTTAGTTGTATCCAACTCTTTGTGACCCCATGGACTGTAGCCCATCAGGCTCCTCTGTCCATGGGATTTCTCAGGCAGGAATACTGGAGTGGATAGACATTCCCTTCTGGGGATCTTCCTGACCCAGGGATCGAACCTGAGTCTCCTGCATTGCAGGCAGATTCTTTACTTTCTGACTACCAGGGAAGCCGTCATAATTCCTAGGTAGACACAAACTGGGGTGGGGGGTGGGGGAGATCACTGTTTAACCCAGTATAAGGCATAAAGAATCCATCACCCTGGAGGAGGAATAGAATAGTGTTAATTGCTCAGTAGTGTCCAACTCTTTGAGACCCCATAGACTTGTAGCCTGCCAACCCAAGGATTGAACCCAGGTCTTGTACATTGCAGGTAGATTCTTAACCATCTGAGCCACCAGGGAAGCCCAATAAGAATTGGTTTGAGCTGCAGCAACTGAGAAGAAGCAGGTACAAGGAACATTCCCTGCCCTCCTCCTATTTGCCTAAATAGATTTTGCAGCACATAAATGTGTCCCCCTTCTCCTCTCCACCAGCAAGGACAAAAGTTAATCCCTAGTGTTTAATCCTCAGTGCCTAAACAGCTTCAGGTTGTAGAAGGCCCTAGAGAAATCTACATAACAAATGACTAACTAGCCTTTGTCTGCTCCTAGCTTCCTCCCATAGATCTACCTTCCCACATTTTGCCACCTTTGAAAGTCAAAAAAAGCTTTCTTTTCTCTTGTCATTTCTCCACGAGTTTATAGTTCTTTATTGAAGATGCTATGTATAAGCTGGAGTTTTAAGACTTCACTTTGAGTTACTCAATTTTCCCTGGGTGTCTCCCATTCATACATGAGGTATACATATTAAAAAACTTGCTTGTTTTTCTCTTGTTAATCTCTTCTATTACAGGGGTCTCAACCAAGAGTAGAGGGAAAATTATTTTTCCTCTTCCACTGTCATATCATTTTAGACTTTTTGAAGTTATTGCTATAGTTCTAACTCTTTGAGATAGCTGTTGGCCATTCAAGGTATTAAAATCTCCTTGGTTTCCTTTTAGCTCTGAGTTAAAATCAAATATCTCTTGATGCCCTAGGCCATCACTTGATTTGATGGGGTACCCAGCTTCTCAGCCCGGGGGAGATGGCTTTTACTTCCATACTGCTCAGCCAAATACAGGGGACAGATTACAATAATCCCAAGAGCCTTCCTCCCTAGTATGAATCCCTCAAGACAGTCCTTTTTCAATTAGGATGAATAATTTTCCTCCTCTGACTACTTTCTCTCTCTCAGATCCTTGCCCTTTGAAGCTTGGAACCAGTGTAAATGCTAATTTGAAATTAACATACAATTTATTTCTTTGCTAACCTCCCCTGGTTTACTGCCAGCTTCTTACCTTGACCTCTCACAGATACCTTAGGCACTGATTTATTGATACTTCCTTTTTAAAGAGCCCATAACTATTTTTCTCCAGGTAATGTTGGAATCTATTTAAATTCTCTCTGTCTCTTGTGTGTATGTGGGCGTGGGGGTAGCGGTGGGGTGTGGGTGGTGTACATGCATGCAGGTGTCTGTGTGAAGCAAAGGCATTGGATTAATGTCCTGTCTACCTCAGGTACCTGTGGGAGCAATATAAGGTTCCGTCTGGAAGTAAACAGCCACTTCTTATTTATTACTATGTTTCAGAAGTTTCTGATAGTGCTCTCTCCTCAAAGGCAAGAGGTTGAAAAGACACTTACTTACTTGAACAGGTAGTCCCACCAGACACTACCTCAAAGACCATCCCTTTTGCCTGGAAGGACAATATTTTTTTGCCAGTCATTGTGGCTCTTTTCATTTTCACATGATGTCCTGTAACTTCTCTCTGGTTAAGTGACATCTTTTCAGAATGTTGCATATCATGTTGAAGGATTCTGTACTACTCTTTCTGTGGATCACAGCTAAACAACACCACCTGAAGGCATGTTTCCTATGATCTCAAATGGCTTCATTGCACTGACATTTCCTTTAGTTTATCATCCTTAAATAGGGTTCACTGCTGTTTGGGCTTTTTATCTCTCTTTCTCATTACCTTCCTTCTTCACAAATATTTATTGAACTTATGTTCTTTACCAGGATTGGGGCTAGAACTCATTGAGAAAAGTTAATACAAGTCGTAGGATTTTCCCTTAGACACTACTTTTACAAACGGATAAACCATATATAACAGTAGAACTTTGATCTATCATCTCTGCAGCAACCAGCCTGGAAAGTTAAACCAACACTTCTGCAGCAATCAGGCAAGGATGGTCAGGACTTGGTCTATGAGTGCCAGGATCCCTATTTATTTGTCTCTACTTCCAGCTCAGGACCAACAAGAGAGAACCAAATGTGTTCTCCAAACCAATCACGTAGAATACCTGGCTTCCTGTTAGCCCACCTCCTGCTTCCCCGTGTTAACAAATCTCTAATCAAGGCACACCTGGAGTCTTCCTTTTTGCACTATGAAGTTTTCCACTCCCTTGACTGCTTTTGAGTCTCTCTCAAATGTAAGTGATGGTGACTGACTCCCATGCTATAGAAAGTTCTCAATAAGTAGGCCTGTTTGTTCTCATTTGGATGGTCTTTGTTTATTTCCCCAGTTTTCCTGAAGGTTCCACTGAGATCCACTCTGCACTGCCTGTCACTTTGATGTCTGATGCTCATGGTGGCCCCTGCATTTTGCTGCTTGATGCTTGTTGAATCCACACTGCTGAGGTAAGTCAGCACTAGGCCTAAACTTGACTGCTTTTGTGTTACTTGGCTATTTATTCTCAGTTTGGTACTGGGGTTTTGTTATTGGTTTCCATTTGTTTGGCATCCTTGGTGGAATCAAGCCACTCCTTTTCATCCCCTTTTGTGCTTCCATTTTTGGTTGTGTCTGTAAATGTGTCGTGATAAGGAGACTTACTGAATAGAATATAGGCATAGACACTTACAGGGTTTAAGACCTTTATAGGGTATAAGCCCATTGTGCAAAAGCCAGCTTCATTAACCATTGAATTTATGGTTTCTGAAGCCAGTGTCCATTTAGAAAAAAAGAAATGTGTCAATAACAAAACTGGATAGAGGTCTCCTTCCATCTTTAATTCCTGATTTGAGAGCTTGACTTTGAGAGTTCTGAGAGCTTGGTGTTTATTGTGAGGTGTGGACTGTCAGGTCTGTGTTTGGAGGCAAATAAATGTTAGTTGGGGCCCAAGCCATGAGGTATATAATCATCACTTTTCAGTGACCATTGCTACAGGTTTGTCTAAGTCTAAATCACCTCTTTCTGTTAAAAAAAGTTCTGCTTCTTATGAATGCTCTCTTAAATCTTGCACCTGTTTCTCTAATGGCATAACTTCACTGAGGGTGATTTGGCTTTTAGTGGCCATTCTGGGAAACATTTGACTTGAACATGATTGTTCATTTGATATTGCCACGTGGAGAACGTTTGACTTGAGCACAATTGTTCATTTGATATTTCTGCCACCAGCTTTTTATGACCCCAGAGAGGCACAGCCGCTCCCTGCCTCCCCAGGAGACCCTCCAAGACTAGCTGGTAGCTCTGGCCCAGGCTTCTCTGAAGTCACTGCTTGTGCCCTGGGTTCTGGCATGTGCCTGACCTTTTGTGTGACCTCCAAAAGTAGAGTCTCTGGTTCTCCCCAAGCAATCAAGCCGCACTGGCCTTCAAAGCCAAATGCTCTGGGGACTCCTGATCTAGCTTCTGATGTGGGTCTAGAACTTTTACTCCTGTGGGAGAACTGGTCACCCACCCAGAGGGTAAGAGATTTTACTATATGGCAAGTGTGACTTCTACTCTCTCGTTGGCTTTCTTCTTTATGTCTTTGAATGTGAAATTATTTTTGGTAGGTTCCAGTCTTTTTTATTGATGCTTGTTCATCATTTAGTTGTGATTTTGGTCTTCTGAGAGGAGGTGAGCTCAAGGTCCTTCTACTCTGCCATCTTGTCTCCAATCTTTAATTGATCATTTTTAGAGGCACCCTAAAAGGAAAGAGAATAATATTTTTCAAGTCCAACAAGCAGCATTTTTTTATTGGTAACAGAGGCCTCCAAATAAAATTCTCATCAACAATTTCTTCACTAGAAGACTCTTTGGCCAATGACAATGAGCAATTTGACAAGCTCGTATATTAAAAGATAAGACGCATTTCCGAGGTAATTCCTCCCCAGGCTTGTCTTCCAGTTGCCTCCCACTATCAAATATTCCTCTTCTTTTTTCCTTTATAATCTCTCTGTTTATACCTCTGTGGACTCCTCCCTTTTTTCTCTCTTGTTCAGATCACCTAATTTTTTTAAGAATTGAAACTCCAGTTTTGTCTTAAGATCCATTCCTCCCATGAATCAAGTGTGTAGGCAACTGTAGAATTTAAACTTTGAACCAAACTAAATCATGAGCTATAACTAAGGTATCCTTAAATGCAGACAAGACCAACAAATATTCATAGAACAATTTAAAATTCTTTGGGATGCATTAGACTCATGGTTGTGCTGAGCTTAGTCGCTAAGTCATGTCTGACTCTGCGACCCCATGGACTCTTAGCCTGCCAGGTTCCTCTGTCCATGGGGATTCTCCAGGCAAGAATACTGGAGTGGGTTGCCATGCCCTCCTCCAGGGGATCTTCCCAACCCAGTGATCGAACCCAGGTCTCCTGCATTGCAGGTGAGACCCATGGTTACCTGATCTATGTTAAGTTATATACATGTTGGTTGGAATCTCAGATGCTAAATTCTGAATTGCAAAAGTTGATTGAACTGACCCAGAAAGGGAACTGCAGGATCCTTCCTTCCTCAGTAAACTTGAGAGTCAAAAAAAAAAAATGCACGTACCAATAGAGCAAAGTCTCCTAAAAGTCATACCCAAAATATTTCCAGTAAAAATCAGTTGAAGATCTGTTGCATGATAATGTGAATGTAGTTAACACTACTATTAGTCACTCAGTGGTGTCTGACTCTTTTCACCCTCATGGACTGTAGCTCACCAGGTTCCTCTGTCCATGGAATTCTCAAGGCAATCGTGAAATGGGTAACCATTCCCTTCTCGAAGAGATATTTTCAACCCAGGAACTGAATCCACATCTCCTGCATTGCAGGTGGATTCTTTACTGTCCAAGCTACCAGGGAAGCCCAACACTACTAAACTGTACTCTTAGAAGTAGTTAAGGATTTAAAATTTTACATTACATGCTTTTAAACCATAATTTCATATTAAAAAAAAATTTTAAACATTTAAAAATTTGGTTGCACCATAGTTTAATCATGCAAACAGAAGAGAGATGAAATAACAGGAAAGTTTTAGAAAGATTAGAAAATACTTTCTAAAAAGATATATCTGGAAGTTCAAGAAGGGGCAGTCCTCTCATCTCATTTTGACCAAGGAGTTAAACATGGAATTGGAAATAAAAATGAAATTGGCATCTTAAATAGTCCCTTTACCTGGTTTACACCTGACAGAACATCTTGAAAAATGCTTTAGAACAAAAAACAAGATAGAACCCAAATAATCTTAAGGTCCTATAGATCACATTGTTAGGTAGCTCACTTCCAAACTAACCACCTGTTGCCAAGGACGAGTTGTAGATGTTTGTAAATAGAATTGGCACCGGGGGAAAAAAAAAGGTAGTCTCATCCAAAGAGAAACCAAGGTGAAGAAAAATTGTTTTATTTAGAAGAATAAGGAATGATGCAAGGAAAGAAAAAGAGCTTTGTATTTTCAACTTTAAACATTCAGTGTGAATTAAATATAAATATAAATGGTTAGCCTCATCAATTACTGGTAGACATAGACCCTCCTCTTTATCTATGTTAAGCTTTACTATGTTTGCTCAGCTCTCTAAGAGTTAAACACACCACTCAGATGGTAGGTATTTCAAATAACCGTAGGTGTTCCCTGTCTCCTAGTCCTTAACTGTAACCTGTGGGCCCTTGACTAAAAACATTCCTTCCTGCTCTGTGATACCACCCCTGCAAACATAATAGTGAAGGATTTATTAAATACTTTGTAAATGAAACTATAACATTAAGTACACACCAGAGGGACAGTTTCTTAAGGGTACTCTTATTCATAATCAAGTTGTATCTTCTTGGGCTGGTCCTTTATCTTCTCCGGCTGGTCCTTTATCTTCTCCATTATATTTGGTACGTAGCCCAGATAAAGATCTTTACATCATATCTGACACTATGAGCTAAAGTTGCAGTTGACATAGGAAAAATAACAGAAGCAAAACAGCAAAATTCAGGCATATCCTACCAAGCTTATACAAACTTCCCCAATAGCTGTTGAAGCCAGGAGCCAAAAAAGGGATTAAACCTATAGTTGAAAGCTTTATATCACAAGGCTATTACTCAATAACCTTCATAATACTCCTGTCCTGCTAGTAAAGAAACTAGACAGATGAGGATATCAATTTATTCAGACCTCAGGGCCATTAGTAAAATTGTTATCCTTTGGTTCCTGATAGTATTTAATGTAAATAGCACCCTGTCATTAACTCTGCCTGAAGCCACTTGCTTTACCACATTAGATCATTGTCTTTTTCAGTGTGGCTTTAGAACAGAGTAGACAGTATCTTTTTGCCTTTACCTGAGTAAGACAACAATATACCCGGACAATCACACCCCAGGTTTTTTTCTTTTTTTTTTCCTCAAATCAATACTTAAAGATTAAATTTCCCTTGTGAGTCAATTGTGAAATATATGTGACCTCCTATTTTCTTCAGAGAACAAGGAAACTCATAAAAAAGTATTCAGCTTACATTCTCTCAACCTTAGCAGAAAAGGAACATATAGTTTCAAAAGACAAATTTGCTAGAATACCATTCATTATTTAGGATATGACCTATATAATGAGGGACAGAACACTATTTCCTGATAGATTAAAAACAATCTAAACTTATCCTAGACCCTTCAAAAAAATAGCTACTAAAAGAATTTCTAAGTTTAACTGGATATTCTAGACGATGGGTGCCAGACTTCACTGAAATTGCAACAGCATTTAAGACTTTACTAAGGCTACAGTAAAGAAACTCTGTTTTCAGAGAGTCCAAGCATTAACAGGCCTTCTCTAACAAGAGAGAGTTCTTCAACCTCCTTACTTCAATATCATGAACTACAACAAGCCCTTTGGTCCATTTGTGCAAGCTGGACAAGATTTTGCAGTTGTTACTCAATTTCATGGGAATCACCAAAAACTCATTGCTTGCTATAACCTCACTCCTGATAGGATAGCTGCCACTCTACAGCTTGTGGGCACTTCTGCTGAACGAGAGCTGGGTTCCCTGCTTGACCTCACGGCTTCTCATACGTACAAACATCCCTGCTGCCTGAGAACACACAGCACTTTTCAGCCGGTCAGTTAACTTTTCATGAAATTCTTTCACTGTCTCCCTCTCATATTATTCTCCATTGCAATACCCTGAATCCCCCCCCGCTCTCCCATTACAGCTAGAAGGGGAGCCTCATGCCTCAGTTGGGGAACTCTGTACTCTGCTCGTGTTTACTGGAGACTCTTATTGAGAACTCTGACCTGATTATTAATGGATTATGCCTCAACACTGAAACTGAAGGTAATCAAACAGGATATGCTATCACTAATTCAAACTCCCCTTTAGAATATACTTCTCTTCCATAGGTAGATATAGTCTTTTTTTATTTTTTTTATTAGTTGGAGGCCAATCACTTCACAACATTTCAGTGGGTTTTGTCATACATTGATATGAATCAGCCATGGATTTACACGTCTTCCCCATCCCAATCCCCGCTCCCACCTCCCTCTCCACCCGATTCCTAGATATAGTTTTGTATGCTCAGTTGCTCAGTCATGTCTGACTCTTTGCGACCTTATGGACTGTAGCCTTCCAGGCTCCTCTGTCCATGGGGTTTTCCAGAATATTGGAAGAATATTCCAAGAATATTGGAGTGGGTTGCCATTTCCTCCTCCAGGGGATCTTCCCAACCCAGGAATAGAACCTGCATCTCCTGCATTGCAGGCAGATACTTTCTGCTGAACCATCAGGGAAGACCTTACAGTATGTAAAATAAGCCTAATGGAGAACTTACTGAACATACTAGACCTTGGCAATTAACCAAAGGCCAGAGAACAAACATATATACAGACAGCAGATATGCATTGGCTTTGGAGTGCTTTGGAAACAAAAGAAGACTCTCACTGCTACTAGAACCCCCATTGGAACCGAAAAGCCAGTTAAGGAACTTTTAAACACATCCCAACTTTCCTAGAGAGGTGACTATTATAAAAGTTGAGGCCTGTGTAAAAAGACACAATATAAAAGAAAATAAAAGAAGTGCTCCAGCAGATCAGTATGTCAAACAAGCAGATTATCATCCTGTCTAATCCCCGAAAGGATACGTCCCAGAGGGATGCAAAGAAGCCATTATAAAATACCCACATTTAGCCTCTGGCTTGTAAATGGAAGAATGGGAAAAATCTGGTTGCACTCTTCACTCCAATGCTGAAACTATTCTTTGGCCTGAAGCTATTCATTATGGTATAGACAAATTGGTTATTATCTTAAATTAATTTTGGTGGGGAAATTTAAAAAACAAAGCTGAGATTATTTGGCGGTCATGCCTCACCTGTCAACAACATACTGCTGAAAAAATTGTAAAGGTAGGACATAGGCAGAAACCAAAACCTCAAGGGCTTTTTGAAAACCATGAAATGCATCTTATCCAGCTTCCACCTCCATGTGATTTGACTATATTTTAGTTATTGCCTTTCTGTTTCCAGAAAAGGTTGAAGCATTTCCTTGCTGAAATCTACAACCCCTGGAGATGCTAAAAATCTGCTTAAATTTGTGTTTCCAACCTCTGGCATATCAACTTTTGTGTCAGTGAACAAGGCACAGGCTATATGGGGAATAATAACTCTAGGTTTCTCAAGACCTTTAGTCTCCTTTACTGCCTATGATCTTCTGGAAAGGTTGAAAGAAGCAAAATCTTCCTTAACTTAAAATTAGGAAAAATCTCAGAAACTCTGAGTCTCCCTGGCCAAAGTACTCTCACTAGGTCTTGTGGCCCTATGGTCCACTCCCTGGAGGACACGTTGGTGACTAGAAGGCTCATGCATTTAGTGATTTCATCTTCCCTACTGCATGCAGATAGGACAAAATATTACAGGGGACTTATGTGCTATATCCGTTCCCTATTGCCACCTTCCTACAACATCTTCCCAAAGAGCCTCTGTATGATAACCAAGAGTTTTCATCTATTGGAAGAGACATCAAAGAAAAACTGCCCTTGAACCTCTCTGGAAGTAACCTTATCTGATAACGTTAACAACAAATACAGCAGTGAAACTCCAGGGAGTCAATCTTTGGGTTCACCTTTCACAACTAAAGAGGTAATTTGAAATTCTACATAATTGAAAGACTACTCCAATAGGGGACCTCAAACTGAGAATTCTCAGAAATCCTTCCAAACAGCATATTTTCTGAAATAAGCTGTAACCCAAGAACATTAAAATAAACAAATGACCTCACATAATGTATAGATTCCCCCAAGACACTGGACTAAAACACCTGCCTAATTCTTGCTTTGTTTTTGATTTGCTTGTGTATACTCACCCTTTTCATCATTTTCTAAAGATCACTGGTTTTTGCCTACCTGCAGTTATTTTTTTCCCTTCCTTCCTAATAACATTTGTTAGAGTATACACTAATTTCATTCTTAGGTTATCCTAAATGCTATCCACTCCCCTCAATCTCACTAATTGCTAGAAATGACATCTATCAACAGACCCTATCATCAAAACCTCTGGGCAATTCTGGTTTCATTAAATGAGACTATAGGGTGATATTTCCACTTGCATCTGCAAGAACAGATGACCTTAAAAAAAAAAATCAACCTGTGACTTTGCTAGTGACCTTCTTTTCCAGAAAAAGAGCCAATTATTATAATCTCTTGATCAGATCCTCGATAATTCTAAATTTTAATTCAACAACCTTTGAAGGGCAATGACCAAACATTTTGTCATTTGGAAATGACTAATGGAGATCCAAATGTGTAACCCAGATAATGTAATGGCTTGGTTCCAACTTTATGTCATAAATGACTCCTTTTTCCCTGGATCTCCATGTGCCCCTATACGACGCTGCTTCCTTTGTGGCCAGCACACTGGTCCTGTTTGCTTTACACTAATATCTCATTTACTTCAGGAAAGGTATTCTGAAAATTCTCCGTATGGAAAGAACTTAATTCTTTAAGTTACCAAAGCTTGAGAGAAGATATTTTATTAATACAAGTTTGTAATTAATGAAATCTTATTTATAATTCCATAAATCAGATGTAAGTTAATATATGAAGGCACTCCTAATTATTCAAACACTCTCCCTGGAAGAATTACTGACTCCTTTATGCAAACAGAGAAGTATCCACAGTGTTGGTAATGAGACAAAGAGACAAATTGCTTTTTAACAATATCACCTCTGCCTTAGATGGAAAACACATCAGTTTGAACTGGTTGGCATGAGTAGTGATGCAAGCTTCTAACACTGTTTCTTATTGGCTAGTTCTGGTGTCATCTATGATGCTGTCAATACTTCTTGCTATACTTGGATCAATGAAATGGGTGCAAGGAAAGTAGAACAAGCTTAAGGAAAAAATCTTAAGGAAAAAAACTATTTGTTCTCTAAGGCTGATCTTCATAGCACATGATTTATTCTCCTGACCTGGGTTAAGCAACCAGAGTTCCTGTTTCCGAATCATCTTATGGGGGCTACTCATTATTCTTGTTTCTGTCATAGTGGTCATGATGCTGGTTTGTTGTATTTTATCCAGACTCTTAAATGCATTTGCACAGCCTACTCAGATGATTGTCAGAATGATATAGGAACAAAAAGGTCAAGAAGATTTTGTAATATTATTGAATATGGAGACAATTAGAGAATCCTCAAGCAGTAAAGTATCTGCCCTTATATCTACCCTTTCCTGAACTGGTCAACTTTCTGCACAAGTGTCATGGATGAAATGGGGAGACTGAGAGAACGACACACAAAGGACAGTGATCAGATTATTTATGACAAGAGAAATCTGACTCACAGTCTGTAGCCATCAGCCCAGAACGGTCAAGACTTGGTCTATGAGTGCCAGCATCCCTACTTTTTGCCTCTGTTTCCAAGTCAAGACCAATCAGAAAGCCAAACATGTTCTCCAAACTAATCACACAAGACACACCACTTCTGTTTAGCCTACCTCTGCTCGCTCTTGCCAACAGCTTCCAATCAGAGCATACCTGAAGCCTTCCAGTTTTGGCAGTTATAAAGCTTTCTCTTGCCTGCATTTGTGTTTCTACCAAGTACAAATGATGGTTGCTGACTCCCTTGTTATAGTGAGTTCTGAATAGATATAACCTTTGCTTTTTTTTTTTTTTTTCATTTGGGTGGAGTTGTTTATTTTTACAGCTCCTTAAGAAACTCACAGTCTTGTGGGGAGAGAGTATTAGCCATGTAATTATCTTACATTACTATATGCAAAGCAATCAAGTTATATACTAAAAGGTATAGAGGAGGCAGAAAGAAGGGAATAATAGACATTTCCTTTTTTTCCTTGATAGACTTATTTTATTGTATCACTTCACTGACTTTTGGTGAGGAATGTTGAAGTGGCCTGAGGATTCTTTGGAAAACTGGTGTTCAGCTGTAGCTGAGGAGACCAAGGAATGTAGATGGCACTCAGTCATCATTAGATGGAGCCACGGCCTCTGGAGCACAGCCCCTGATTCTTCTCGACCTACACCTACAAAGCAGTAAAGGACATTATAGGCCCCAGGATGTCTATCTCTGCAAGACACTGAAACAGATTATGTCGAGCTCATGTAGGGTACTCCTTGCCAGAGCCTGGCTGATTGTCGAGCCTGACCATGACTGGAGGCTGATCCAGAGGAGGAGCTGTACCATTAGGATGTTTCACAGTCATGATTCTAGTGAGGAGCATCATTGGCAGGGTTGAAATGAAAGGAGAGCCTTCTGAGAGAGAGGCGTTCTTCCTGCGTCCTGTCCCTTCTAGTGATCTTCCTACTCTAAGGTTGTTGTGATGGTTGAGCACTGCTCAAGAAATCCTGGCTGCCTCAGAAGAGAATGGCACAGATTCTGGCTTGTCTTTCCTCCTGGAAATTGAAGCTTTCTGGAGTCAGCCTATCCATCAGCCTGTGCGGAGCAAATGGCCTTCTCCCGCCATATGGGTCTTGTGATACTTATTGCTCGTCCTCTCTCGGTGCCAAGGACAAACTGAGTGAAAAATTAGGAGTCTGAAAATTCCAGCGGCTGGGGAGTTTCCATGAAATGTTTTGGCTGCCATGCAAGAAAGGCATGGTGGCTTGATAACCTTTTCTTTTTTGGTGGAGGGTGGGCATAAGGAGCCTGGACAGTAGTATTTTAGTAGTGGAATTTTACTACTAGCACTTGTTTTTGTTTTGAATTTTTTAAGTTAATTAATTAATTAATTCTTTAAGGTTAGTTTATTTTTATTGGCGTATAATTGCTTTACAATGTTGTGTTAGTTTCTGCTGTATAGCTGTGTGAGTCACATACATGTGTACGTATATACTCTCACCCTTGAGCCTCCCTCCTACCCCCACCTCCCACCCTACCCCTCTAGGTCATCACAGGGCACCGAGCTGAGCTCCCTGCGCTATACGGCAGCTTAAACCAGCTGTTTTACACACGGTAGTGTATACGTGTGCTTAATCGCTCAGTCACGTCCGACTCTTTGCGACCCCATGGACTGTAGCCCAGCAGGCTCCTCTGTCCATGGGGATTCTCCAGGCAAGAATACTGGAGTGGGTTGCCATGCCCTCCTCCAGGGGATCTTCCCAACCCAGGGATCGAACCCAGGTCCCCTGCATTGCAGGAGGAGTCTTTACCAGCTGAAGCCTGGGAGTGTATACATGTCAGTGCTGCTCTTTCAGTTCGTTCCATCCTCCCCTTTCTGCTCTGTGTCCATATGTCCATTCTCTACATCTGTGTCTCTGTTTCTGCCCTGCACATAGGTTTATCTGTACTATTTTTCTAGAGTCCATGTATATGCATTAATATATGATATTTGTTTTTCTCTTTCTATCTTACCTCACTGTGCAATAGACTCTAGGTCCATCCATGCCTCATCAGAGAAGAAGAGAAATAAAAGGAATACAAATTAGAAAAGAAGAAGTAAAACTGTCATTGTTTGCAGAGGACATCATATTATACATAGAAAATCCTAAAGATGCCACCAGAAAACTACTGGTGCTAATTAATGAATTCAGTGAAATTAATGAACTAATTGATAGAAATCATTGCCAGCATCAGCATAGGGTTTATTTTCACAAAGGTGTTTGGTAATTTCAACCAAAGATGGCCTAATACATCCAGCTTCTTCTTTTTGTTGTTGTCTTTTATAATTTAATTAATTTATTTACTTTTGGTTGTGCTCGGTCTTTGCCACTCCACGCAGACTTTTCCCTAGTAGTGGTGATTGAGGGCTACTCTCTAGTTATGGTGCACAGGCTTCTCACTGTAGTGGTGTCTCTTGTTGCAGGGCACAGGCTCTAAGGCACACAGGCTTCAATAACTGTGGCGTGTGGTCTCAATAGTTGTAGCTCAATAGAGCAGCTTCATTAGTTGTGGTGCACAAGCTTAGTTGCTCTGAGACATGTGGGATCTTCCTGGATCAGGGATCGAACCCTTGTCTCGTGCATTGGCAGACAGATTCTTTACCACTGAGCTACCAGGGAAGCTCACATCCATTTTCCTCTTTTGAATCTGCTTCCCACTGGGCCTTGGTGGTCAGTTCTCGGCTGGACACACTCTAATAGGAACAGGGCTGACTTAGTAATGTCAATATTGCCACTGGAGCTACCCGTTCTCTCCTTCCATGGTTAACCAAGTCCTTTCATATGGCTTACTATTGTTCTTTAGATTTTCATTCTTATTGGAGCTGAAATTCGTGGGTCTAGGTACTAGTCTTTCTTTCAAAGATGAGTTTGCTTAATTCTTTTCTAATCCTTTAAGCATTGATTTTTTTTTTAACTCTCTGAGAAGATATTTATTTTATTTCAGAGTTTGAAGAGCTGCCTCCCTCCAGCTCGCAAGAACTGTCAAGAACTCTTACTTTAAAAATAATCCTATTCTTAATTCACTGATTGACCTGCTTCTTGAGTGTCAGTCCTTATAATTATTTCTTAGTGTAAAAGAACAGAGCTGTAATGAGAAGTTTTAAAAGAATTCACTCATATTCTAGAGGGAAAGCGTGATGTTATACTCTTATTATTGCATCTTTCATCTTATTCATCATACAAAAATCCTCAGTAGGCAAGTGGGAAACGCTCTTAACTTGAAGTCAGGTTATGAGGGCGTTTTATCATTTGATAATTATATGAATATCAAATGTTTGATATTTGTGAAAACATCAAACATCAAGTGATAGTTTTTCTAACATACGGAATTAGTTTAAGTTCTCTGAGCCTCAGGGTTTTAAAAATCTATAAATTAAAGATAATAGTACCCAACCCAATATTCTCACAGAGTTGTAAAGAAAAATGTAATTTTTCAAGATAGTTCATGAATAGTAAAGTGTCCTATAGTCACATTATTTTATTAAAATTGGTTTTAATAATACTCATAATTCTTAGAATATTAATTTTTGTGTAGTGCACATGTTTTATGGCCCTGCTCAGAATCTGTCTCCAGAACTATTATTCCCAGCTGATAGAAGGGCTGACAGAAGATGTCCATTAGCCATCAGTCTTCCTTAGGAATTTTTCCTTAGCATTCTTTTCTATCCAACAGAAAGTTTTATTCACTTTGTATGGTAGTATTTACCATGTTTTCCAGTATTATGTCAGCTCTCTCTTTAGCTGTCATAATATGGATCAGATGAACATCCTATAGAACATGACACTGGTTTGCTATATTGATAATATCATGTAAAACAGCAAGGATAAGCAAGAAATGGGTAGTATGCTGGAGAACTTTGTGAGGACACATGTGTTCTAGAGAAATGGGACTAAACATTCAGGGACTCTTCACATCCTCCACATTAGTACATCGCCTCAAAGTAAAGGATAGGTTATTAATTTTGCAACTTCTCCCATAAAGAAGAATATCCAGTGCTTGGTAGACTTTTTAAGTATTAGGTGCAGCATATCCCACACTTGAGAATAACACTCTGACCTATATTGAGTGACAGTTTTGAGTTAGGCCCACAGCAAGCAAAAGCCTTGTACCAAGTCCAATCTGCAGTGTGAATGCCTTGCCATTGAGCTGTGTGATCTGTCAGGCCATACAGTGGTGTAATAGATATTTGTGGTGGAAAAATGCAGCACGTGGAATTTATGCCAAGTTCTTCTGGGAAAAGCGACAGCACATGTTCACAAGGTTTTGGAGAAAGGCTATGCCATTATGTGCAGAGAATCGTACATCTTCTAAATAATAACTCCTGTCATATTACTGGCCCTAGAAGAGACAGACACCTGACCATAGGACACCACATGCTCATTTGGGCAGAACTGTCCATTATGAGATGGATTTTATTAGAGTTACTACATGGTAAGATCAGGTATATCAACTAATCATTCACAGGGTGGAAGATGTTCATCTGGGATCATAAACAGAGCTAGGGGCACAAACAATCAGAGCTAGCATGTAGAGCAGATACCCATTTTCTTCACCACTATTGTCTTAGTGGCTCTCTTTCAGTCTACATCTTTGGTAACATGAGTCATCCTTCATACCAACTAATGGAAGAGGAAAAAGACTAAGCATTGTTAATAAGAGGAGCAGCTGAAAATGATCAGAGGTTGCACTATAGTACCATTCAGGCATATTCTTGAAAAAAGATGATAATAAAAGCCCTCCCAATGGGTAGTGTCCAGGCAGTGCATCTGGTCTTTTACTTTGTCCCTCAAGGATGAAACATAAAACACATAGACTTCCCTGGCAAGAGACTTCGCCTTCCAATGCAAGGGATGCAGTTTCGATCTCTGTTCAGGGAGCTAAAATCCCACATGCCTCATGATCAGAAAGACAAAATATAAAACAGAAGCAATATTGTAACAAATTCAAGAAAGACTTAAAAAAAATGGTCCACATTTAAAAAAAAAAAAAAACAACACTTGGGCAATAGTGAATGGTTTGGTCGGCTAGTCTAGAAGAAGAAAGATGAGAAGATTGGCAATGAGAAGATTGGGGACATGGAGATGTTGGGGAGAGGCACACTGATGGGCAGATGGTATGAATAAAAAGTGTAAAGGTCTTTCTATTGCATATTAATATCCACGAGAGTGTATCCGCCATAGAAGAGGCACTTCACAACAATACAGATTGCTGAAATCAGCCAATTTCTGTTCTCATCTACAGATGCATGCCATAATGACATTTGTGGAATGATACTGTACTATTTTCAAAATAGATATGGAGAATGCTGTGCCACTGTGTAAGCGTCTGCCCCCACAGAAAGGAAGTCTGGCATTCTATATGATTTCAGCATGCCTGGAAATGGCCATGTGGGTAGAGATAATGAAAGAAGGGAGTTTATTGATGCACCAGTGGTTTTCAAAGTGAGGTCTCCTGAGAAACAGCAGCAGCAGCATCTGGGAACTTGTTGGAAATGCCCACCTCCCCATCCCTGCTCTGGGGGATGCCCTAAATCCTAGCCTACTGAAAATAGTCTCCTGTGAATGAATCCCACTGTCTTTGGATGTCAGATGCCGCGGTGGTTTGATTTGCTTTTCCCAGGTTGATGTAGCTGGGTGAGAAGAGCTACTGTTTGCCTCAGATCTTAGGAATAGAGATGATAAATTCTGTGCCTGTCGATTTCAGGACCGTGGAGCCTCAATGCTTCAATAGCAGGTAGTCTGTGCTTTATGGTGTCAGTTAAGGTTCACACTGCCAGGGTTACTCCCTATGGGCCAGATGGTAGGAAATGAGAAGGGGGAAAGGAGATGTGGAGTTTGAAATGTGAGTTAGAATCTTACTTTATGCTATTACCCCCTAGTTTATCCATCTGTGCCCTGGAAACCTAGTAAATTTTACTTGATAATAGTAAAAGACCTTTTTAGGAAAAATGTTTTAATTGTATAACTATACAGTCTTTTAACCAAATTTATTTTTTAAATACTTTCCTATTAGAAATTATCTAGGGTATGTGAGGAGTCTGTGTATCTTTCTGACTTTATGATTTTATTGAGATGAGTGAATCCATTTTTTTCTGCTCATTAGACCAGCTCCATTCAATCTGGCCCCAAAGCAAAAATCATCAAACAGAATTTAAATTTCAAAAGAGAGTAGCAGGGCCCAGAGGATGTGTATGTTTCTTCTATCATCTTCTTCAAGTATTCATAAGTATTTTTTGTTTTTCCTAAATTCCTCTATCCAGGGTCATTCCTAGTTATTACACATCCATTAGATGATCCAACACTGTGTGAGAAAGATTGGCATTAAATGCTAGCATCTGGTACCATAAAATGAGTGGTGAAACCATTTTTCATTGAGTTTCAAAACACTAGTACTCCAACAGTTAGATAGCATGGTAACGAATCACCAAATTTACTAAGCTTTAAAAAAATAAAACCAAAAAATGAAAACATGATAATCTTTTCTGGGAGCCACTGAACTTCACCTGAGAAGAGAAAAATGGCTAATTAAATATACACCATTTACTACTTTATGTTTTTCCCACAGTCTTTTTTTCTTCTTTCTTGTGTTTATTATATAAAGTGAGTGAGCAAGTGTAAGACTGATTTTAATATAACTTTGATTTTTCAATCCCTGGACTTTTATTAGAATTTGGTTCTCTGGGTAGACATGTAGAACTTGCCACAAAGACTGTAAGCTGGTTTGTCCAGGAAAATGAGTAAGACGTGAGGTTCAAGGTCTCCGTAATCATTATCATAATATTTCATCCACTGTATCTTTTTTTTTTTTTAAATATGGAACGCTTCACGAATTTACGTGTCATTCTTGCGCAGGGGCCATGCTAATCTTCTCTGTATCGTTCCAATTTTAGTATATGTGCTGCCGAAGCGAGCACTCATCCACTTTATCTTATACTCAGATATCCATGTGGAGAGCAATCAGTTCCTACCTGGTCCTTGAAACTTTTCATGATTACCCCAACCTGGCTGAGCCCCTGCTTTCTCCGAACACTAGTATGTACCACTTATTTGACATTGATCATCTACTGCCTGAAATTTCGTATCTTTTTGATCTGTCTGAAGACTAGATTGCAAGCCCTCTGAGCCCAGGAACAATATTTTCTAACCTACATGTGAGAAAGTCATAGATCCTTATATGAAATATTCTCATATAAAATTCTAGACCATACATCAATAAGAATCAGCCACAGGTCTACATTTGTCACCCGCTGCCCTTGAACTTCCCTCCCCCAGCTCCATCTCGCCCCTCTAGGTTATCAAAGAGCATCTGATCTGAGTTCCCTGCATCATATGGCAAATTTCCACTGCCTCTCTACGTATGGTAATGTATATTTCCCATGCTACTCTCTCTACTCATCCCACCCTCTCCCATCCCCACTATGTCCTCAAGTCTGTTCTCTATGTCTGTGTCCCCATTGCTGTCCTGCAGATAGGTTCATCAGCCCCATCTTTCTAGATTCCATATATATGCATTAATATATGATATTTGTTTCTCTCATTCTGACTTACTTCACTCTCTATATCTGAAAGAGACCAGTGCAATTATCCTCCAATTAAAAATAAATAAACTTATGAAAAATAAATAGAATGGACCTAGAAAAAGTTTAAAAAAAAAAACCAAACCAATCTTCAGAGACTTGACTTTGAAACTTGTGAATACTTTACATAATTTTAAAAACAAAATTAGCATTAAAATAATATTAAAATTAAATTTAAAATTTAAAATTAAATTTAAAATAATATTAAAATTAGCAAAAAATATCTATAGTCACAGCCCAACATTATACATGAAAGAGAAAATCCTAAGAGTTCTCATCAAGTGGAAAACATTTTTTTCGATTTCTTTAATGTTGTATCTACATGGGATGATGGATATTCACTTCATAATGTATGTAAGTCACATCATTATGCTGTATCTTAAACTCACACAATTCTGTATGTCAACTGTAGCTCAATAAAATCGGAAGGGAAAAAAAATCTAGACCAACTTCCTACTCACTTGGGCTAATAAATATTTATTGTTTTTAATGTACTATACTAATAACTTTCCTCAAAGATTTTTCTCATAGCATAAAGAATGAAATGTTTCCCCAAGAATCTCTGAAGTCATGCAATTCAGCAGTATTCTAGAGACTTTTGTTCTCTAAGGCATGCTTGAGAAGAAAGCTGTAAAGGAAGAAGAGAGAATATTACAAAATTAAGCAGAAGCAAATAGTGCCACTTCTGAAGAGACAGCATACATAAAGAAAGAAAGCCAGATGGTCTTCTTCATTAGAAAGATATGAAATCTGATACCGACAGGCGGAAAGAATTTTGGTTGTCAGCTTTTTCTCAGTTCTAAACTTTACCTTAAATTGCAAGTTAAATTGATTCTCTGAGAAAATTCTAAGTGCTTTATGATGATTTCGAGGTTTGTTTTAGGGGAGTAAGCTGGTGTTGTCCTTGTATATATATATATTATACTTTCCTGGTTTTGGAATAAGTACATGCTGTCTTTAAAATGTTTCTTTTATATTATGTAAATCTATGTGTTAAAATCTTCCTTCATGTCTTGCTTTCTGTATTTTTCTAGGATTAGAGTTTATGTCTAAAGGATTAGTTTCATATTTCTCTGCCTCCGATGTTTTTCTCTTTCTGGGTCCACTGTCCTTTCTTTTCCTACTGATTATGTATATTTTTGCTCTTTGCTGTCTTAAGATATGCTATTGGCTTCGTTGCTTCATGTCAACGTAGTGCAAGATTATAGTTTAAACTCTGCCATTGGGGTTGTTCTGCATGTTTTTATTATAAAGTGAGATTTAGTATTAAAGTAATAAAATTCCATTAAGATCTTATCTACATTGACTGTATAATAAGACAGATTGGTAGTTTATAAAATATGACAAATATTTGTAATTCTTGAGTATTCCAATGATGGCAAGCGTATAGAAACTCTCAGTTCAAATGTAGGCAAGAGACTTTATCAACATGTATTCTTGAATATCTTTGACATGTGTCCTGTCCTTTTACAGTCTATCATTCAGTTTTCTGTGGTGCTATGTGTAATGCTTAAAGTCTAGTTATTGGCACTTAGGGTAATTTTCTTCCGTTCTTTAAGAGAATGTCATCTCCTCATCTTAAAGACACATTTGAACCAAAGCGACTGAGCCTTTTTAAATGAGTTAGAGCTGCTAATTTTTCAAAGTACAACTGTAGACAACTTAAATGTTATAAGTATTTCCAGAAGCAATGTGGTTGCATAGGATTTAGTAACTAAATGTCCATGGACACCTAGGGAATCAGTTCATGGGCTTCAGGGGGCCCAGAAACACTCCAAAATATTATATATTTGTGTATCTGTTCAATTTTTTTCTATACAGGGAGATGGATCATTTAAACATATTCATAACAAAGTCAAGCATCATGACCCTAAATGGAGTTAGTATAGGAAAACCGATTGGAGACTTTAGTATGAAAACCTGCATTGAATTCATTGATGTAAGAGTGTTAGACAATAATGACCACAGGAAACTGAGTAGCAGAGCCACTTACTTTAGGAAGTATGTTACTTCTAAATGTATGGTATCGGGCTGCCATGGTGTAGACAGTTCCAGTTCAGTTCAATTCAGTTGCTCGGTTGTGGCTGACTCCTTGCGACCCCATGAACTGAAGCAAACCAGGCTTCCCTGTCCATCACCAACTCCCAGAGCTTACTCAAACTCATGTCCATTGAGTTGGTGATGCCATCCAACCATCTTGTCCTCTGTCGTCCCCTTCTCCTCCTGACTTCAATCTTTTCCAGCATCAGGGTCTTTCCCAATGAGTCAGTTCTTTGCATTAGGTGGCCAAAGTATTAGAATTTCAGCTTCAGCATCTGTCCTTCCAATGAATATTCAGGACTGATTTCCTGTAGGATTGGCAGGTTTGAACTCCTTGCAGTCCAAGGGACTCTCAAGAGTCTTCTCCAACACCACAGTTCAAAAGCATCAATTCTTTGATGTTCAGCTTTCTTTATGGTTCAACTCACATCCACACATGACTACTGGAAAAACCATACCTTTGACTAGATGGACCTTTGTTGGCAAAGTAATGTGTCTGCTTTTTAATATGCTGTCTATGTTGGTCATAGCTTTTCTTCCAAGGAGCAAACATCTTTTAATTTCATGGCTGCAGTCACCATCTGCAGTGATTTTGGAGCCCAAGAAAATAAAGTCTCTATTGTCTCCATTGTTCCCCCACCTATTTGCCATGAAGTGATGGGACTGGATGCCATGATCTTAGTTTTTTGGATGTTGAGTTTTAAGCCATCTTTTTCACCCTCCTCTTTCATTTTCATCAAGAGGCTTTTCAGTTCCTCATCACTTTCTGCCATAAGGGTGATGTCATCTGCATATCTGAGGTTGTTGGTATTTCTCCCAGCAATCTTGATTTCAGTTTCAGCTTCATCCAGCCTGGCATTTTTCGCGTGATTTACTCTGCATATAAGTTAGATGACGTACTCCTCTCCCAGTTTGGAACCAGTCCATTGTTTCATGTCCGGTTCTAACTGTTGCTTCCTGACCTGCATACAGATTTCTCAGGAGGCAGGTCAGGTGGTCTGGTATTCCCATCTCTTTAAGAATTTTCCAGTTTGTTGTGATCCACACAGTCAAAGGCTTTGGCATAGTCAATAAAGCAGAAGTAGATGTTTTTCTCGAACTCTCTCGCTTTTTCGGTAATCCAGCAGATGTTGGCAATTTGATCTCTGGTTCCTCTGCATTTTCTAAATCCAGCTTGAACACCTGGAAGTTCTTGGTTCATGTACTTGGGGAATTTTGAGCATTACTTTGCTAGTGTGTTAGATGAGTGCAGTTGTGCGATAGTTTGAATATTCTTTGGCATTGCCTTTCTTTGGGATTGGAATGAAAACTGATCTTTTCCAGCCCTGTGGCCACTACTGAGTTTTCCAAATTTGCTGGCATATTGAGTGCAGCACTTTCACAGCATCAACTTTTAGGACTTGAAATAGTTCAACTGGAATTCCATGACCTCCACTAGCTTTGTTTGTAGTGATGCTTCCTAAGGTCCACTTGACTTCACATTCCAGGATGTCTGGCTCTAGGTGAGTGAGCACACCATCGTGTTTATCTGGGTCATTAAGATCTCTTTTGTATAATTCTTCTGTGTATTCTTGCCACCTTTTCTTACTATCTTCTGCTTCTGTTAGGTCCACATCACTTCTGTCCTTTATTGAGCCCATCTTTGCATGATGGACACTGTGAAGTGGTGGCTCAGAGGTTAAAGTGCCTGCCTGCAATGCAGGAGACCTGGGTTCGATCCCTGGTTCAGGAAGATTCCCTGGAGAAGGAAATCACAACCCACTCCAGTATTCTTGCCTGGAGAATCCCACGGATAGAGGAGACTGGTAGGCTACAGTCCACTGGGTCGCAAAGAATCGGACATGACTGAGCGACTTCACTTTCACTTCTTTTCACTTTTGCATGATAGACAATTCCAGACCTTCTCATTTCCCATTTTGTGGAAGCCTATCAGCACCCAGATATGGCAGCTCTTTTTAAAATGACTTGCCAGGACTTTAGTCAAGGGTGGCATAGAGGAGAAGAAAGAACCACTGTGGTGATCTTCTTCCAGCCATCAAAACCAGGTCAGAAAGGACTTGCTATATTTAGGAAAGGTTTCTGGAAAGAAACTGCTGACAGTGTCACTGTCCCTGATGTCAAGAAGTTCATTGGAAAATCTCTCTAAATGTGTTCAAGATGGTTTGGATAATTAGAAAATCCAATCTTCAGGCAGAAGGAGGCAGTGAAAGTTATTTCTGGATATTGTTTCTACATTTGTGAGGAAATAAAGCCTCAGTGGAACCCTTTGGGCTGTCTCATGGTGCTCTGAGCTTTCAAGCCCAGTGAGATAAGTGGCAGAGTACCATCTTGCCTAGAGAAAGAAAGCAACCTAATTTTTATAGACTTTGGAGCACTGGGATTTTTAAGGCTAAATAAAGTACTCTGATGTGGTTGTGCTGTGTTTTCCTCTCCCTTCTTCTCTTTATTTGATTCCTCCTCCTCCTCCCACTTCTTCTTCTTTGTGTCCTACAAAATAAAATCAAGAGGACCCTGATTTTACCCAGTGAAGTTTTAGAACAATTGCCAATGAAGTTATAGAATAGTTATGCAAACAAAGAAATGATCCAGTTCAAACCCCTACCATGTGTGTGAATTTATTCTAAAACATCGCAAGACATGATTTAAAATTTGCTTAAGCACTGTCAGACAGACTGAATCTATGTTCTTGCAGAAGACTTATGAGATTTAAAGCATGGTTCCTAGTGATCCTCTGTGCAGGGGAATGGTGAAGCCTCTGGGACCTCAGGTTAAGTCCTGCAGGCTGGGTGTGAATGCAGGTTTGCACACTTCCTGGACTTGACCAGTGCCCTCCTGGTGCTACCTCCTTGCCTGTTTTCCTCAAAATAAAATCACATGGAATTAAGCCCTGATACAACACGGGGACGTGGCTTCCCTGGTGGCTCAGACAGTAAAGAATCTGCCTGTAATGCAGGAGACCTGGGTTCGATCCCTGGGTTGGGAAGATCCCCTGGAGGAGGGCATGGCAACCCACTCCAGTATTCTCGCCTGGAGAATCCCATGGACAGAGGAGCCTGGTGGGCTGCAGTCCACGGGGCTCACAAAGAGTCGGACACGACTGAGCAGCTAAGCACAGCACAACATATACTACAAGGGCTCCTTTGGTAAATCTTCCTTCGAAATTACTTCCACGTGGCTGAGCCTTCTCCTTGGCAATGTTTTAACTCCTCCCATGCAGCTGTCTTTAACCCTTTGTGTCTCCACACCCAAGTGTTCAGAGACCTTCCCCAGGACCATGTGTCTTTCCAGTCTCATCCCCAGGTATCTTGGCTGGATGTCAGTGGAGCTTCCTCAGCTCTAAAAGTCTCCTTGTGGCTGAAGGGGGCCCACTGGTCCTGGGCAAGATGGGGTTGAGGGAACCACAGTTGCTTCAGCTCTTGTTCTATCTTTGCCCAGTAACAGAGCTGTGATTTGATTTTCTGCTTAAGTTTTTGGCATAAACAATGTGCCATGAGAATTAAATTTTTTTCTCAAAAATCAGCCAAGTCTAGTTTTCATAAGAAATGTGTAATTCCTCCTTGTAATGAATTTTAGTCATGCCTTTTATGAAATGAAAAACCTTGCCTTTTCAATGTACAAAAGCACACAGTTTCTTTGTTTTTCAGGCGTTCCTGCACTTCACGTCTCACTGAAGCTATACATTAATTGACAGTGCTTCTAGAGTCCAGATAAATGTCACCTAGTTTCCAAATTTCTCTCTTATCCTTAAGCTTGTCTCTTGATCCAGGAAAAGGGATTTTGGTGTTTCTTGTCAAATTAGAAATTATGAGACACAGCCTTCTTAGACGTGATGGCAAAGGATGATATTCAAGGACTTGATGTATTGAGGTTTTAAATGTCTTTGGCTATAGCTGTTGCTCCCTCTGAAATCTTGGTTTTCCATTCCCGTTTAGCCTCTCAAAGGTGGATTCATGGTTTGGAGATTAAAAATCAGGAACAAGTCTTGATTTAAATTTAGAACTCAAAGGGAAACAGTCATGATATTTAGCATGATCCAGCCATTAGCCAGACCTTCCTCATGGTTCATATTCCCTCAAGGTAGAATTTGTTCAACTTCACTGAATCTATACAGTACTTGGTAATATGTTTACATGAGCAGCTGAGTGCTCTCAGACTCCTTATAAACTGATAAAAAATCCACCTGCTTTTACAGTCTCCAGAGGTATTTGTAATGATGCTGATTTATGGAGTTAGAAGAAAAGACAGACTGACAGGAAATAAATAGTGTTAAGTGGACACAGTTCATTAGGAAGGTTGATAGAGGAAGATAATGAAGTCAGTGAGTTAAAAAAATACATTACTGAGTGCATGCGTGCTAAGTCACTTCAGTTTTTTAAGTTTTCCCAACTTGTTATGTACAATGAATATCTATGATTACTGTGTTGGGAACAAGTCACTGTGTTTAACTGAAGCATCTCTGATATTAAAATTTCATCCTCATTTCCTAAGAAATCTTAAATAATAATATATTCTCATTCAAGACTATGTATGAAATGATGGAGTACTTTATTCACATGCTACAATGTAATAATCAGAAGACCATTACACTTCATAGAATAGTATGCCCAGTGACAATGCCTATAACAATGAGCTAATAGCAGCCTTGAACATTCAAGGAGGAAGGTGTATGAATCATTGAACGGATCCTACCATCATTAATAATACACACTAGAAATAAGGTATAAGGTATCATAAGGTTTTCATCATTATTGTTATTCCTCAGACTGTAGATTTACTTTCAAAGGTTGAATTGATGATCCCATAAAACTAAGAACAGCACTCACAGAAAACAAAATGTAAGTTAACATATTATAAAGGACTTGAAAACCAGTTCTTGCTAATTGCACTGAAGCATAGCCTAGATATTTACTTTTAGTGAGTAATTTTTAAGGTAGTATTTTCCAGAAACCAATCTGGAGCTCTAAGGATTCCTGTACGCTCCCTTTGGGGGTACCTTAGTTAGGGGATTTGGGTGTCTTCTTCCTCTTGATTTTATCCTCAAATACTAACTTCTTTTGTGAAATATTTTAAGTCCCTTTTTTCCTCCCCAGGATGCTTCCTGTGGTTCCAACATCCTCTTGTTCTCTCAATTCCCAAATTGTGTATTATTTAGACACTGTCTTTTGGCACTTGGGCACATGGATCTTGACACTGATGGAGCTCTCCAAAAAGATTATAAGTTTCTGAAGTCATTATGCATTATGTATTGTGCATTATGTTTATTCAATATTTTCCAGTGCGTATGGTACTATATACATGGCAGGCACTTAATAAAAATTTGAATTGTGTGTGAATGATATAATTATAGCATTTTTACCTTATGAGACATCCAGAAATCATTTAATTCATGTCCCAGTTTTACAGATGCAAAAAATGAAGCCAACAGAGTTAAGTGCTCAAGGTCATATGACTAATGTATAATTTTAAAATAATCCAAGCACTTATTTGCTTAGGAAGTAGATATTTCATTTATATTCTTGCTTACCCTATTTGTTTTCTTAATAGACTTCCCTTTTCACCAACATTGCAAAATTGTACCTCATCCCTACTACTGAGGGGATAAGTGAGAATTTGGACATATTTGCCATTCTCTTTAGTGTCCTAGAGCTGTGATGAATATGCACAAACACATTTGTTAATGCTTGTAAGCTCTTTCTTTTTTTTTAAACTTGATAGTTTTAAGCTTTATTGTCAAATCTCTATCTTTTGTTCTTATTGGAATAAATGCATCTCCCTGCTTACACAGAGCTTTGTTTCTGCCTCAGTTTTGTTGCTTCCTACAATTAGACATGTATTGTCATTTGATGAATAGATATCTATCTCCCCTACTATTCTGGGGCTATTTGAGGGTGAAACAATCACATAATAATCACCTTGATTTCTCTGTATTACTTAGCCTAATGCTTTGAGTACAGTAGAAACTTCAAAAATGCTGAAAAATTATGTCTAGAATAATATTATAATATAATAGTGTCCAGAATAAAATAATGAAATGATAATGATAAGAATCTGTTCCTGAAAATAAGATATGTTGCATAAAAATGCTAACCAAATCGTATGACTCACCATTTAAAAGGAGAAAAATTATCATCTATTACATGTCAACACACAACAACCAACCAATTTCCTCAAATATAATTGCAACCCAGTAAAAGATCTAGGCAGAAGTAGCTGACAAGTTGGAAAGTAAAAAGATTAACCATTCCTTCCTGATCAGCAAACTCTTAGTAAGACTATTAATAATGCATTTTATGCAGTAACATGTACACTTTTTATTCCATGTCATAAATATTGTGTTTACGATAGGGCATAGAAATGGATACATAGCAATAAATATAGCTGTTAGGGGAAAAAGCTAATAAAAATTTACAATAAAAAGTTCCTTTCTTGTAATGAATTATTTGTCATTTGTAGGTTGAAAAATATTGAGAATGGAATTGGGGAGAAGGGTTGAAGGCATTGTTTGTCAAGGATTATGGAAAGAGGTGATGTAAGAAGTTGGCATGACTGGGTGAAAAAAGGGCAATTTCAGGCAACTATCAGAATCAGAGGAACAGTTTTGAAGTTCTGAGGCTTCTCTAAAGGCTCCTGAACAGAAGACTGATCAATCTTCAAGGAGCAGGTTGAGGCTGTTGGATGCAGAAACACTAAAAACAACCAACTTTGTATTTTTTTTTTTTTTTTTTAGCATCCAATGATCCTTTATTTTCTCTCTTTTTTTTAAAATTTTTTTTTATTATTATTATTTTTTTTTTGGTCATACATTGATATGAATCAGCCATAGATTTACACGTATTCCCCATCCCGAACCCCCTCCCACCTCCCTCTCCACCCAATTCCTCTGGGTCTTCCCAGTGCACCAGGTCCGAGCACTTGTCTCATGCATCCCACCTGGGCTGGTGATCTGTTTCACCATAGATAGTATACATGCTGTTCTTTTGAAATATCCCACCCTCACATTCTCCCACAGAGTTCAAAAGTCTGTTCTGTATTTCTGTGCCTCTTTTTCTGTTTTGCATATGGGGTTATCATTACCATCTTTCTAAATTCCATATATATGTGTTAGTATGCTGTAATGTTCTTTATCTTTCTGGCTTACTTCACTCTGTATAATGGGCTCCAGTTTCATCCATCTCATTAGGACTGGTTCAAATGAATTCTTTTTAACGGCTGAGTAATATTCCATGGTATATATGTACCACAGCTTCCTTATCCATTCATCTGCTGATGGGCATCTAGGTTGCTTCCATGTCCTGGCTATTATAAACAGTGCTGCGATGAACATTGGGGTGCACGTGTCTCTTTCAGATCTGGTTTCCTCAGTGTGTATGCCCAGAAGTGGGATTGCTGGGTCATATGGCAGTTCTATGTCCAGTTTTTTAAGAAATCTCCACACTGTTTTCCATAGCAGCTGTACTAGTTTGCATTCCCACCAACAGTGTAAGAGGGTTCCCTTTTCTCCACACCCTCTCCAGGATTTATTGCTTGTAGACTTTTGGATAGCAGCCATCCTGACTGGAGTGTAATGGTACCTCATTGTGGTTTTGATTTGCATTTCTCTAATAATGAGTGAGGTTGAGCATCTTTTCATGTGTTTGTTAGCCACCTGTATGTCTTCTTTGGAGAAATGTCTGTTTAGTTCTTTGGCCCATTTTTTGATTGGGTCATTTATTTTTCTGGAATTGAGCTGCAGGAGTTGCTTGTGTATTTTTGAGATTAATCCTTTGTCTATTTCTTCATTTGCTATTATTTTCTCCCAATCTGAGGGCTGTCTTTTCACCTTACTTATAGTTTCCTTTGTAGTGCAAAAGCTTTTAAGTTTCAGTAGGTCCCATTTGTTTATTTTTGCTTTTATAAAATTTTTTACCAGAGTCTTGTCATATCACCAATGTGTTTCAGGATAATCTCTGTCATTGCATCTGCAGGATCCCTTGTGCTACAGTCCACTCTTAGGATCCACTTTCTTACACCAGCAACAGCCGGGATAGGCCCACACCTTTTGTATTTTGTGTGATGCTATATTTTGAATGTAACTTAAGATTTTAGGGCTTCCCTGGTAGCTCAGATGGTAAAGAATCTGCCTGCCTGCAACCCAGATGCCATCCTCTGAAGAAGGGAATGGCTATCCACTCCAGTATTTTTGGCTGGAGAATTCCAGGGACAGAGGAGCCTGGTGGACTACAGTCCATGGGGTCACAAAGAGTCAGGCATGACTGAGCCACTAACTCTTTCACCTTCACTTTTACTGAGATTTTTATCTGCACGTCAGGTTCTTAATAATGTTGCACTGAGGTTTGGTGACATGAATTTTTTTTTTTTCATTTATTTTTATTCGTTGGAGGCTAATTACTTTACAATATTGTAGTGGTTTTTGTCATACATTGACATGAATCAGCCATGGATTTACATGTATTCCCCATCCCGATCCCCCCTCCCACCTCCCTCTCTACCCAATCCCTCTGGGTCTTCCCAGTGCACTTGTCTCATGCATCCCACCTGGGCTGGTGATCTGTTTCACTATAGATAATATACATGTTTCGATGCTGTTCTCTTGAAACATCCCACCCTCGCCTTCTCCCACAGAGTCCAAAAGTCTGTTCTGTACTTCTGTGTCTCTTTTTCTGTTTTGCATATAGGGTTATCATTACCATCTTTCTAAATTCCATATATATGTGTTAGTATGCTGTAATGTTCTTTATCTTTCTGGCTTACTTCACTCTGTATAATGGGCTCCAGTTTCATCCATCTCATTAGAACTGATTCAAATGAATTCTTTTTAATGGCTGAGTAATATTCCATGGTGTATATGTACCACACTTATCCATTTGTCTGCTGATGGGCATCTAGGTTGCTTCCATGTCCTGGCTATTATAAACAGTGCTGCGATGAACATTGGGGTGCACGTGTCTCTTTCAGATCTGGTTTCCTCAGTGTGTATGCCCAGAAGTGGGATTGCTGGGTCATATGGCAGTTCTATTTCCAGTTTTTAAAGAAATCTCCACACTGTTCTCCACAGTAGCTGTACTAGTTTGCCTTCCCACCAACAGTGTAAGAGGGTTCCCTTTTCTCCACACCCTCTCCAGCATTTATTGCTTGTAGACTTTTGGATAGCAGCCATCCTGACTGGTGTGTAATGGTACCTCATTGTGGTTTTGATTTGCATTTCTCTGATAATGAGTGATATTGAGCATCTTTTCATGTGTTTGTTAGCCATCTGTATGTCTTCTTTGGAGAAATGTCTGTAGTTCTTTGGCCCATTTTTTGATTGGGTCATTTACTTTTCTGGAATTGAGCTGCAGGAGTTGCTTGTATATTTTTGAGATTAATCCTTTGTGGTGACATGAATTTTTCCCTTTATCATTATTGACAGGAAAACATTGTATTTAAAGATACATATGATTTTAAGTTTAATTGGCTTCCATTTGTTTATTCTTGTTTTATTTTCATTACTCTAGGAGGTGGGTCAAAAGAGATCTTCCTGGGATTTATGTCAAAGAGTGTTCTTCCTACATTTTCCTCTAAGAGTTTTATAGTGTCCTGTCTTACACTTCGATCTTAATTCATTTTGAGTTTACTTTTGTGTATGGTGTGAGGGATTGTTCTAATTTTATTGTTTTGCATGTAGCTGTCCAGTTTTCCCAGCACCACTTGTTGAAGAAACTGCCTTTTCTCCATTGTATATTCTTGACTCCTTTATCATAGATTAGGTGGCCACGACTGAGCGACTTCACTTCCACTTTTCCCTTTCATATATTGGAGAAGGAAATGGCAACCCACTCCACTGTTCTTGCCTGGAGAATCCCAGGGATGGGGGAGCCTGGTGGGCTGCCGTCTATGGGGTCGCACAGAGTCGGACACGACTGCAGTGACTTAGCAGCAGCAGCAGCAGCAGGTGGCCACAGGTACATGATTTTTATCTTTGGGCTTTTTATCCTGTCCCATTGTTCTGTATTTCTGTTTTTGTGCTAGTACTATCTTGTTTGCTATGGCTTTGTAGGCATATATATACTACCATATGTAAAATAGCTAGCTAGCGGGAGGCTGTGGTGTAGCAGAGGGAAAACAGCTTGGTGCTTTGTGATGACCTAGATGGGTAGGATGGTAGGAAGGTGGGAGGGAGGTCAAAGAGGGAGGGGATATATATATATATACATATAAGCTGGTTCACTTCATTGTATAGCAGAAACTAACACAGCATTATAAGGCAACTATATCCCAATAAATTAAAAAAGTGATAAAAGTTAAAAAAAGATACATGTGTTTTATGAAGTGTGCATATTGAAATCTAAGAGGAAGTTTACTGAGAAATGACTAATATGGGTTGTCTTCCATGGTAATGTGTACAGTCTCAGCTCGCTTTGTTCCACTTCAGGGAGTATGTAGTTCTTCCAAGGGAATAAAATTCTCAAGTCATTAAAGATATTTTTTGAGAACATAGAATGTTTATAGCATTGTCAACAGTAATGTAGAGGAGACAGACAAATCAGGCAAGGATACTGAGATAAATAAGGCCTGTTCAGAATCAGCTACTCGACCTGGTGGGAAATGATCGGATCTGAGAGCAAGGTGCAGAGTCCAGAGGAGTAGGGGCCTGGGTCACAGAGGAAGTAGCTGCATCTGGAAGAACCTGGTGGTGTCCTCTAGGGTAAAGGTAGAAATCAAACGTGAGCGTGAGCAAGACCACACTCTTACTTAAAAGCAAATTTATCCTTTACAACAAGCAGTATTCCCACAGGGAACAGCAGGGAGAGTGTGAATCGGCTTTCCAGTGGCAGGTGGTGGCTTTCCATTGAGTTATTGTTGTTCTCCCTCTCGGACTCTTTGGGAACTGCGGCAAACCAGGAATAGTGCTTCAGTCTGAGGCTTTAGTGAACAGCGAATCCAAAGACCCTCTGGTCATAAAGCTTTCTGCCTATACTTCCTCAGATAAGGGGAGATGGGAGTTGGGAAATCATAAACACATCCTGGTACCTTGGTTCTGTTCAGGGTGAAATCATAGTAATGATGAATTCATGCTGGTTGAACACTGATCTGGGGATTTTAGTTCTTGCAAGGGACGCAGCCTTAAGACAAGCGTGGATTGGATAAGCATAGATTTACAATGTACGGGGATGAAAAGGCTTGTAGCTAGCACCTGCTATCTGTGCTGAATATCTGTTCTTTGCTGCCCAGCGTCCATCCCTGTTCCTCACTTTCCTTTGGCCACTATGCCCGTTCTTAGTCATCATGGGTGTGGTTTTGACCTCACTGCTGTCTCCAGGGCTGGGTCTTGACTGTCTTGAATCTATCCATGTGTCTCAGTAGAGTGACTGAATCAGGGGCATTCATGTCACACCCGTGGACAGAATTAGATGTGAGATGTTTGCTGAGGCAGACATGAAGAAGTTTCTAGAAGAAAAAAAAAAAAAAACTCCTTCTCTGTCATTCTTCTTTGGATAATGGAAGAAAGTAAGTTCCAAAACTGATATTGTGTCTTTTACTATTGGTATTTAATCATTTTTAAATTTTAATTTGCTTTAATTTACTTTAGGCTTTGGCTTCCGCAGGTGGAAAACCTGGAGCTCTTAGAAGATGGAATGGGTGTCTCAGGGTGGGGTAACACAGACACGATGTGGAGCTGGGAGACAGAGAACCCAGGCCCTTGGCGACAGTGTCAGGGCTACTGGGACAAGTTTTACCTGAAGCTGGCCCCATGAGGATAGGGACTATTCCTGGTACTGTTATAAATCTCTTAGGTATTGTTTGGGCAAGATTTTGTGCGTGTGTGTACATGCACATGTGTATTCATTGTGGGTGGGGCCAACCAACTTTGAAATGAGACTATTATAAAATGAGGATGAAAGGCTCAGAACTGGGGGAGGCGAAGTCCCCTTATTGCAGTAGAATGACTTGCCTTAAGTGTCAATGCATCTAAAATTGTCTTGGAAAATCCAAGTGAATCAGCTGAAAGATTTTAAATTAATGGAAGTTCAAAGAGCATCTGATTCAGGAGAAATGCACAAAAGTCAATACTTCTCTATACCAGCAATAACTGGTAAGCAAATAATGGGGAAAAATTCCATTTGCAATACAGCCCCAATCCCATTAACTAATTATGAAGCAATGAAAAAAGAGATGTGTATGTCTCATATGAAGAAAATTATGAAAACTTAAGGAAGATATGAGAGAAGACTGGCTTTCTAGCTAGATCAAAAGATTCACTATTCTAAAGGTAAAAAATCTGTCTCGATTAATGTTATAACTCTACAACAGTTTAAATTTGTATAACTTTTTTTGAACTTGACAAATGAAAGTAAAGTTTTAGGAAAAATTTACAGATGAGAACAGATGTTTCAGGAATTTTAATTTTTGTTCAAATAGCAAAAAGTGTCTCTTTTTCTTTCCAAGCCCCAAATTAGTTCTTCTTTTTTTTTTTTTTTTAACAGAAGATTAGATGAAAGGGTAAGAACTCTGAGACAGACATTAGTTTGAAGGGTTATTCAATAAAGTTATTTGATTTTCTCCCCAATACAAAATTAAGTTAAAATAAAATATCACTTGAATCGATTTCACAGCCCTGTTGATGGTAATTTTTCCTGAAATTCTATTAAATGCCTAAGGAAATCTTAGGCTTTATTCTTCTATCTCATATGAGACTGCGGTCACAGTTTCTCCTCCAGAGGGACTTGCTTCCCTCTTAAAGGACCAAAATAGACAATGATGTCATCAAACACAACTTTCCATTTTTTATTTTGTTTTGTTTTGTTTTTTGAGGCACTGGAAATAGGTTTCAACAGTCCTCTAAGAGCGATATAAAATTGCACAGACTTGCACATTTTTATGATACAATGAAGCCTAAAGAACAGATTGCACTATCCCTTTCTTTCTCTTATTAAGATTTATATAAGCCATCTCATGAGAATAGAATGAATGACCTAAGTGTGACTGTACTCTGCTTACTGGGTAGCATGTGTTGACAGTAAAGAAAATGATATCATATTAATTCAAAGATGTTTATAGCACTGGTTATCAAAGAGGTATAGATTAAAACAAGAAAACTTTTTTGTTAATTAATTTTATAAAGATAGGCTAGGTGGTAACTCATAAAACTTCCAAGGGGAATGAAAAAAAATACACCCACGTATTGATGGTGGCAGGCATAGTGGTGCAACTTTTCTGATAATTCAGCAATATGTGCTAAGAGATTAAAAATATTTCATCATGTCTCACCAGTTATTTCACTTCTAATAATGTCTCCCATGAAATAAGCCATACACCCAAAGGTGTACCAGGGCTTACTTTGCTTGTATAATTAGAAAAATATGGAAAAAGAAATATTAAATACTTAGGGAATAAATTAATGAAGGATCATGGTGAAATGTCTAGTCCTTATACATTAAAGCATATCTTTTCCTTGCTTATCACTTGTCATTCTAAAATTGAGCTGTAACATATATAAAGTGCACCGATCTTAAATCCAAAATTCATCAAAATTTATCTTTTTATACAGCCATATTCATAACCACGTCCCTGATGGAAAGAGTAAATTTCTGGACATCAGAGGAAAGAGTTACAGAATTAACCAAACTTTGCCAATGTCCTCTACAGGTACTTGTCATGTTTTGTGGCTAACTCAATCTTCTACTGAAAACCTGCTGATCTTTGGGAACTTCCCACATCCTGATTCTCATCTACCCAAGGAATAAGCCACAATTCACTCTCTCAGTCTTCTTTGCAGCAGTCATAGGACCTTGGCTTCACCAGTTAAAGGCATGTTAGTGAAAGCTTGCATCAGAAGAAAGTAACATGAGGAAGCAGGTGCTCAAAGTAGGTTTCATTTTCTGGTGTGAGAAGCAGTGGGTTCGTTTTCTCAGGAGTCAGTAGGTAAGACCCCCAGGCCTGGTATCAGCAGCCGTGTCTGTGCTCTGTGTGGTCTGAAGCCGTGACATCGTCAAGATCCTTGCACGTGTGATTTGGTGTTGCCCCGGGCTCATAGACTCCAAGTCTCTGGCCCTTTCAAGGTTCTATAAACTGATTAACGCTCTTTAATAAATAATTTTGCTGCTTACCCTTGGTCTTAGCCAATTTGCACAACTAGAGGAAGGGGTGCCCTGGGCAAAGTATCCGTCACTATTTTCCAGGTGGAAATGCAGGCATTGAGTTTACAGAGTCTGATGCTATGGAAACATTTAACTATAACTCCCTTGCTCATGAGACAGCTTCATGATTATCTTTTGTGTCTACTGGGGGAAAATGCAATGAAAATGCTGATGTGTTCTAAGCACTAAAACCATTACACTTCTCATTTTTAATTCATAAATTATAATTCTGGTTTTTGGACAAGCCTTCTGTGAGTTTGACTTAGAATGAATTAGACATAAGAGATAAATTTATTCTCTGTGTGCTGACAAAATCAAATTGCCAAACCTAAAAGCTAGGATCACAAACTGAATCTAGTTACATATTTTTTAACTTAGTTGACCTCTTGTAAAGACACAAGCAAGCCCATTTCTTGTGACCCTTTGATATTGCCACAAGACTTCCCTTTTATTATTTATAGTTATTCATAAAGATTTAAGAATGACTTATGTGACCATTTTTGGACATGTTAAGCATGTTAATACAATATACTTTTAAAAAAGAACAGCTCACCTATAACAGAATTTTCTAAATCATGTGTTAAAATTTTAAGTTAAACCAAGTAGCTGCCCCTCTTCATGAGCTCATTCAATCTGAATAAGAAATTAAGAATTGATTTATTGGAATTAAATTCAAGTTTGCAGTTTTACATGTAAAGTGGGAAAGAGTCCCACTTTACATGCTTTACATGTAAAGCAATGGAAAAAAGTCGATTGAAACATGGAATAATCTCCTCCAGATGATAGAAAAGATCTTCACTCCGCAGAACCTTCTTACAGGAATAATTCCCCTTTGGCATTAAAAAAAAGCCTATTGAGTGTTATAGGACTCTTTGTACCTGATCTATATTTTCTCATTTGGTAGATATATCACAGTTTCTTCCATATTCTTTCAAGTAATTGAATCAATTTAAAAAATCAGCTTGGTGACCAAGAAATAAAAAGCTGCTTGTTGAGAAACAGTAATTTAGATTTGATGATTGTGATTCAGTCTGAAAAGTTTCTTCTATGGAAAGCATAAAGTGAAAGTGTTGAAGGACACTTCAAGGAATTAACAGTAACATAGGGTGTAAAAAGTGCCAGACTAAAAAAGTCCCAGAAGTCATTCATTAATAGAAGTGTTGTATGCAACTCTAGCTATTAGAGAGTGGATGGTAGGTACTATTATGGCAAACTCATCCTAAGCTAATCATTGCAATCAGGATGTTTCAGTGAATTGGTATTAATTTAAATTTGATGGAATGAAATCAACTGATAGGATAATTTTGGAACATATGAATAAATGTATATGTTTGAAGAGCTATTAGAGAAGATGTGGAGTAACTGAAATTTTCTTACATTGTTGACAAGAGTCAATTATATTTAGAATACAGTTTGGCAGTATCTACCAAAATTAACATATACCTAACCTATGACTCAGCAATGCTACTATTATAGATATGCTCAAGAGAATGAATGCATGTACCCATAAAAACACATGTGCAACAGTATTTATAGCAGTTTTATTCATAATAACCTCACTGGAAACAGTAAGAAAATTCTCCATCAATAGGAATGGAAACAAATTGTGGAATATTCATATAATGGAACATTAAATAGAAAGAAAAAAACAACAAGAGGGAGAAATTCCAGATACACACAATAACATAGATCATCTTCATAAATAAAACGCAGAAGTGAAAGAAGCCAGAAGCAAAAGAGTACAAACTGTGATTATATTCTTATGAAGTCCATGAATAAGCAAAGCTAAGCTATAGATTTAGAAATCAGTACAGTAATTACTCCTGAATGAAGATTTGACTAGAAAAGAGCACATGACAAATTTCTGGAATTCTGGGGATGTTTTCTGTCTTAACAAGATATTGGTTCTGTAAGTATACACGCATGAAATGTTCATCGAATTGTACACTCAGTGTAATCTAAATCTAATCTAATTAGTGCAATAAAACAATTTTAAGGGTAATTCCCTGGTGGTCCAGTGGTTAAGGCTCAGCACTTTAACTGCCAAGGGCCCAGGTTTGATTCCTGATCAGGGAACTGAGTTTCTGCAAGCCATGTGGCATGACCAAAAAAAAAAAAAAAAAAAAAAACCACACACAAAAAACAAAACACACAATTTAAAAAATTCATCATAAAGTCAGTATTCAGAGGAAAAAATAATATTTCATTGTACCTCTCTTTTTTTTTCTCTCACTTCTCAACTGGATACTTTCACCTTCAGTTCAGTTCAGTCACTCAGTTGTGTCCAACTCTTTGCAACCCCATGAACTGCAGCACACCAGGCCTCCCTGTCCATCATCAACTCCCAGAGTTCACCCAAACCCATGTCCAGTGAGTATTTGCTTAAAATTCTCCAAGCCAGGCTTCAGCAATACATGAACCATGAACTTCCAGATGTTCAAGCTGGTTTTAGAAAAGGCAGAGGAACCAGAGATCAAATTGCCAACATCCGATGGATCATCGAAAAAGCAAGAGAGTTCCAGGAAAACATCTATTTCTGCTTTATTGACTATGCCAAAGCCTTTGACTACGTGGATCACAATAAACTGTGGAAAATCTGAAAGAGATGGGAATACCAGACCACCTGACCTGCCTCTTGAGAAATCTGTATGCAGGTCAGGAAGCAACAGTTAGAACTGGACATGGAACAACAGACTGGTTCCAAACAGGAAAAGGAGTACATCAAGGCTATACATTGTCACCCTGCTTATTTAACCTATATGCAGAGTATATCATTAGAAATGCTGGGCTGGAGGAAGCACAAGCTGTAATCAAGATTGTTGGGAGAAATATCAATAACCTCAGACATGCAGATGACACCACCCTTATGGCAGAAAGTGAAGAACTAAAGAGCCTCTTGATGAAAGTGAAAGAGGAGAGTGAAAAAGTTGGCTTAAAGCTCAACATTCAGAAAACTAAGATCGTGGCATCTGGTCCCATCACTTCACGGCAAATAGATGGGGAAACAGTGGAAACAGGGACAGACTTTATTCTTTAGGGCTCCAAAATCACTGCAGATGATGATTGCAGCCATGAAATTAAAAGACGCTCACTCCTTGGAAGGAAAGTTATCACCAACCTAGACAGCATATTGAAAAGCAGAGACATTACTTTGCCAACAAAGGTCCATCTAGTCAAGGCTATGGTTTCTCCAGTGGTCATGTATGGATGTGAGAGTTGGACTATAAAGAAAGCTGAGAGCCAAAGAATTGATACTTTTGAACTGTGGTGTTGGAGAAGACTCTTGAGAGTCCCTTGGACTGCAAGGAGATCCAACCAGTCCATCCTAAAGGAGATCAGTCCTGGGTGTTCATTAGAAGGACTGATGTTGAAGTTGAAACTCCAATACTTTAGCCACCTGATGCAAAGAGCTGACTCATTTGAAAAAACCCTGATGCTGGGAAGGCTTGAGGGCTGGAGGAGAAGGGGACGACAGAGGATGAGATGGTTGGATGGCATCACTTTCACCTTAGTGAGGAAATAATTACAATATTCAATAGAGCCAAAGACCAGAGTTCAGCTGCTGGATTGAGGTAAGTCTTTGTTGGGAAGATCCCTTGTGACTACTATATTTCTCATCCATTTAAACTAGTGCCATCAGACTAACAAACACATGAAAAGATGCTCAACATCACTCATAATTAGAGAAATGCAAATCAAAACCACAATGAGGTATCATTACACACCAGTCAGGATGGCTGCTATCCAAAAGGCTACAAGCAATAAATGCTGGAGAGGGTGTGGAGAAAAGGGAACCCTCTTACACTGTTGGTGGGAATGCAAACTAGTACAGCCACTATGGAAAACAGTGTGGAGATTCCTTAAAAAACTGGAAATAGAACTGCCATATGACCCAGCAATCCCACTTCTGGGCATACACACTGAGGAAACCAGATCTGAAAGAGACACGTGCACCCCAATGTTCATCGCAGCACTGTTTATAATAGCCAGGACATGGAAACAACCTAGATGCCCATCAGCAGATGAATGGATAAGGAAGCTGTGGTACATATACACCATGGAATATTACTCAGCCGTTAAAAAGAATTCATTTGAACCAGTCCTAATGAGATGGATGAAACTGGAGCCCATTATACAGAGTGAAGTAAGCCAGAAAGATAAAGAACATTACAGCATACTAACACATATATATGGAATTTAGAAAGATGCTAACGATAACCCTATATGCAAAATAGAAAAAGAGACACAGAAATACAGAACCGACTTTTGAACTCTGTGGGAGAAGGTAAGGGTGGGATATTTCAAAAGAACAGCATGTATACTATCTATGGTGAAACAGATCACCAGCCCAGGTTGGATGCATGAGACAAGTGCTCAGGCCTGGTGCACTGGGAAGACCCAGAGGAATCGGGTGGAGAGGGAGGTGGGAGGGGGGATTGGGATGGGGAATACATGTAAATCTATGGCTGATTCATATCAATGTATGACAAAACCCACTGAAATGTTGTGAAGTAATTAGCCTCCAACTAATAAAAAAATTAAAAAAATAAATAAATAAACTAGTGCCATCAGAAAGCTTTCATGTTTATATCATCCATCTCCTCCTCTGTGGCATTTATTATAGTGAAAAACAGTAAGTACCATTTTCCAAAAAAATATTTGTATTATTATTAATAGTTTGATTCTATATCATTATAGCTTCATGACAGCCTCATTCAGGTGCAAGATCAGTGGGTTTGTCCATTCAACCATATTCCCATCTCTACTACTGCTGTGCATTAAATTGGCATAACTTTAAACTTTTTACAGTTGGATTACAAGACTAGCTGTGTATTTTATCTAAAAAATAAAACAAAACCAAGACCCAAACAAATAAAAACAAAGAATAAAATAAGACTCCAAACTCAATATAACAGTATATAGCACCTGGAAAACTGAAAAGCAGGAGTCAACTTCTAAAAAATCAAAGGATTAAAGAAAGTCTACAATAGAGACATTAATTGCTCTGCCATATCATCTTCTCTCCATCTTGTTCCCAGAGTACTGCCTACCAAGTTTATGACCTCCAGCTTTTCTTTACTAGCTAAAAAGAACAATTGATATGTCTATTTTGGTGGCACCCTTGCAAAAGCATGTCATTCCTCTCACCACACAGAAAAGCAGGTGTTAAATCTGTAATACCCCATTCTTAAATATGAGTGACAAACCAAGTGTACTGGACACTTGAGAAAAGCTTCCAACATGAAATAAACTAAAATAAACAAAAAGAAATTTTAGAAGAATAAATAGAAAAAACCCCAGGAAACTCTTGTCATCTAAAAACCTATAATTGATCATTCTCACAGAAGATATTGTTTCCATTAATTGAGAAGAGAATACTGTAAAAAAAAAAAGTAATGAAAATAAGAAAGAACTTTTAGAAAGTAAAAACATGGTGGTAAACATTTCAGAGAGATCTATAGAAGAATGGAATGCAAAAATTGATCAATACTCCCAGAAAGTAGGGCTAAAATAGAGAGATGGAAATTAGGGAAAGAGGAATTTATAGGAGCAATCAAGAAGGCACAATATTTGATTAGTAGAAATTTCAAAAACAAATCATAAAATGATAGTGGTGGGGGGTGGTAATTGTCCAAGAAGTAATACAGACTATGATTCCACATTGAAAGGATCCATTGTGTGCCCAGCACAGTGAATAAGAAAAGACTTCTGTCATCATACAGTGTCTGAATACAGCTAAGGAGGAGAGAAACTAGATATCCCCAAAAGGACTGAGCATCAGATTGACACTAGATTTTCAACAATGCATTGAAGCTGAAAGATAATGGGACAGTGATTTTAAAAACACCAAAGGGAAATTTTGATTTGAATTTTTTATCAAGAAAAACTAATGTAAATGTCACATAAATTCATTTTTATATGGGCAAGTTCTCAAAAAATTTTTACATCTCATACAGCTCTTCCTGTCCAGCTAATGGAACAACTACTCAATAAAGAGGAAGACATATTATCCATGAAACAGATCATTCAACACAGGAGGAAGAAAAAGGAGTTAATTATTAAAGGAAGGAGGAGGGCTTTCCATGTGGCACAGTGGTAAAGAAACTGCCTGCCAATGTAGGAGATGCAAGAGATGCAGGTTTGATCCCCGGGTCGGGAAGATCTCCTGGAGAAGGAAACAGTAACCCACTCCAGTATCCTTGCCTGGAAAACTCCACGGACAGAGGAGGCTGGTGGGCTATAATCCGTGGGATTATAATGAGTCAGACATGACTGAATGACTGAGCACACATTAGAGAAAGTCCCATGTATCAGAGAGACAGAGCAACTACTTCACACATACTGGATCAGAAGGGCCAAAGCTCTAGGAGGAATCTCAAACAGGAAAACAATGGACATGTTAGATTCTCTGAGGTGCATGACTGTACTGAATGATGAATTCTCACTTTTTGGTCTCAGGAGCCATTTATACTTTTTCAATCATCGAAGACCCCATGTGAATTATCTTTTGATATTTGCATTACTGGAAATTAAAAATGAAACATTTTAACTAAACTTATTTGAAAAGCAACAATAAACCCATTACATGTTTACATATTTTTAATGAAAAAAAATCACTGCTTTTCCAAAGAAAGACAATTAGTGAGAAGAGTGGAATTGTTTTACATTTTTGCCAATGACTTTAATGTCTGGTTTAATAGATGAAAGCTACATTATCCTATCTGTTTCTGTATGTAACTTACTTCAATGTCATACATTAGGTAACCTCTGGACACCTTCACTGTACACTTGTCTACAGAATGAAAGTGAAAAGGGAAATAATGTTCTGGTATTATTATAAAGGTAGTTTTAACCTCAAAGATCCCATGATAGGGCCTTGAGGATCCTGTGGTCTAAGATATTAAAATGCACTGACTTTGAAGAACTTTCGAGTGAACCTCTAAAAAGTCTTTAGAAAGTAAGTAAACAATAGATTAGAGATGAAACATTTTTCTTTGTTTGGAAATTATGAATGTGAACTCAGAGTAGCAGCAAAACCTAGTGGTTACAAGGTGTCTTTCTGAAATCCGACCTCAGGAACTCAAGTCCTGGCTCTGCTGTGGCAGCTTAGACAAGTTACTAAATCTCTCCAAGCCTCAAGATTGTTATCAGTGTTAAATATGTCAATATTCCTAAACACTTAGAATATTGACTGGCACATAATCAGCACTATCATATGTCTGTGGAATAATAAAAGCTTCTTCCAGGGGAAAATTCAGCTTATCACAAGAATGCTGACCGTGAGGCGAAAGTCGTGTTTTTCATATGGGTTTTAGCACTATGAGTCACATGACCTTGGGTAATTCTTTAAACACTTGACCCCTAGTTTTTCTGAGTATGAATTCTCTACATAATAGTTGTGTGTCTCCACTGAGATGGTATTTGTGAAAACATTTTTGGAAAAGCTAAGAGCTATGCCGCTCTGGAGATGTAAAGAATTATTCTTATTTATATTCTCACCTGTGAGATGATCTGCCTTAAAATAATATCATGGCTTTTTGATTACTTTTAAGTATCACTTGTCCTTCTGTATTTTCTTTGCCTGTGGGTGTCAGGAATGCAACTATTGAAACTTTTCTTCCTCTGCCTTTTGGCATTTTGATTTCTGTTTTATGAGTAGTGTTCCTTTCCAAAGTAACCTCGTTAGGCAGCTTTTGGGTAAATGATTTGGTTTTCACATCATGTAAAATTCACTGAGTTTATCCATCCCCTGGGGCTGCCACAGGACAGAAAGGGGGAGGGAGACAAAAAGCTCTTAGAAATGCCATTATTATTGTAATTACTCACTATGGGCAGAAGCTGATTTTATTTTAGATTCAAAGTGTTGCCAGGAGGAAGGGAGAGAGGCGAGTTGAGCCAGGGAAGCTGTGATGGCCAGTCAGCACTTTGGCTGGGAGACTGTAGCATATCAGAGGGACAAGAGGCCCTGGGAAGTCTAGTTCCGGTCCCTCCGTCCAGATCTAAGGGAGATGATGCAGACGCATCTGTGGAACACCCCGCTTCCTAGAACCTACCTCCCACCCCCAAGCAGAGCTAGTGATGGATTTAGTACGCTCGAGCTGCAACCAGGGATTTAGGTTGTTTACTGACTCTGTGACCTATAAAATACAGTCAAGAAGTGTTTACAGGACATCATCCTGCCAGTCTCCCTACATCCCACTCCCATCATGGAACTATGGTTGTTTCTAGAATTTCGTGTGTCCTTTTACTGCCTTTGCACATGTGAAGGGTCCCTGCCAAAAGCTTCTGCTTTTAGATCTGGTAAACTATTTCTTTTCCTTCAAGATAGGCTACTTCCTGTCTTGAAGGAACTTCTCTGAGACCTCTAGGACATCTACTGTCCTTTTCTTGGTCTGCCTCCATTTAGATCTAATTTATAGAATCTAGACTTGACTTAAAGCCCCCAGGAATTTATTTATTTGTAAATGTTTGGTTAGCATGTCTGTTTCTATACTGGATGTTGGCTTTTCTTGTGGGCAGTTCTCACTGCACTACACACATTTCTGTAGCTTTAAGACTTATCATAGTTCATACTGGGATAATCAATAAATGTTTGTGGAATGGATGCTTGAGGAATGTCAGGAGTGCTGCATGTCTGGGTCTACTGTAGGACAAAAGTGCTGAATGACTATTGGAACCCTCTTTTCTTGGATCCTGGACTTCATGGTTTTGAGGCTGAGAGCCAGAATACAGGCAAGGTGAGCTGTGGCCATGAGGAGGCCGTGTAGGTGAACTCAAAGTTCAACTTCTTAGAAGACTTGTGTATGGGAGAGGGCAGGAGGGGTGGGATGAGAACACTGCAGTTCAGTCTCCATCACCCAGCACTTTTAGATTACAAACACAGGGATTTCAGTCAGAAATCAAGTAGTTAAGATGGTACCACAGATGGAACTTGGGCTTTGGGCATCATATAGAACTGGGTTCAGATCCTGTTCCCACTCAATGGAAGTTTGATTTTCTATGAGTTAGATATCTTAGGTCAAATCTCAGTTTTTTTTTGTTTGTTTAGTTCTGTTTTAAAACAGGACTAAAACATTCTTAAGGCAGTCAGAAGGTGGGGGCTCATGCTGGAAAACTAGATTCCAGAGACAAGACGCTGGGGGTTCATACAAAGAAAGGTGACTGAATTTTCAAAAATATAATATTCAGCAAGTAGAAGGAAAGAAATAAAATCTGTAGCACAGCACATATGTCAATTTCAAATAAAAACATCAAAAGATAAAAAAAAATAAACATAAAGATGATTGACTTTGTAGTGTCCCAGTTTCAAAGTTTTGTTCTGACACTTAGTGAAGTCCCAGGGCATCCTCCATTTTCCTCTTTTTAAACAGGGATAATAATACTACCTGTTTAAGGTTGTAAGCATTAAGTGAAAGTACATAAATTGTGTCCCCAAAATGCCTGACATAGAGCTGAATAAATGTACGCTCTTATTTTTATTACAGAATATGCGAGACACCCAGCACATAGCAAGCATCAGAGTATACTAGCTTCCTTCCCTTCCAATAGGGTGGAGAGGTAGCGGCAAGTTGGCTTGGTCCTATCACAGTGCTCAATAATGTTGATAAATGTCAGATAAATGAACTGTATGAAAATGTGAACTCCTTATTCCTCTTTGATTCCTTCTTTCCTCCATTTTTCTCTCCTTCCCTCCCCTTTTTTCCCCCTTCCTTTATTTCATCTTTTTTCCTTTCTTCCTACCTGTTTAGAGCACCTGAAACTACAAGGGTGTGGTTCTTGACCCTTTGGAACATGTGTTGGGCTTCACACAATGCAGGTATCATATTCCTGTGGAGGTGGATTTTTGCGCAGCCTGAGGATAAAGAAGCAAAGGCCAGGGGCCATTTCCTTTATATTAAATGATCATGCATTTCTCCCCCCCAAACCCCTCAACACACAGCTCTTTTTTCCTGTTATCCTGTGCAGAACTCAGAAGATAAATCACAAGCTCATCTCCACACTGGTGTCTGGGAGGAAACACCTGGGAGCTGACAAAATACAGTTTAACTAAAAATGGAATTACAAGTGTTTAATCTATATTGAAAAAGTGTGTGGCAGGCATGACAAGGCCCTGGAGGAGGGAGGGATGAAGAGGAGCAATATTCCCCGCTCAGCGGGAGCCGTGGCCCCTTTTCTTGGGGCAGAGATGTAGGCGCCTGAGCCCTCAGCTGGGGAGAGCCTCCTGTGGCTTTGGGGCTCAGATGGATTCTCAGCCTTATCTAAATCTAAATGAACTCTTTTCCCCTAGAGCCTGCGGGAAGCCAGAAAAAGATCTCTTTCTTACAGTGAGGGAGGGCTGCCTGGTTCGGGGATTAGCAAGTGAAGTACAGCAGCTTCATTCAGCTTTGGTGGTTTTGATCCAGGTAAGACAGGTAGGAGTGTGTCAGGGAGGCCCGTCAGCTGTTCAGTGGTTATGAGAATTGAGTGGGGGTAGCTGCTGTGTTCCTTTGCACAAATATTTTATAGGCCTTCAAAAAAGTCCACTTTGAGTTCTCAACTATATGTGGTGTAGTTTCATATACGTCTACTCCAAATTTCTGAAAATGTTAATAAGAGAGAATTGTGCAGGTGTGAAGTATTATAGCTACATTAAGATCCATATTCAGAAATAAAGTCTACTTTAGATAGATGTCTCAGTTCAGTCAAGATACTATGACAAAAATACCATAGATTAGGTGGTTTAATAACAAACATTGATTTCTCAAAGTTCTGGTGGTTGGGAAGTCCAAGATCAAGACACCAAGAGATTTGGTGTCTGATGAGGCCCTCCTTCCTGGTTCTCATCTATGTCCTCACCCGGCAGAAGGGGCGAACTCTGGTCTCTTCTGCCCCTTGTAAGGCACTAATACCATTCATGAGGACTCTATCCTCATCACCCTAATGACCTCCCAAAGACCCCACTTCCTAATACCATCACATTTGGAATTAGGGTTTCAACATATGAATTTCAGGGGAAGGACACAAACATTCAGTCCATAACAGTTAGTAAATTATCCAATTTACCAGAAATTATAAATGTTAATATGGCCTCAGATATTGACAGACAAAATTTGAAATAAGAAAAGATGGAAACCAGTAGCACAATTTTATTATTAATAATTCACCAAACCTTGATCACCACCCAAGGCATCAATGACATTATCTGTTAACTGTACTTTATCATTGCTGGGAGGAGGTCTCTGTGTATGAGCGGTTATAGTTCTTTGTGCAAAAATACTTAGGCTAAGAGGGCGTGCTGTCAATACTTTGGGATGAAAAGCTTGTAACCGGAGCAAACTGAGCATAAGACACACTATCGGCTCATCCCGTGAGCAGGAGTTCACCAGTGAGATCGCCTTTTATCTGCAGAATGACTTTCTAGCAGTTCTTCTGCAGTCTGTTTAGCACAAATCTTGTCATCTGAGATATTTTTGAAATCATAGATTTTAAGACTTAAAAATTTCCTTTTACAATTTAGAATTTAACATGGTTTTTAGAATCAGTCCCAATGCCAACTGTGTAATCCTATGTGGTCTTTTTAGCTCTCCACATTTAGTTTTCTCAGTGTGAAAATTGTGCTGAATCATGGACAATTAATCAATTTCCTTCTTGCTCTAGAACTTTCTGAGCAAAATCCTTTGCTTGTAAATAGGCTGACACTGAAGAGAATTTGCCTATAAAGAGTTAATAGACACTGTGAAATAATGATCCACTCATTGGATCCCAGTATACTCTATATTACAAAACTATTTTTATTAAAGTTTGAGAAGAGATTTTGTCGAATGTTTGTGAATCAGAGTCACCATCTCAACAGGAAATAACTGGCACACTCAAATGTACACATTTAGGATAATTTAGGTGAAATAACTATTTATACAGGTATAAATGGGATTGAAGGACACCTGACAAGGTGTGGTGAATATCCCAGGTAAATAATGATAATAAACTATAGCTGCACCAAGGCCTGAAGAAGGGAGAGGACAGAGCGGTTATCATAACCCAGAAAAAGAGAGACATAGAACATTAAAATAGGAAAAAAACACTGGGCAGGTGCCACAGCCATAACTAGGACAAAGTCATTGCTAACCAAGGGCCCTACAAGAAGGGAGCCAAGGAATACCTCACTCTCTCCTTTCCCTCTAATCTCCTTGTCTACGCCTCCAGTTGACCAAAGCAAATCCAAAGCCAAAGAATACAGTGCCCATGGATATATATATATATATGAAGAGATAAGGACAGAGACATACAGAGGAAGAGACAGACAGATTTATTTTAGGGAGTGTTATTGACTGTAGGGCATGGAAAGTCTGAAATTTGCAGAGTAGCCTAGCAGACTGGAGAACAAGAGAAGAGTTCTCTGCAATCTTGAGATGGTAGGGGGGTTCTAAAAGTGAACCTCTATCCTTATCAGGAGACCTCAGTCTTTTCTCTTAGGTCTTCAGCTTATTGCTTGACCCACCCATGTTATGGAGAATAATCTGACTTACTCAAAGTACATTAATTTAAATGCTCACCACATGTTAAAAATACTTTCAAGTAGTGTCTACTCCATTTCTTCTAAGGAATTCTTGCCCACAGATATAATGGTCATTTGAATTAAATTCACCTATTCCCATCTATTTTAGTTCACTGATTCCTAAGATGCTGATGTTCAATCTTGCCATATCCTACTTGACCATGTCCGTAGGCTTCAGCAGTACATGAACTAGGAACTTTGGTTCATGTACTGCAGAGGAACCAGAGATCAGATTGCCAGCATTTATTGAATCATGGAGAAAGTAAGGGAGTTTCAGAGAAACTCTGCTTCATTGACTATATTAAAGCCCTTGACTGTGTGGATTACAACAAATTGTGACAAATTCTTGAAAAATGGGAGTACCAGGCCACCTACCTTACCTTTCTCCTGAGAAACTTGTATGCAGGTCAAGAAGCAACAGTTAGAACCAGACATGGAACAATAAACTTGTTCAAAATTGGGGAAGGAGTATGACAAGTTTGTATATTGTCACCCTGCTTATTTAACTTATATGCAGAGTACATCATGAAAAATGCCAGGCTGGATCAATCACAAGCTGGAATCAAGATTGCTGGGAGGAATATCAACAACTTCAGATATGCAAATAATACCGTTTCTAATGGCAGAAAGTGAAGAGGAACTAAAGAGCTTCCTATGAAGTTGAAAGACGAGAGTGAAAAAGCTGGCTTAAACCTCAACATTCAAAAAAGATCATGGCATCCAGTCCTATCACTTCATGCCAAATAGATGAGGGGAAAGTGGATGCAGTGACAGATTTTCTTTTCTTGGGCTCCAGAATCACTGTGGACAGTGACTGCAGTCATGAAATTAAAAGACACTTGCTCCTTGGAAGAAAAGCTATGAGAAACCTAGACAGTGTATTAAAAAGCAGAGACAGAACTTTACTGACAAAGGTCTATATAGTCAAAGCTATGGTTTTTTCCAGTAGTCATATATGGATGTGAAAGAGGAATGTGTGCCTAAGAATTGAGGCTTTTGAATTGTGGTGCTGGAGAAGATTCTTGAGAGTCCCTTGGACTGCATGGGGATCAAACCAGTCAATCCTAGTGGAAACCAACCCTGCATTTTCATTGAAAGGACTGTTGCTGGCACTGATACTTTGGCTACCTGATGTGAAAAGCCCCCAACTCATTGGAAAAGATCCTGATGCTGGGAAAGATTGAAGGCAAAAAGAGAAGCAAGCAGCAGAGATCAGATGGTTAGATAGCATCACTGAGTCAGTGGACATGAAGGTGAGCAAACTCCAGGAATTAGTGGAGGATAGGGAAGCCTAACGTGCCACAGTCCATGGGGTCACAAAGAGCTGGGTATGACAATGACGGAACAACAACAAGCGGCAGCTAGACTGATATTTGACCAAACAGCCGGCCACTGTGTATTACCCAGGTTGATCCATAAAACTAACCATCACAGTATCCATGTAGGTTAGACGTTGGGGGTAGAGAGGACTGGGAAAATCCAAGATAGTATCTGTGGGGCTGGGATACAAAGGGGGAATATTTTGCCACCCACGTAGATAGCAATTCCACCGACTTCCCATTCTTTCCTGCCAAGCTTCTTCAGGGCAGAAAGTAGGAGCATTTTGTAAATTGCTGGGTTCCTAGCACCCAGCCCAATACCTTGTGCATGCTATAGTAGATTCTCTAAGAATGCTTATTAAAGTGGCTTGAATGTTATAGAAACAAATTCTGAGAAACAAGTGTTTAGTAAGTTGGCTCTGGGGAGTAGAAGTGTCTAAAGAGCAATTAACAAGAAAATGGTAAATACCATGACTCTTCTCTATTATCTTTTGAGTGTATGGTAAAGCACCACATCAAATTAATCAGATGTAATCATATCTTCTAAAGTTTAACACCAGATGACATTTCTAAGTATCACTCTATGCCTTGTTAATAGAATAAATTTAGTCATTGAACCGGATGATCCCCTATGCTGGCAAAGACTTTAAATTGCTCCCTTTGTAACGAGGCAATTATATAAAGGCTTGGCTATATTGCTGGAGTATGATGTAAGCCATTTATCAGGTAAATAATCTCGAAGACAGTCTAGTCTTAATGGTCCACAAATGCGAGGACTGGGACACCAGATTTACTCCCAGCGAAGAAATAGGATGAGAATCAGAATGCATCTTATGTGTCTCAGGACAATGGAGATACTACAAATGGATGAAACTGAGAAGATCTAGGGTGTAAAGTGCACCCTAGAATTCATGACATCATTTTTCATAGTCCCTGAAATGGTTGTCCAAAAGCTACTGAAATATTACCTGTTGAGGAATCAGTTTTTTGGCTAGTTCCTTTTCATCATCCTAAAACTAGGAAAGGGGCAGCTATAAAGATGGAGAGGAATGATGAAAATCACAGGGATGTAGAGTGGCACCTCCAAGGCCATTGCACCTCCCAGCTGCTCAGCAGCTATTGATCAAAATGCCACTTTGACTTCATGTGTCAGTAGGTTCTGATAAGAATCTTTCTCTTGCGTCTATTGCTTTCCTGGCTTGCTGTCAGAATGGCTGGATTTTTAAAGTGGTATATTAGTAATTGGGCATCTGAGAACAAAACTGATGAAAATATGTAAATACTTCATGTAGGCAGGTGAGGCATGGGTGGTGTTGCTTCCTGTAACGTGTTATAAAAAGAAATTATCTTACAGAGACAGCCTGAGGCACAAGTATGAAGTGGCTGAAAGTTGTTTCTAGGATATCTGCTTTCTGTCCCTGTTTCTGCCTCTTGTCTAAAGACCTTGCTATCTCCCCAGCATGCACCCAGTATATTCGCATGCCTTCATTTGCACACACAGACACACACACCCCTGGGTCTTCTTCCTACAGAACCAGATCTAGTTATTTCTCAACTAAGCTGCAGCCATTGACTTATCTGATATCTGGGGTTTAGCACAATACCTGCAATAGTGAAAGTATCCAATATGTCTTTCATGAGTGAATGAAGCTTCAATAAGCTCTTAGATGAAAGTATCTCAGCCACTTCTGGGGTTCTTTACAATTTCATAAGGGATTCTTCAACTTAGAGTTCCTAATGACAGAATTTCTGGAAATGGGATAATCCAGGGCCACAAATGTCAGCAGGTAGTCTTACAGAGCTGTGATGATGTCATCCCCAAATATGCTTGTTGTTTGTGAGCAGAAGACAGCTCCTGGCATTTCTCAAAGTTCTGGGTTCTCTTTCAGTCAGGAGCATCAAGTCACAAAAGGCTGCCAAGAAGTGGTTTCTATCTCTCCTCAGCTTCAGAATAAATAGGCAGACAGGAGGCATCCTTATTTCCAGTCCTCTGAGGGAAGCAGGGCTAACAGTCATGCTCCATGACGATGTCAGGCCTCTGTCTTTATCTCCCTTTGGAACCTAATAGAATATTTTTTCAGATGAAAGTTATTAAATATATGCTTTTCTGTTTTGCTTGATTGATTTCAACTTGCTGGTTAGAACTATAAATCCTTGAACCTCTGATTTCCCTAAGGAAGTTATTTTTGAATTTCTCGTTGCATTTTTTTCCCTGGCTAAACATTATATATATACATTCTTGCTTAAAATATTCTCTAGTGACTTCTCAATACAAAGGGTATTTTTCTTCCCCCCAACCCACGTGCTAGTAATAGGTCCTAGCCTGATAAAACACCTACATTCATGCCCACTTAAAGCTGTTCACAGAGGGCTCTGCATAGCTCAGAGTTCCAGACTGGTTGTTTCTGGTCATGAGTAGCATCTCTGTTTAACCCAACTTACTGTTCAAATGTTGCCATTTTCCTTGCATACCATGATGTGGCAGGGGGAGTTGCAAATCACAGCTGTATGATAGAGGTCAGCAAACTTTTACTGTAACGGATCAGGTAGTGAATACCTAGGCTTTTGGGGCCATATGAGCTCTGTCTCAACTAAACTTTGACATTGTAACATGAAAACAGCCACAGGTAATAATTGAATAAACTGAGTGTGGCTTAATTGCAACCAAACTACCTACAAAAATAGGTGCAGGATGGGGACTTGGCCCAACGTCCGTGTTAGCCAATCACCAGTCCAGAGGATGAAGTTTACTCTCCTTGGTATAGTTACTCTTGCTCCTGCCTACCTTTTCAGCTTCTTCTACTGGCTTAAACATTCCACATTCTGGAAGCAGTTCCTCTTGTTTCTAACAGAGTTATGAGGCCATCTGTGTCACTGCTCCTAAAACAACATGTTCACACATCTTCTCACTTCAATGTCATAGTATGTTGAAGGGTCTATCTTCTCCATCAAACTGTAAAATCTTTTATGGTGGAGACCAGACTTTGCAACGATCGTCTGTATAGTCAAAGCTATGGTTTTTCCAGTAGTCATGTATAGATGTGAGAGTTGGACCATAATGAAGGCTGAGCGCCAAAGAATTGAGGCTTTCAAATTGTGGTGTTGGAGAAGATTCTTGAGAGTCCTTTGGACTGCAAGGAGATCAAACCAGTCAATCCTTCAGGAAATCAAGACTGAATACTTGTTGGAAGGACTGATGCTGATGCTGAAGCTCCAATACTTTGGCCCCCTGATGCAAAGAGCTGATGCCTGATGCTGGGAAAGAAAGATGGAAGACAAAAGGAGACGGGGGCAGCAGAGGATGAGATGGTTAGATATCACCGACTCAGTGGACATGAATTTGAGCAAACTCTAGAAGATAGAGGAGAACAGAGAAGCCTGGCATGCTATAGTCCATGGGGTCACAAAGAGTTGGATACAACTTAGCTACTGAACAACAGACTGTGTCACAGTTATAAATATATATCCATTAGACAGAATCTGTCATATGGTTGATTCTCAATGTTCATTGAATGCAAAAGAAGGGAGTATTGATGGAAAGGAGGAAAAAGGAAGGAAGGGAGGAAAGAACAAAGGAAAAAGGATTCTCTCTCTGGTTGAACATTTTAAGTGAAGTTCCATTGTCTCCAAAGAGTTTGAGTGTCAGGGATAAGTGTTAATAAAAGGTCAGTGAGGGTGGTAAAGAAAATGAGTAGATGGTAGATTTAGAGAAAATCTGGGGCTACAGACTAGGAAGTTGTCTGAATTGTACAAAGATTTGTTGTACAATTGTGCAAAATTTGTTGTACAAAAGCTGAAAGTTTTTTGGCTGCCATTGAGGCTGTACTATCTGAGTTACTTGGTGCTATCCCAGATAAACTTGCATCCTAGAAATGTGTGCCTCAAGCAGTGAGATAAAAGGTTACTGTGGCAAAAAGCAATTCAGTGATGCATTTGCAGTGACTCTAGGACTCTGGAATTTATGACAAGCAAATGAACCAGAAGTAAATGAATCAGAAACTGTAGGAAGGAACAACTGCAAACTACAATTTAGTTAATAATATATCTTAATTAGGAAGTACATCTAGAAACTTCATAAATTCATTTCTTTTTTTTTTTTTTTCTGTTTCTTATGAATTCCTTCCAGGTTTCCCCTGTGATATAAATACTCATATCATTGTATTTTCAGTGTAATTTCATTTCATCACATCCAAGACTTTGACTGAAAGCTTCTTTATCTTAAAAAGTACAAAGTTTCACGAGCCAATCTTAAGTGCATCTCTCTGAGTTATGTTTCTCTAACTACTGGGCTTTAACCCCCTCAAGTATTTTTAGTGGTGGGTAATATATAGTGAAATCTAAGAAACAGAATCCAGAAAAATGCCAAAAGTGAGAATAATATTTTTATTTTCATGTCATAATTTGTCAGTTATAAATAACTTATTTCCATATATTTTATTTTAGTTCTTTTAAATTTGAATATTATAGGAACCTAGACTGTATATACTGAAACTTTCAATCTTTCAATCTTTTGATATTGCTTATGTGGCCTGCATAGCATCATTGAAGAGACAGACAAAGCAGAAGTTTGGTATCTCCTATGCTAACCCCCAGGTCCTATCAACATGCAGCACTGTTATGTGCTGGTTTTTTTCTATTGATCTTTTCAGTTTATATTAAATGTTCTATGCATAATACTATGACTGAATGGTGTTAACTTATGGTATAAAAAGTTTTATTTGATAGCATGTTGCTTTTGAAATTCATTTCCCAGATTTGTATCACAGAACTTTTTCAGTTCTTCCAAAGTAATACAGACTTTACTATTTGCAGAAGCTAAAATCTACTAGTTAGAGGAACTGAATTATTCAAATCAAGGGGGTGCTGTAAGGATGACATAAAATATGTATGTTTGCTCTTTTCAGGAGCCATAATGTGCTGAGATGTGGTTGTTCAGCTGAGGTCCATAGACTACTTCTCTTTGTGGAACATTGATGGTCTCTCTTAAGGGAATTGTTGGAAAGTAAAAGTGAAAGTCACTTAGTCATGTCCAATGACTCTTTGCGACCCCATTGACTGTAGCCCGCCAGACTCCCCTGCTCTTGGGAATTCTCCAGGTAAGAATACTGAAGTGGTTGCTATTCCCTTTTCCAGGGGATCTTTTTGACTCAGGGATTGAACCCAGCATTGCAGGCAGATTCTTTACTATTGGTATGATGTCAATTACAAGGGCAAGAGGAGGTTCTCAGATAAGAAATGAAGACTCTGAAGGTAGGTCTTAGGCAGAGGGGAGAGAACACAATGTTTTTCTCTAAGTCTTTTTCTCTTTGTTCTGTACAGAAGAGTGTGCATATCTAGTTCTGAGCCTCCCAGAAGACATGGAGGATATGCTGGTATCCACTGTGGGGAGATGAACCCAGAAAGAGGATGGGTTAGATACTGTGAGCCCCAGAAAGCAAGTGAGATGCTATAAGTAGAAGTATCTTCAGTCACCGTACTCTAGGAATGTATTTTTTCTTTCCTTTTATTATGGCTGAGAGTGAGAAAGTTGTAATCCAAATGTTTCAGCCTTTCATCAGCCGTACCATCGGGTGCACAAGGTCAGGTTGGAGTTATACTTCGGTTAGTTACTTGCAGTGTTCTTCGAGATCAGTGTGGAGACAGCAGTGGGAAGTGATGAGTGCTTTCTAAAATGGGTGGGCCTTAGGATATCCATGGGACTCCATAGTCCAGTGACCACCATCCATGTAGAGGTCCTTCTTCAGGTTCTAACCTTTCATTATAGAATGAACTATAGCTGCTTAGGCCAGGTGGGGACCTTCCAAAATCTTAGGGTTGCAAAATCCAAAATCTTGGGCTTTTCCAAAATGGAGCCCATTCCACAGGCTCCAGATCACCCCCAAGCAAATGCAGTGTTAAACCCACACAGAGGTGAACCACATTGGTCTATGGTACAGTTTCTAGTCATTTCTGGTTTACAGTAAGAATGATCTGATGGAATTGTGTATGTGTGTGAAGTCAGTCATGCCCGACTCTTTGTGACCTCATGGATTGTAGCCTACCAGTGTCCTTTGTCCATGGAATTTTCTAGGCAAGAGTACCAGAGCAGGTAACGATTTCCTTCTTCAGGGATCTTCCCCACCCAGGGATCAAACCTGAGACTCTTGCATCTCCTGCGTTGACAAGTGGGTTCTTTACCATTTGGGAAGGTCTGATAGCATTAAGCTTGTAAAGTGAAAACACAAAATCCTTTAAATTATACTTAATGAGATTAGTTTTTCTTCTCAGCTTTTAATGAGATTAGTTCTTCTCAGCTTGATTTGATCCTTCTGCTATTTATTGCTACTCAAAAACATACCAGTGGACAATATATTTTTTTTAATTCCTAAATGTGCACTTCAATGATAGAAGCAAAGCTGAACTAGTACAATTCCAAAAAGTTTTCCCTAGGTGTCCTAAATCAGTTAACTTAGGACATTCCATTATTGCCAAGAGGGAAAATATTCCTGGCTTTCACTCCTGTTTAACTATACCTTGTCATATGCACAGTAAAACTTTTCCTCTTATGATTCGCAAAAATTGGGAGACTAGTTAAATTATTCATTACCAGCTAGAGTACACATTAAGCTCAGCTTTTGCTAAGTTTTTGGGTTTTTTCTGCTGTCAGTTATGTCTCTAGGATAGATTGGATTTATGCAGAGGGAACTTTGGGTAATTCATCTTCTCAAAGTTCTCTGAGAAGCAGTATTTCACTGGCCAAGTGAAACACTTCTTTTATTTAACCAGCCACATAATGGAAGCAAATGTTTTCAGCATCAGCATTTCCCTTGGTCTAATATATGTTTTAACATTATTAACTTAAATGATTTTAATAGCCTTATGTTCAGGAAACAAACACATAAATGAGTTGCAGGGAAAATTTTCCTTCAGTGTTTCTCTTTTTAACGCCCATTTGGGGAGAAAAATAAATGCAATTTCTACATTTTGAAGAAAATATCCAAATTCCTCAAATTATTCCCAGAATGCATCAAGGAATATGTATTATTAATTTTTAGGATCTAAAAGCTCACATATTTTGCTTACTATATGACAAGATTTGTTTGAAATGTTTTGAATATTTAAAAATATTTTTAACCCTCATGTGATCTGTGTGCTTTTTTGTTATCATTTTCATTTTATGGGTGAAAAAGTAGAGACACAAAGAAGTTAGATAATTTGCTAAAATCTCCACCATTATTGGCTTCCCAGGTGGCTCAGTGGGTAAAGAATCCACCTGCAATGCAGAAGACACAGGAGACACGGCTTTGATCCCTGGGTCAGGAAGATTCCCTGGAGAAAGGCATGGCAACCCAGTCCAATATCCTCGCCTGGAGAACCCCATAGACCGAGGAGCCTGGTGGGCTGCAGTCCATAAGGGTTGCAAAGAGTCAGACACGACTGAAACGACTTAGCATACATGCCACTAGCATTAGTTTTGGACCTGCTTTAAAACCTGTCCTCTTAGTAGCAGGCTACCTTGCACTCTGTCATCTAATTGATAACATGTGCCAAGTGCTTTCCCTGTGATATTGCTGATACCAGCCACAGCAGGGAAGGAGGTATTACCACCTTCCACTTTCTAGATGAGAAATCAGAGGCTCACCACAACCTAAGAACTGGCCAGAGCCCACATGGCTCATAAGTAGTAGATCTGAGATGTGAACTGTGACCTTCTGAGTTTTATTATTCCAGTAATAAAATAATACTATAATAAAATAATAAAGTAATAAACAGTGCAGTGCTACTAAGATGGTTAGAGCTTTTACCGTGCACCCTAAGAGCTATTTTGAAAGGAGAAATCATTTAAGAGCTAATTTTAGAGCTTCCAAAGGGGAAAAAAAAAAAAAAAAAACTTTCTCCATGTCTTTGCATATTCACAGAGAAAATTGCAAATTAAATTTAGGACTAGGTTCTTGGGGTGTTTGTAACTGGGGGTTGTAACTCAGAGAGAAGCTGTGAGTTGGGGATCAGCCTGGACTGGTTTTCTAAGAGGAGACCTGGGAATTTAAAAGTGAGTGGTGAACTATTAGGGAAAATAAAGGAGCAGAAGCAACACAAGACATTTTACATAGTACCTAGAATCAGGATTTGAGGTGTTTGAAGACCTTGTGCCATGTTTGGAACAATCCATTGAAAATGGGTAAAAAACCATGAACAGAACTAGCCATAACTACAACTAGATAAAACTTTTCCTAATAGATTTCTCCATCATTGATTCTTTGAACTAAGCTTTAGGTTGATGAGTTAATTATAAAGCCTACTAATGTATCCCAATATTTTCACTAACAGTTGCCATTCAAATAAAGTATACTGTGTATTCTAGAATATCTAGAAAAGAACTTTATAGCTACCTTGGGTAACACAGTGACTGCACAAGTGAAAACCTGGGGTTGTTTTATAAAAACTGATAATCATTCTTTTCAGAGGTTAATCGTTTATTTAGCTATTTTGAAAGTGTTCACCTATAAACTGTTTTAAGGCATAAATATGAGAGATAAAAAGGCAATTAATTAAAATATCTCAAAGATCTAACAATAATGCTAAGAGGTACAGAATAAAACCTCAGTTAGATGAATGAAGTTTAAAAAAAAATGCCTGACCATTTCCCAGGTGTCTCAGTAGTAAAGAATCCGCCTGCCAACGTAGGAGATACATGAGATGCGGTTTGATCCCTGGGTCAGGAAGAGCCCCTGGAGAAGGAAATGGCAACCCACTCCAGTATTTTTGCCTGGGAAATCCTAGGGACAGAGGAGCCTGGTGGGCTCCGGTCCATGGGTCACAAGAGTAAGACATGACAGGACCAAGCATAAGCAAGTCCTGTCCTCTCCCAGCGGGTCCCTCAGTGTATAGGCACTGCCCTCTGAACAGCAGAAAGGGACCTGAGCTAACATCCCTCAGACATGGAGGAATGCTACTAAGCCTCAATCGAAGCAACCTTTATATTTGTACAACAGTGTTTTACCTCTTGTTCTGTAGAAATTCTCCAGTAGGCAAGATGGGGCTAGCCTTAGGCAGCATTGTGTGATAGGAGAACTTAATATTTCCTTCTCGTCCTATTTTCTCCTCTCTGTAGGTGGGTTCTTCTAGGTATGTCCTTTTCCTTATAGCGTGAACTATCTAGTAAGAACCCTTCACTGAGTCAGTGGGGATTTAAGTGTAATTCACCCCTGGAATCTGTTTAAAAGCAAGATTAGAGGTGGAGGTGGGTGTGATGGAGAGAGAGGACTTCAAACAGGGCCCTTTGCTTTATTTTTTGTATCACTGGTCATACAGTAGATAGTGCCCATAATTAGTGGGCAAGCATTGTTTTGTGACACTTTTACTTTTTTTATACATTGTGTGTATGTGTGTGTGTGTATGTGTGTGCACGCATGCGTGTGTGTGTACTACGAGACAATGAGAACTATATTTCAAAATACAAGTCATGGTATAGTCCAGTGGCAGTGTGGCTAACCTCAATTTGTGCACCAGCATGTGATGGTTCAAACCTCAGCTTGTAACTAAGTGGTTCTGTGACTTTAAGCAAGTTATTCAGTTATTTCACCAGTTATTAGCTTGTGATGTAATTTCCTAATCTTACACGTGTGTAATAACAGGGCCTTCCTCACAGTGTCTCTTATGGTCATTAAAAGAAGTTAACAAAGGACTTCCTTGGCAGTCCAGTGGTTAAGACCCTCAGCTTCCAATGCAGTGATGCAGGGGACAGAGTTTCAATTCCTGGTCAGGGAACTAAGATCCCACATGCTGCATGACACAGCTAAAAAAAAAGAAAAAAGAAAATAACATATTTGGAAAAGAATCTTGAAAATAATTGATATACTGAATCACTTTGATGTAAACCCACAACTTACACATTTAAAAGCAACCATACGTTGATAAAAATGAACAAGTCATGATACTTAAAAAAAAAAAAAACAGCTAACAAAAGCAAAACACTTAAAACAGTGGGCATAAAGTAGGTGATCTTGGGTTATGGTTGTTGTTATTATTGTTACCTGGGGAGACTTTACAAATTACTGTCCAATGTCCTCCTGGACGAGACTGAGAGGAGTTAGCCCTGAGACCAGCATCATTCTGTCTACATAGTGTCTTGTTTCCTAAGGCTCCTCGCAGAGATTAATGAACAGTAACTGATGAAGTTCTGACTGCACCTACTTGCTTTCATAGGCCAGTTACCTATGGTTTGATTTCTGTCTGAAGTGAGCACAGGATTTGCTCAGCCACGTGTGTATCATTATGCGACTCATATCCAGAGTCCTCCTGAATGCCAGGAGCTGTTCTAGGTGCTGAAGGCAGAGAGCAAAATGGCTAAGGTCCCAGTCCTCAGAAAATATTCAGTGGAAGAAAGAAAATATATACGTATGGGTTTAATGTAATCGATAGTGCCAAGTGCTATTAAAAATGCGGTAGGGTTAGGAGGATAGAGGTTGGAATGGGGCTGGGACTATTGGAAGGATGCTGTTATGGTTGAGGTGGGCAGTGAATGTCTCTCTGCTAATGTTTGAGCAGAGACCTGGGGGAAAAGTGGGGAGTGGCACACACTAGCTGGGAGAAGAACTTTCCTGGCAGAAGTAGTTCAGGCCCTAAAGTGGGAGGGTGTTTGGTGTGTTCAGGGAACGTCAAAGAGGCTAGTATGGGTATAGTGCAGTGGGCAAGGGGCAGAGTAATAGGAGGTCAGAGGGGGCAGAAGGGGCTAAATCATGGAGGGTCTTAGAGGCCATGATAAGGATTTTGGATTTTACTTTGGGTGAGGTGAAAAGTCATTGATGTATTTTAGTTGGAGAAATAATTATTTTCAAAGGATCACTCTGGCCATTGTGAGAAGAGTATGGCAGGGAAAGCATGGGAACAGGAGACCTGAAAGAAAGCAAGCATCCAGAGGAAAGGTGATGGTGACTAAAAACCCTGTAGTTCCTGAAGAGGTGAGAAGTGAGATCCTGGATAGCTGCTGAAGAAGAAGCCAGTGGAATTCGCTGATGGATTGCATCTGGGGGTGTGAGAGAAGGACAGGGGTCAGTAAACACTCTTATTCTGAAGTGTTGTAAACTCGAATGTTGTCTTATCACCCTTGCTTGTCTTATCAGCCTTCTTGGTTGCAAATGAGAGAAACCCAATTCAAATTAGCTTAAGTTTAAAAAAAATTCATGAAACTAAAGTAAAAAGAACAGGGATGATGGTGCTAGCCTTAGGACACTCTTCTCAGCCTCTCCCATTGATTTCTCTCCATAGTCATCTCTGTCTCAGAATGATTTTTCCTTGGCTGTGGGCATTTATAAACTAAGATTCTTAACCACTTGTACCTGAGAGGAAAGAACTCTCTTGGTCCTGCCTAGGTCAAGAGCATCCTTAAGGAAGATCCTATTACCAACAAAGGTACCCCCTAAACATCCAGGCCAATTTCTGCTTACCACTGTCAATCAAGAGCTAGCAGGAGTGTCCCATCTTAGGTCACCTTTCTCCCCAGTCCCATTCATCCTCCCAAATAAGAACCCAGAACTGTTCAAAAGCTACAGACCTTCTGCCTGACACGGTACGAATTTGGGGACCATTTCCGCTTTTTGTATAGGTCAAGAATCAAAAGAATGAACAGGCACCATAATTAGGGAGAATATGACAGGCAACTAGTAAGGTCTGACAACTTAAAGCAATCCCAATTAGCTAGTAAGGCCCTCCTTTTCTGTTTTAAAATCTTTTCACATTTTATTTAATCTTCACAGTAGTCCCTGAAATTGAGGAAGATAGGAAACTAAGCTGCCACCCATTCTTCACACTTCTCCTTTCTTCCTCCTGCCAATCATTTAGAGGGAAGGGAAGGGAGTTCTGACAGGTTAAGTCATCAATCAAGGCTAGCTAGGAACTAGGTAGCAGCTTCAGGTATGGATTCCTCAGGCTTCTCAGTGCTATTCCTAATTCTATAGGAAACCATATTCAATCACCCATATGTTCCCAAAAGTAGATTACTGGTGCTTCTGTGGCTTTTCTTAAGAGGCTTACCAGATTGTACAATTTCTTTCTTTGACAATAAAACAAAAGAAACTCAAACACCAAGCACAGAAAAAGAAATCAGACAACTCTCAGGGGAAGAAATGCAAATTGCTACAGAAATATTATGGAACACTGTTATAAAACATTTTGGACAAAAACATAAAAATAACACATTTGATGAGAAGGCAGACCACCCAAAGAGCTAAAGGCTCTGTAAAACAAACAAGCAAACAAAGAAACAAAACCTGAAAACAAAAACATGAAATGAACAGGAATGCTTGAAAAGGGTGGCTGGTTATTCGCTCATCTGGGTAGCACCCTGTTCCCTAGCCTCCTTAACCCATGCTGAGCCTGGTGCCCATAGCCTCTCCTTCAGAAGCCAAGGGAGTTATCTGACCTGGTGAAACAAGGTAGTCATGCAAACCAAATCTTTCATGATGAAAGTTTGTGAAAATTCTCATTCAACTTTGCTTGCAGCACTTTGTGAACTGGCAGCAGTGATAGACACAGCTTTCTAAGTTTCGTTTTTCTAACATCTAGACACAATATGTGTATTTTTCATATACTGTGAGCAATTAATCTCCCTGCACAGATTCTTAAAACGAAGCTCTGATATTTGTTAATGTGAATACTTTTTCTCAGCCTGTTTCATATCAGTTCAGCATTTATTTCTTTATTCACTCACATATTCACCTTTCACTTCCCTGGTAGTTCAGAAAGAATCTGCCTGCAATGCAGGAGACCCAGGTTTGATCCCTGGGGAAGATCCCCTAGAGTAGGAAACGGCAACCCACTCCAGTATCCTTGCCTGGAGAGTCCCATGGACAGAGGAGTCTGGAGAGCTATAGTCCATGGGGTCGCAAGGAGTAGGACCCAACTGGGCAGCTAACACTTTCACTCATATATTCACGTACTCACATTTTCATACCATCCCGCTTACCTTCCATAGTTTCACTACTACCCGAATGCTTCCTGTGTATAGGCTCCAAGGTAGATAGGACAGGGACTTGTGAATAGCGTGTGTGTACTGTGGATGGGGTGAGCTCTGTGGTCAATGCTATTTATGTCGTATATCCCCAAAATTAAAACTTTGTCATGAGCTCCAGTTTTAAACAAAATATAGACTAGTTTTGTTAAATGAGCTAGCCGGTCAGCCCACCCCTGGAGTTTTGCCTTCTTTTTTATTAGTTCTCATTTCCTCTCCAATTACAAGAACAGTTAGGTCAAGGTAGAGATTTATCCACTGTAAGTGATTCTTAAGAGACTTTAGTCTGTGTATTCTCTCATTGGATGCTGGTGAAGTTGGCCATCAGGTGTAGATGGCTTCTGATGCAGGTTTTACAGTTTCATATTTATTTCTTTAAATGAAGTAGTAATTGTTCCCAAGGATTCATTTTAGATAAACAGGTAATGACTTAACTTATATCTTGTCTCTTTTGCTTTCCAAGGCTTTAGGACTAATTTTCTAACCTCATTTTTTGTCCGTATAAGTCATAAACAGTATCTACTGTTCAGAAGCTCATAAAAAGGGGTAGGGTGTGGGAAACATATGGATTGTTTTGATCTTAGACATTATGGCTGAAGAAATAGGGCAGAAAACTTAAATGATGTTGTATTCTATGCTTCTCTCCTGATTAGTGCCCATGACCTGATTTACTGAGTCTTCTTAAGATAACAATACCCTACTATTCAGACGTATATGTTGATTTTATAGAAGCCACATTATCTTTTACCTTATCTGAACCAGCTCTGCCCCCCACCACCAAAAAAATAATATTTTGTTTTATTCTTCCCATAGTGTAACTGGTAAATTAACAGGAGTTTAAATGGCATCTTTTATCGTTATTCTGTCTACCTCTATCAATAAAATAAGCACTTAGATCTTAGCTAGATAATTTCGGGAGATTAAAGAAACCCCACTCACTACATATTTAAGATAAAGAATTACTTACTTTGTCTTAAAAAATAAGTAAATTTCCTTGAAATGCACTCAGTATTCTAACCCAGAAAAGATGCACATTGTTGACCCCCTCATCATAATGGATTGTTGGGATTATCGCTCATCTGACATTTGGAGCATGGACAGGAACTGTGCAAGTAATCACAGCATCCTTGCTCTGTATTATTATGTATTCTTATAACAGTTTAATGTCACAACTCTGTCACCCCATTTGCCCATGTTGCAACCAAACACTGGGACAGGACAGAATTTGTCATTCTGATATATTGACTCACTTGACGTATGTAAGCAACCTATCCATTTTAGTCTCATTGGATACATATAGAGCTTTTACTGCACACTCACTTCCACGTGAAGCTTTTCTGCCTTTGTTCTTCTCTTTGGCCCACTGACAGTCTCTCCTGGCCACCTGCATAATGCTGTGCTGTACCTCTGCCCTAGCTGTTGACTCTAAGGAAAAGCAGTGTCTACTGAAAAGCCTTAGAATTTTTTTTGAACAGTGAAAGTGAGAACTAGAGTATAGGGAGATCCAGGCTCCAATTCAGTTAGGTAAAATGTCTTCTGCACAGAAGAACCAAATTCAAATTAAGAACCTAGACAGAAGTGCCTAATTTTTTAGATCAGTTGCACATTTGGGAATCAGAGACCTGTACTGTTTTGTTTTGTTTAACAACTCTAGTGAGGTCTGAGCTACCTGGGCAGTGGCCCCCTTCTCTAACAAAATGACTGCCATCCAAGAGGCTGCTGGTCATAGTTCTCTTTGTAGGCAGACATAGTAACATTCAGGAATTGCTGTGAAGGACACTGGGAAAGCTACTCCTTCATTTCTCAGAGATGTTGACTCTCAAATACAATTCAAAATTCATATTGAAACCACATAGCCAAACCCCATGTAGAATATCTGTCAGTCGTTGGCAGCAGCATGAATTATGATGCCAGACGTAGTTGTTTTCCCCTTGGTGATTGTCTACCATCATCTGTGAATGTGTCAATCTTGCAAGGTTACACACTACCATATTTCTGAGAAGTGACGAGGGACATGTGTTGGAGATCCCTTTGAATCTAGTTTGTTTATCTTCTCTTTGTGTCATAACATGACATATTCCTCAAAAGATTTTAAAAGAGTGATTGGTTTAACTGGAGCAAATATTTATTTGAGGAATATGGTTATAATGTGTGCTTTAGGTATACTCATGTGTAATATATATAATGTTTTCCTGGAGAAAATATTTAACACAGTTTTTCTTGTGTGGAGGAAATCAAATGAAGAGTTTAAGGGTACAATGAGGCCTGAGATAAAACTTGGTAAAAAGAGAAGGAAATATACTCTTATGTGAATATCTAAATAAATTTGCTAATAACAAATTTAACTTCTCAGTAAAAAGAATGGGATTTTATCTTTTCCATTCTTTCCCCAAGTATGGGAGGAAAAAAACTTTCAATATCTATTTTTAAAAGCTTTTTCTCTGACACTCTATTTTGAAAACTGTCAAACCTACAGAAAATTTGCAAGAAGTGTACATTCGATACCCACATGTCATTTAAGTATATTCACCAATTGTTAACATTTTGCCACATTTGCTTTTTCCTTTTCAATTTCTCTCTGATTTCTTAATGTTCCATTTTAATCTCAGTTGCAGATAATTATGAACCTTTAGTCCTCTAAGAACAAGGACTTTCTCCTATAAAACTACAGTACAATTATCAACTTGGTAAATGTAACATTGACTTTATGTTATTATCTAATTTATTGCACATATTAATATTTCTATATTAATCACAATAATATCCATTATGTTTTATCTTTAAATCCAAGGTCCAGTTGAGGCGTGTACATTGATTTTAGTTGTCATATTTATTGTACTGTGCTATTTAAGATGTTAGAAGAAAACCATACCCTTTGAAAATATTTCTATCTAATAGTACTTTTTTATCTGCAAAGGAATCAACATCCTTCTGGATCAAGAATGACTACTAGGTTTGCTGACTCTCCCCATGAGCAGTGCCCCTTGCTGTGTGTGCTCTTTGTTCTGTCTAGATCTTTCTGATAGCTCTCTATCTCAACTTAATTGACTCTGGCATTTAAAAAAGTACATATTTTGAGTTTTATTCTCAAATGTCCATGCTTTCTCCTGAGATAAGGAAGTAATACAAAAATCTAGGCCAGTGGCTGGCAAATCTGTTCTGCATGGGACCAGATGGTAAATATTTTAGGCTTTGTGCGCCTAAAGTGGTCCCTGTTGGAACTACTCAACTCTGTCACTGTGGCTTGAAGGTAGCCACAGACGGTCTGTAAATGAATGGACCTGGTTCTTTGCCAATTTGCAGCAATAGGCACTGGCCAGGATTTGGTCTATGCACAATAGTTTGCTGACCCTTCATCTAGGCTAACATGGTAAGAGGTAGTAATTTTTAAGAAATTAGTCTTCTTGGGTAGCTTAATTTTACATTGGCTGCAACATTCTGGCAACAGTCCTTTCATGGATAAAAAATTTTCTTCTGGGCTTTGGAGAGGAAATAGCCTAACTTCAAGAGATTCACGAATACCAATTAAGAAATGATTAAGTCTTAGTCTCTGGAAATACTTTTCAAAATTCAGAAAATTTTCAAAAAAATGTTTGATATTTTTCAAAATATTTTTAATTGTGGATTATCACTACGAAAGAAAAATTTAGTCCTTATAACGTGCCCTCATTTCCTAATGAAAATGAAAAAAATACATGAAAAAAAAAAGTGGATGTTTTTGCTCAGTTGTGTATATCAAGTTCAAGAGGCTCTAAGCCCAAGTCTGTAAAATGAAAGTAATTCCACTAATTAGGATAACTAGTGCAATCAACATTGATTCCAAAACTTCATACTGAAACCTATGGAAAGCCTTTTTTTTTTTTTTAAGTGATAAATTTAGATGTTCCTTGTTTTAGCAGAGACAGTCTTCACACGTAAAGAAAAGAGGTAAAGAATGGATAGGTATGAATAGAGCATCACAGATGGGTATACACGGAAACCAAATGGAATATATAGGGTTTGGCTCTAGTTTACACAAAAGTCAGATGGAATAGAGGAAAATGTGGAGTTCTGATGCAGCCTCAATCATGGCCTTATAACTGATCACATGAGGTGTCCCGGAGCTGAAGTTGTCCTACATTGGGCCAAAATGTCCTCGAGATATAAATATCCTTAGAGTCCAAAGGCAAATTACTAGGCTGTATTGGTTTGGTGCAAATTTTTATTATGGCAGTTATTCTTTGGGTGGTTTCCTCACCATGCACCTTTTATATGATTACTCATTTGCTCTCTGCATGTGGCCAATTTATCCCTATTCCTAAGTTTACCTACAATTAGAGCAAAGTGTTAACATTCTGAGCAGTAAAACCAGTTTCTTGTGAGTCTAGAGAACCACCTGGGTACAAAAGTTAAGTTTCTGTGCCTGCATGTAGTCGCTATGGTCCTCTCTTCTGCACAGAAACCTTCTCCACCCTGACCTAGCCTATGACTGGTGAGGCAGGTGGTAGTCCAATAGAACTCTTTCTTTAGCCATAACTATATTCAGGAGTAGGCTCCAGGAGTTGGTGATGGACAGGGAAGCCTGGCATGCTGCAGTCCATGGGGTCACAAAGAGTTGGACATGATCTATCAATCATCTTAAACACTGGCATTAAAATTGATGGCAAAACTTAGCTTCCGATCAAGATGGCAAGGCTTCTGTCTTTAAAAGGGGCCCTATCACCCATAGTCATATAATTACCAAGAGAGTTTTCACATACTAGTGTTACAGAAGCTGGGATATGGATGAAGGTGTTGAAATGCAAATGCCTTCGACTGTTTCCTTAAGTGTTCCTTATGTCACACAAAGTCTTCTCTTGGAGAGGGGGAGCTGTAAGCTCTTCACTCTTGAGCTTCAAGAGCAAAGTAGCCTTTTCTAAACTCCCACTGGAAACCTTCGGAAGCCAGGCAAGAACCAAGAGCGCATCAAGGGTATCCAGAGAGTAACCAAAGTCGGAGCAGATATGGTTTTCAAGCTGCAGTTAATCTGCAGGAGGTAAAGGCAGAGCCTGGCGATGTCTGTCTGAGAGGTCAAGAGCCTGAGCATGAGGAGATGGAACAGACAGCTAGCAGAGGGGATGCTCGTTTGCAGTGACAGAGAATCCCCAGGACACAGAGGTCTTCTGTCTTGTAGGTGGGCACGTTCAAGGGACTGGGCGTATAGTTTTGCTCACTTGAATTTGTATGCCATTCACCCTGCTGTGATTTGCTCTGATGGGTTGGAGAGACTGGCATGAAAACAAAACAGGAATATTTCTCTTGCATATCATATATTGCTTGATTTGCTATATTTTAAGGTATGAAAAATGTTTTGGATAGAGTTATTGGCTCTGTTTTTAAGAACAACGTAATCCTTATTGTGTGGATAAAGGAATTCTGGGTGCTGCCAAGGTGCTAAGGGCTTTGTAGAGCACTGCCTAAATGCTGAAGAGTAAGCATTAGTGTGAGGAAACACAGCACCCTACAGAGAATAAATGCTAACTCTGGATGCCCACTCTTTATAGGTGAAGAGATAAGTTTTCAAGGGGTTAAAGAGTTTGCCCTGGGTCTCAGTTCTGATAAGAGACGAGTACTGTTCTGCTTGATTCCAAACCTCAGGCTTTGAATCGCTATGCTCAAAAACTGTTCAATAAATGTGGCAGAGAGCAAACACGTTGCCACAGTTGCTGTTAAAGAAATTCAGGGGTTCTTAAGGCAAGAAGAGCCTCACAATCTCACAGTATTTTCAGCTTCTTCCTCATCCCTGTTTCATGGGGCCAGCAGGGAAGGACACAACAAAGGAAAAGAATCTATTTGAAAGCTCTCAATAAATCTGCTGTCTGGCTTCTATTACTATTTATAGTTAATAAGGTGGATCATTTATTTAGAGGATCATTTATTTAAATAAATAATCAAATAAGAGGATCGTTTACTTAAAAACAATACCTTATATTTCTGTGGTTGTTTGCAATTCACAAAATGTTTTCAGGGATGTTGTCTCTTATTTCATTTGATTATGTTTCAGTCCTATCTGTGTAATTCCAAATGTTGAGTGAAACGTTTAGAGAGAGAGAAAATGTGAAAGTTGGCCATTCAGCCGTGGCTGGATGCTTTGAATCCGGAGACACAACATTCATACAATTGATTGATTTTTTTTCCCATTCTATCAGGATGTTTTGTCATAAGCCTCAATCTAACCTTTAAAAAAGGAAAAAAAACACACCTTAAACATATATTCAATACTTTTTATCTGGCAGGTTTCCCAGATATTTCAAGAGTATTTTATTTACTCGCATTAGAAGTTAAACCTGGCTATTGTACAATGCTATTTCATTCAGTCCCTTTTTTCTTTGCATATTCCTACCTGCCTTTTGAAAAATTCATTTATCTATCTTTCAAGATTCATACCAATATAAATGAACACACGCACACACACCAGCCAAGAGAGAATAGAGAGATCAGATTTAGGCTGGAAGGACCTATCCTAGAAGTCTTTTTGATAGTTCATATTATCTGAAGGCATGGGTATTTGAAACTATTAAGTCTGGCCATTGATTCTAGCAAACAAGTAAAAGGGTTTTCTTGAGGTATGAAAATTCTTGATCTTGGAAACATAAAGCTAAATTTCTATTCCTGTTCTAACACGGTAGTATCATCACAGTTAGTCAAACTATGTGTTGTGCTTGGTCGCTCAGTCGTGTCTGACTCTTTGCAACCCCGTGGACTGTAGCCTACCAGGCTGCTCTGTCCATGGGGATTCTCCAGGCAAGAATAATGGAGTGGGTCACCATGTCCTCCTCCAAGGGATCTTCCCAACCCAGGAATCAAACTGGGGTCTCCTGCATTGCAGGTGGATTCTTCCTACAATTCTCCTGCATTGCAGGTAAACCGGCATTGCAGCTGAGTTACCAGGGAAGCCCAGTCAAAATATAGCTTCAAGTTATCACAGTATTGAAGATCAAGACATTTGTTGTCTTGATTGCCTATAAGGAAATTACATTTTGAATGGAAAAATGGAAAAACATATAACAGAAAGCAAAATTTGTATACCATGCAGAAATCTTAGTAATAACCCAAGGAGAAAATAATTGATCTACAGAAATGCTGTGAAGGATGTCAAAGATTTTTTTAAAATTTAAACTTACGAACTCTCCCCTGACAAAGATTACCAATCAAACATTATTACTGGGCCAACAATTTTGAAAGTTCAGAAGTCTGAATTGACATAGTATCATTGCCAAGAGTTCCTAGTTTTAAAGAATTTCACTGCAAGCTTGTTTGTAATTATTTCACTAGCCAATTTAAAAAAAACCCTAGCAATTAGGAAGGTATTGTAAATAAAATGAATGTAAGAAACTGTAAAATAAGAAGAAGGAGGGAAAATTGAATAGTTTTAAAATTTACGTGACTACTCATAAAGGATGCATTTACTACTATTAGTAGAACATGAAACATATTTTTCCTTTACTTATTGCAGAAGTTGAGCTTTACAAAACCTGCCACTTTATTTTCTTTTTTATATATTTCACTTACTCGTGTTAGATGAAACCTGTCTCTCTTTGTTTATAGCTTTTGTCATTTCAGTCTCATTAATTCTATGTTATAGCACTGGCAGTTTTTATAATACCAAATACAAACCCAGAAATGATCAGGCAAAAGCAAGCTAGCAGAAATGAGCAACTTGGAGTTTATAGTTTATCTCCTCTGTGATGCAAGTGAATATGTTTTTGCACTGATATTTTTCCCCAAGGACATCCCTAAGTATTTTCCCTATTTAATCTTGGCTTTCACAAATTCTTTTGCATCCACAGTCCAACAGTAAATTGGGGTGGTGGTGGAATATAGGTAGTGGAATTCAACAGACCTGGTTTCATAGTCCACTTCTGACACTAAGAGTCAGTCTGGATAAATCCTTTACTGCTCAGAGGCTGGCATCTTCATCTGAACAAGTGGATAACAATGCCTGGCTGGTACCAGTGTTGTGGAATTGAGCTGATTGTCTCAGTCCACCTGGCTTTAGTGCCTCGTATAGAGTTGATGCCCATTAATAGTAGCTTGTGGCAGGACAAGTGAAAACAGATCATTTCCCCAGATACATTTACCTGGTTTCTTCTTTCTAACCATTCTCTTCCTGCCAGGATCTCTTTTTTTTAAAAATGAACACTTCCACATAGGGAGGTATGTGCACTTGGTTATAGACAAATGGATAAGTGAAAATGATCCAGCTATTACATTAGCTGCAGATCTCAGCGACCCCCTTCTCAAATTCTTTGTCTATCACCTTCTCTTTTCCTCTACCCACCGTCTCCATTTGGACAAAGATCAAGCATGTATTTTTATGCAGGCACACTTTCTGAATTATTTATGCATATTCATTGGAAGGACTGATGTTGAAGCTGAAATTCCAATACTTTGGCCACCTGATGTGAAGAGCTGACTCATTTGAAAAGACCCTGATGCTGGGAAAGATTGAGGGCAGGAGGAAAAGGGGATGACAGAGGATGAGATGGTTGGATGGCATCCCTGACTCAATGGACAATGGGTTTGGGTAGACTTCAGGAGTTGGTGATGGACAGGGAGGCCTAGAATGCTGTGGTTCATGGGGTCGCAAAGAGTAGGACACGACTGAGTGACTGAACTGAACTGATCCCATATGAGTGCATAAAAATGTCTTTTCAAGGCCTTAACTGTCGTAAAAATGACTACTATTATTCTCAATGATTCTTTGATTATGTCAGTCTCTTAGCAGTGAGACAATAAATGTAAAATACCCAGGAACTCATAATATAGGATAGGAATTCAGGTGAAATTGAGTCAAGGTCCTTCCTCAATGTTCTCACTTTTACCCTGTATAATAGTAATATATTCTTTGGCTTAATCTTCTCTAATAGATTGTGAGTCCTTCCCATTTAAAAACCCAACACAACACTTCAGTTCATAAAAAGCTTTCAATACAAATTTGTTGAATGAATAGAATAGTTTGCCAATGTTTGAATTAATGTTTCTTTGCTAATTTTACTAATAAAACTTTTATGATAAATGAAATTTGATTTTATAATAAATAAGATCACCCTGACTCTTATCATATATTAACCTGAGAGTTGGCAGTTCAAGTTAAAATGATGAAGCCCACTCATATACAAATGTGAAAAAAGACATTCATTCTAACCTAAAGTGCTTCACATAAACAAAGTAGACGAGTGGTCATCTCACCCTGCCCCCTGAAAGAAAGCTCATTTACTATTGCTTTAGTCAGGGGCCAAACCCTATGAACCAAAGATTGCCAGCATTCCTTCTACAGAGGTCACTCCCCGTGAAGGAAGCCTGTCCACTGAGCTACTCTGTTATGCCAGGGAAGTCAGAAGTTCTCAAGTGACGTAGTTAAGAGAACTCAGGTAGAAAATTAGGTCACAGAGTCCGTAGTGACTTGTAAATCAGATAGAGTTAGGAGACCCCATTCTCTTGACAAGGAAGCTGAACCTCTGCCTTCTTACTCAGATCCTCAACAACTAGAATCCCTACCTAAGAAATCAAACTTGAACCTAATGCATCAAGTTTTTGTTTATCACTGGAGGCAATTACTAACTGGCAATGGTGCCCCCAGGTAATTAAAGGAACAAACAGGTTGTTTTGAGGGGTCCCTTCCCTACTTATAATGCCATGTAACATATTAAAATGTATTCAAATGAAGCATTTTAGAATGAACTTAAGGACTATCCAAAGAGGCTATGTCTATTATTAACTGGCAGACGGACAACTGTAACTTTGCTCTACAGGTTTGTTTGCTTGCCTACAATAAATTTTGTTTAATAACGATTCCTGATGAATCCATGGGAAAACCACCTCCTGGCCTTATGGAAATCATTTGCTGTAGTGAAGCCAATGTTTTCTTTCTTTCTGATTTTATTTATTGCAAGCACAGTATGGTCACCACAGAAAAATGATGCTCTCCAATTTACCTTTGGAGAGCAAGGTCTCTTTACATTACCAGGTAGTTTTCTTTTTGTGGGTGACCTAAAGCACCAATTGTTGGAAGATAAGGAAGTGATTAATCATTTGCATGGAAGAAGAAGAGAGCTGAGAAATGTTTCAGAGGACAGAGTGAGGAAACAGTTTCCCTCTTTCACTCTGTGAACAAAGGTGCATTATCATCTTTGTTTTTTCGGGCAAGAAAATTATCACATATAAACTGAACTTTAAAATGTTTGTATTAAGCACCTACTACGTTCTAAGCACTTCAGCCTTTGTGAACTCATACCCTTAGGATTATGCAAACAAATGTTGAGAATGAACTACAGTTATTGTTGTTGTTCAGTCGCGAAGTCTGAACAATGGACTCTTTGCCTCTTTGCTACCCGATGGACTGCAGCCGGCCAGGATCCTCTGTCCTCCACCATCTCCTGGAGATTGCTCAAATTCATGTCCATTGAGTTGGTGATGCTATGTAGTCATCTCATCCTCTGTTGTCGCCTTCAGTCTCGCTGAGCATCAGAGACTTTTCCAGTGAGACAGCTCTTCGCATCAGGTGGCCAAAGTATTGGAGCTTCAGCTTCAGCATCAGTCTTCCAATGAATATTCAGGGTTAATTTCCTTTATGATTGACTGGTTTGGTCTCCTTGCAGTTCAAGGAACTCTCAAGAGTCTTCTCTAGCACCATAATATGAAAGCACCAATTCTTTGACTCTCAGCCTTCTATTTATGGTCCAGCTGTCACATCTGTCCATAACTACTGAGAAAACTGCTGGGAGAAATATCAATAACCTCAGATGTGCAGATGATACCACCCTTATGGCAGAAAGTGAAGAAGAGCTAAAGAGACTCTTGATGACAGTGAAAGAAGAGAGTGAAAAAGTTGGCTTAAAGCTCAACATTCAGGAAACTAAGATCATGGCATCCAGTCCCATCACTTTATGTCGAATAGGTGGGGAAACAGTGGAAACAGTGGCTGACTTTATTTTTCTGGGCTCCAAAATCACTGTGGATGGTGATTGCAGCCATGAAATTAAAAGATGCTTACTCCTTGGAAGGAAAGTTATGACCAACCTAGACAGCATATTAAAAAGCAGAGATGTTACTTTGCCAACAAAGGTCCGTCTAGTCAAGGCTATGGTTTTTCCAGTAGTCATGTATGGATGTGAGAGTTGGACTATAAAGAAAGCTGAGTGCGGAAGAATTGATGCTTTTGAACTGTGGTGTTGGAAAAGACTCTTGAGAGTCCCTTGGACTGCAAGGAGATCCAACCAGTCCATCCTAAAGGAGATCAGTCCTGGGTGTTCATTGGAAGGACTGATGCTGAAGCTGAAACTCTAATACTTTGGCCACCTGATGTGGAGAGCTGACTCATTTGAAAAGACCCTGATGCTGGGAAGGATTGGGGGCAGGAGCAGAAGGGGACGACAGAGGAGAGATGGTTGGATGGCATCACTGACTCAATGGACATGGGTTTGGGTGGACTCCAGGAGTTGGTGATGGACAGGGAGGCCTGGTGTGCTGTGGTTCATGGGGTTGCAAAGAGTCAGACATGACTGAGCAACTGAACTGAACTGACCATATGGATCTTTGTTGGCAAAGTGACATCTCTGATATTTTTCTTAATTTATTTATTTTTAATTGAAGGGTAATTGCTTTACAATATTGTGTTGGTTTCTAGCCATACATCAACATGAATCACCTGCTTTTGAATACGCTGTCTAGGTTTGTCATACCTTTCCTTCTAAGAAGCATCTTTGAATTTCATGGCTGCAGTCACCGTGGCTGCAATCCATCCACAGTGATTTTGGAGCCTAAGAAAAGAAAATCTGTCATTACCTCCACTTTTTCCCCTTGTATTTGTCATGAAGTTATGGGACTGGATACCATGAGCTGGATAGCATGATCTTAGCTTTTTGAATGTTGAGTTTCAAGTCTGCTTTTTCACTCTCTTCCTTCACCTTCATCAAGAGGCTCTTTAGTTCCTCTTCACTTTCTGCCATTAGAGTGGTATCCTCTGCATATCTGAGATTGTTGATATTTCTCCTGGAAATCTTGTTTCCAGTTGTGAGTCATCCAGCCCAGCATTTTGCATGATGTACTCTACATAAAAGATAAATAAACAGGTTGATAATGTACATTCTTATTATACTCCTTTCCCAGTTTTGAACCAGTCCACTGTTCTATGTCCGGTTCTAACTGTTGCTTCTTGACCTGCATACAGGTTTCTCAGGAGATCGGTAAGGTGGTCTGGTATTCCTGTCTCTTTAAGAAGTTTCCACAGTTTGTTGTGGTCCACACAATCAAAGGCTTTAGTGTAGTCAATGAGGCAGGTGTTTTTCTGGAATTCCCTCGCTTTCTCTATGAGCCAGCAGATTTTGTCAATTTGATCCCTGGTTCCTCTGTCTTTTCTAAACCCAGCTTGTACATCTGGAAGTTCTTGGTTCATGGACTGTTGAAGCCTAACTTGAAGGATTTTGTGAACAACCATGATAGCATGTGAAATGAGCACAATTGTATACCTGGGTTTGATTCCTAGGCTGGGAAGATCCCCTGGAGAAGGGAATGGCTACCTACTTCAGTATTCTGGCCTGGAGAATTCCTTGGACTGTTTAGTCCATGGGGCCATGAGGAGTCTGAAACTACTGAAGAACTTTCACTTTCACTTTTCACTTTGAACATTCTTTGGCATTGCCCTTCTTTGGGATTGGAATGAAAATTGACCTTTTCCAGTCCTGTGGCCACTGCTGAGTTTTCTAAATTTGCTGACACATAGAGTGCAGCACTTTATTTATTTATTTATTTATTTATTTATTATTATTATTATTTTTTTTCCCAGTGGGTTTTGTCATACATTGATATGAATCAGCCATGGATTTACATGTATTCCCAATCCCGATCCCCCCTCCCACCTCCCTCTCCACCCGATTCCTCTGGGTCTTCCCAGTGCACCAGGCCGGAGCACTTGTCTCGTGCATCCCACCTGGGCTGGTGATCTGTTTCACCATAGATAGTATACATGCTGTTCTTTTGAAATATCCCACCCTCACATTCTCCCACAAAGTTCAAAAGTCTGTTCTGTATTTCTGTGTCTCTTTTTCTGTTCTGCATATAGGGTTATCGTTATCACCTTTCTAAATTCCATATACATGTGTCAGTATGCTGTAATGTTCTTTATCTTTCTGGCTTACTTCACTCTGTATAATGGGCTCCAGCTTCATCCATCTCATTAGGACTGGTTCAAATGAATTCTTTTTCATGGCTGAGTAATATTCCATGGTGTATATGTACCACAGCTTCCTTATCCATTCATCTGCTGATGGGCATCTAGGTTGCTTCCATGTCCTGGCTATTATAAACAGTGCTGCGATGAACATTGGGGTGCACGTGTCTCTTTCAGATCTGGTTTCCTCAGTGTGTATGCCCAGAAGTGGGATTGCTGGGTCATATGGCAGTTCTATTTCCAGTTTTTTAAGAAATCTCCACACTGTTTTCCATAGCGGCTGTACTAGTTTGCATTCCCACCAACAGTGTAAGAGGGTTCCCTTTTCTCCACACCCTCTCCAGCATTTATTGCTTGTAGACTTTTGGATAGCAGCCATCCTGACTGGCGTGTAATGGTACCTCATTGTGGTTTTGATTTGCATTTCTCTAATAATGAGTGATGTTGAGCATCTTTTCATGTGTTTGTTAGCCATCTGTATGTCTTCTTTGGAGAAATGTCTGTTTAGTTCTTTGGCCCATTTTTTGATTGGGTCATTTATTTTTCTGGAATTGAGCTGCAGGAGTTGCTTGTATATTTTTGAGATTAATCCTTTGTCTGTTTCTTCATTTGCTATTATTTTCTCCCAATCTGAGGGCTGTCTTTTCACCTTACTTATAGTTTCCTTTGTAGTGCAAAAGCTTTATATATATGACAAACCCACAGCAAGCATCACCCTCAATGGTGAAAAATTGAAGGCATTTCCCCTGAAATCAGGAACAAGACAAGGGTGCCCACTCTCACCACTACTATTCAACATAGTGTTGGAAGTTCTGGCCACAGCAATCAGAGCAGAAAAAGAAGTAAAAGGAATCCAGATAGGAAAAGAAGAAGTAAAACTCTCACTGTTTGCAGATGACATGATCCTCTACATAGAAAACCCTAAAGACTCTACCAGAAAATTACTAGAGCTAATCAATGAATATAGTAAAGTTGCAGGATATAAAATTAACACACAGAAATCCCTTTCATTCCTATATACTAACAATGAAAAAACAGACAGAGAAATTAAGGAAACAATACCATTCACCATTGCAACAAAAAGAATAAAATACTTAGGAGTATATCTACCTAAAGAAACAAAAGACCTATACATAGAAAACTATAAAACACTGATGAAAGAAATCAAAGAGGACACAAATAGATGGAGAAACATACCGTGTTCATGGATTGGAAGAATCAATATTGTCAAAATGGCTATTCTACCCAAAGCAGTCTATAGATTCAGTGCAATCCCTATCAACCTACCAACGGTATTTTTCACAGAACTAGACCAAAGAATTTCACAATTTGTATGGAAACACAAAAAACCTGGAATAGCCAAAGTAATCTTGAGAAAGAAGAATGGAACTGGAGGAATCAACCTGCCTGACTTCAGACTCTACTACAAAGCCACAGTCATCAAGACAGTATGGTACTGGCACAAAGACAGAAATATAGATCAATGGAACAGAATAGAAAGCCCAGAGATAAATCCACGAACCTATGGACACCTTATCTTTGACAAAGGAGGCAAGGATATACAATGGAAAAAAGACAACCTCTTTAACAAGTGGTGCTGGGAAAACTGGTCAACCACTTGTAAAAGAATGAAACTAGAACACTTTCTGACACCATACACAAAAATAAACTCAAAATGGATTAAAGATCTAAATGTAAGACCAGAAACTATAAAACTCCTAGAGGAGAACATAGGCAAAACACTCTCCGACATAAATCACAGCAAGATCCTCTATGACCCACCTCCCAGAATATTGGAAATAAAAGCAAAACTAAACAAATGGGACCTAATGAAACTTAAAAGCTTTTGCACTACAAAGGAAACTATGAGTGCAGCACTTTAATAGCATCATACTTTAGGATTTTAAATACTTCACCTGGAATTCCATCACTTACACTAGCTTTGTTTGTTGCAATGCTTCTTAAGGCCCACTTGATTTTACACTCCAGGATGTCTGACTCTAGGCAAGTGACCACACCATTAAGGTTATCAGCTCACACCACCAGCTCATTAAGACCTTTTGTGTGTAGTTCTTCTGTGTATTCTTGCCACTTCTTCTTAATTTCTTCTGCTTCTGTTAGGTCCTTACCATTTCTGTCCTTTATCATACCCATTCTTGAATGAAATATCCCCTTGATATCTCTAATTTTTTGAAGCTATCTACAGCTTTTCCCATTCTATTGTTTTCCTCTATTTCTTTACATTGTCTGCTTAAGAAGGCTTTCTTATCTCTCATTGCTATTCCCTGGAAGTCTCCATTCAGAGGGGTATATTTTTCCCCTTTCTCCTTTGCCTTTCTCTTACCTTCTTTCCTCAGGTAGTTGTAAACCCTCCTCAGATAACCTCTTTGCCTTCCTGTATTTCTTTTTCTTTGGAGTGATTTTGGTCACTTCCTCTTATATAATGTTATGAACTTCTGTCTATAGTTCAAGAACTCTGCCTATCAGATATAATCCCTTGAATCTATTTGTCACTTCTACTGTATAAACATAAGGAATTTGATTTAGGTCATACTTGAATGACCTAGTGGTTTTCCCTACTGTCTTTATTTTAAGCCTGAGTTTGGCAATAAACAATTCATGATATGAGCCAGTCAGCTCCCAGTTTGTTTTTGCTGACTTTATAGAGCTTCTCCATCTTCAGCTACAAAGAACATAGTTAAGCTTATTTTGGTATCGACCCCATGTAGACAGTTGTCGCTTGTGTTGTTGAAAGAGGTTGTTTGCTATGGTCAGCCTGTTCTCTTGACAAAACTCTGTTAGCCTTTGCCCTGCTTCATTTTTTACTCCAAGGCCAAACTTACGTATTATTCTGGGTATCTCTTGACTTCTTACTTTTGAATTCCAATCCCCTATGATGAAAATGAAATCTTTTTTTGGTGTTAGTTCTAGGTGTTGTAGATCTTCATAGATCTCGTCAACTTCAGCTTTTTAAGCATCAGTGGTTGGGACATAGACTTGGATTACTGTAATATTGAATGGTTTGCCTTGGAAAGTAACCAAGATCATTCTATCACTTTTGATGTTGCACCCAAGTACTGCATCTTTGACTCTTTTGTTGAATATGAGGGTTACTCTATTTCTTCAAAGGGATTCTTGGCCACAGTAGTAGATATAATGGTCATCTGAATTAAATTCGCCCATTCCCATCCAATTTAGTTCACTGATTCCTAAGATGTGATGTTTCACTCTTGCCATTCCCTGCTTGACCATGTCCAATTTACCTTGATTCATGGACCTAACATTCCAGGTTCCTATGCGATATTTTTTTTTTTTTTTTTTTACAGTATCAGACTTTCCTTTCACCACCAAACACATCCACAACTGAGCATCATTTCTGTTTTGGCCCAGGTGCTTCATTCTTTATTGAGCTATTAGTTATTGCCCTCTACCCTTCCCCAGTAGCATATTGGACACCTTCCAATCTGAGGGGCTTATCTCCCAGTATCATATCTTTTCGCCTTTCCATACTGTTCATGAAGGAACAGTATTCTTGCTGGGGTTCTATTGTCAAGAATGCTGGAGTGGGTCAGAAATCTTTGCTATGACCTGTCCATCTTGAGTGGCCCTGTCCAGCATGACTCACAGCTTCATTGAGTTATGCAAGCCCCTTCACCATGACAAGGCTGTGATTCATGAAGGGGAATGAACTATAGTGTTAGTTATACAAGATGCAGTGAAATCACAGAGAAATTAGCACTGAGGTTTGTCCAAAGCAATCAGAAAAGATGTCACTGGATTTTTTTTTTTGTTTCAGTGCCTTTTTACTATGACAAGACCTAAACTCATATGTGTTCTGTCTCCACCAAAACCATCTCCCCATACCCACCCCACTTTACCCTTCTTATATCCAACACCTGCACCAGTTCTGTGTGAGGCATTGGGATGAATTTCTCCCCTTGCCCTTTCTTTTTCTCTGGCTCACCAGCCTTCACCATCAGAGTGACTAGAGATCTAACACTTCGATTAGTTTGAGAGTCTAAAGGTAAGGGCCAGTGAAGGCCCCTAAATCTGCTTTTAATAAGGCCATAGGTCAGAGACAGTCAACAAGTCTTTCTAATTCATCTGTGGTCTAGCCCACCACACCCTGGCCATCTGAAGCCAAACCATTTTATTCATGCATTCAAGAGATATTTATTGAGATTTTACCAGTGCTAGGCTCTATTCTGAGAGCTGAGGATAACGTGGAAAAACTAACAGAGAAAGTTCTCACTTTCATAGGAAATTGAGGTGGAATGAGATGAATTTATTTGCTGAAGGTCAAACTGAGAGTCACTGGCAGAATCTAGCTTAGCCCTCGGGTCTCTTAACTCCCAGAAATCATGGAGGTATTTTTCTACTGTTATAGTTTTGCTATTTATATACTGACCTTGAATGCTTACAATTCTGAGTCTGTGTATATGTGTGTGTGTGTATGTTTCTGAGAGAGAGAGAGTGAGAGACACAGAGGGAGAGAGAGGCCACACAGCATTCTAGATCCTGCTAGTATCTTCAGTTCAATCAGCCTTATGTTTACCATGACCCATTATGTGACACAGTCCATATCCTCAATAACTTAATTCTCTTTAGGTAAATTTTAGATAGTGGTAAGTCTTCAATAAATATGTATAGAATGAATGAATTAATGAAATGTGAAATGCCTAGTGAACAATTTACTATATTAATTGTACAGAAGCAGTAAAATAAGCAATTCACAAATGAAAAATAATCCCAGAATGAAGATGATACGACAAAATCAACCCTTTAATTTGAAAATGTTCTGTTTCCAAAATAGGCTCCCTTCTAGTTTCTTCACCTAGGGTCAATTATTGAATTGATTTGGCATCAGCTGACATTGTTCTGAAACCCATTTCTAAATTTAGCTAGGCTTTCTGAACGGCTGCCAGCGGTCGCTTCACACAGCAAATGCCCTGTCACTTGCAGATGCCCAAACTGTTACACAGTGGGTGACGTCATCACTTCAGCTGGTCAGCCATCAGTGTGACTTACCCTCTGCCATCAGGTCTGATTGGGAAAGTGGTTGAAATGGCCAGAGCACACCCTTATGTTCAGATCAAGTTTGTATATTATCCCTCTCCACCTGTCTCTGAAGCTTCTTTGTTGTTACTCATGAATCTCTCACTTGAGAGATTTCAGGTGAATTTTTAAAAAGTAAAAGATTTCAGTCTGCTAAAATGTGCATGATTTTTTCAATGTCTACACTCTCTATGGCATTTTTTATCCCCTGGCCATGGTTCTGGGACTAAATGGTTTCTGTGGCTGTCTTTTATTTCTCTGGGACCTGCCTCACTGGTAAGAAGGCAGGCTTCAGCTCTGAGGTCCATACTGTATATTCAAGCCATAGTAAAAATTGTATCTAATTTATTCTCTGGAATGTTGAAAACAATTTTGGGGAAGAAGCTGAAATCTAAAGGTAGTAAAGTTTGAGGAATAATCTGCCATGGCTGTCAGAATGCTGATAAAAGACAGTCTCTCTTCATTTTAATAAATCATTTCAACATTGGGAGAAAGAAAAAGACAAGGGACTTGTGTTGTCCTTTGCTTCCCAGTGACTGAAAAGAAACTCAGGAAAGAGATAGATTGAAGCTCCAGTGCTAAGGGTGAAGGTACTTGGATCATTTGCGATAAATCTCATCTCATATCTGAAGGACTGATATCCTTGAAGACCTGAGCCTGGGCCCCACCATCCTACACTCTCCCAGGGAGCAGTAGATTGACCTCATGTTTACCTGACCCCCTGGAATGATGTTCTTGAAATAGTTTCCTATGATTCCAGTGTCTGTAGTAACCTGTTCTGCCCTTTGGTTCTTCTGATAAAACAACACTGTACTAAAGACTCTTTATGAACCCAAAGAAGGCCTATTTGTGCAAGAGGCAGTAGTAATTTTTAATGTCATATCATTTTATTTATTTTACAAGCATACCTCGTTTTATTGCACTTCACTTTATTGGTCTTTGCAGATGCTGCATTTTCTGTAAATTGAAGGTTTGTGGCAAATCTGAGTAGAGTGAGTCTATTGGTGCCATCTTTCAACAACTATTTGTTCATATCATGTCTCTGTGTCACATTTTAGTAATTCTCACACTACTTCATAATTTTCATTATTATTATGGTTATTATGTTGATCTGTGATTTTTGATAAAGTGATTATTTACATTACTAAGTAATTGTTTTAGCACTTCTTTGCAGTATTTTTTTTAACTGAGGTATGTACTTTTTTAGACAATGCTATTGTATACTCTATAGACTACAATGTAGTGTAAGCATAACTTTTATATGCATTGGGAAACCAAAAACTTCACATGGCTTGCTTTATTGTGATATTTACTTTGTTGTGGTGGTCTAGAACTGAGCCTGCAATATATCTGAGGTCTGCTTGTATAAGTTTTTATGTTTTTATTTATATGTTCACATTATCTATTTTACATCTATAGTTATTGTTTAATAAATCTATATTTTTTTAACATGTGTGTTTTAGTCACACAGTTGTGTTCGAATTTTTGTGACCTCAAGAACTATAGCCCTCCAGCCCTCCATGGAATTCTCTAAGCAAGAATACTGGAGTGGATAACCATTCTCTTCTCCAGGGGATCTTCTCAACTGAGGGGTTGAACCTGGGTCTCCTACATTGCAGGCAGATTCTTTACCATCTGAGCCACCAGGGAAACCTGCTTGTTAATATATTTTATATTAAAGCACAAATACTTTGAGCCACAAGGGAAACTCACTTGCAAAGTTTTTTTTTTTTTTGTATTAAAACAAATGCTTTGTGGAAGGTGGGTTATTTTGCCTTGGATTCTCTAGAGGCAGACAAGGATTTGGATAGTTCCCTTGCAGGGAGATTCTAGCAAATACTGACAAAGAAGTGGAGGAAAAGGCACTGGGATAAAAGGGAAGCCACTGCAGAAATGCAGTGAGCAGAGTCTGCTCTGGGCACTTAGGGCTCCATGCCTCAGACGGCCTCTAAGCCACTTTGTAAAGCAGAGCTCTGAGTTCTCCCATCCAGGAGGGGAGGACACTGGGGTATTTATCCACCAACATCTACTCCATCATTGGTTGACGGCTGCCGCCAAGCACATTAGCACCAAGGAATTTGAGCCTGGGTTTTATACAGACAGAGCACAGAGAAAACCTTGAGCAGAAAGTTAGAAGCTGGCAGTCAGAAGGTGTTGGTGTCCCTGAGAACAGTGGGTGCTGGGGGGAGAGATGGACAGAACAGCTGCGGCATCTGCTATGGTATGCCCGAGCCACCCCCTGTGTGGGGAGAATCACTAACCAAACACCGCAGGAAACGAAGGGTGAGAATTTGGCCAAAGGATTCTGGGACCTGGATGATTATTCCTCCTCTTGTCTTCTGTCTCCCCTTGTGACTTTTGAAAGTTTTCCGAAAATGAATTGGAAAAACCTTGGAGAATTGCATGTAAATAAGAGGAACACAAAAGCAGTCTCCCCATATATTCTATGGACAACTTTCAGTTCTACCGCTTTCCTAAACAGCCTGGCCCTCCCTCATAACAATAATAATTTATCGGTTCTGTCTTGTTAGTTCCCAAAGTGTTCTCACTCTTATTAACTCATTTGACCTTGTGGAGGCAGACAGGCCATTCTCATCTACATTTTCACAAGAAGCTAAAAGCACATAGTTATTAAATGAATTGCTCAATAGAGCTGGGGATAAAACCTCGGTCTCAATAAATACATATTGAACATCTATATTCCAGAAACTGTACTCAGTTTAGGGGATATAAAGATTAATTAGACATGTCCCTCGTCCTTCCGGAAGTCACTGGCTACCGAGAGAAATAAATGTATGAGAATTCAGTAACAATATGATGTGGTATTCACTGAAACAGATTTTAACAGTCTGTACAGAAGAATTGGGCTTTCCTGATGGCTCAGTGGTAGAGAATCCACCTGCCAATTCAGGAGACTCAGGTTTGATTCCTCTGTTGAGAAGATCCCCTGGAGAAAGAAATGGCAACCCACTAGAGTATTCTTGCCTAGAAAATCCCATGGACAGAGGAACTTTGGGAACTGTAGCTCCTTGTATGTATATATGTTAAGTCACTTCAGTCATGTCCAACTCTCTGCAACCCTATGGACTGTAGCCCACCAGGCTCCTCTGTCCATGGGATTCTCCAGGCAAGAATACTGGAGTGGGTTGCTATGCCCTCCTCCAGGGGATCTTCCTGACCCAGGGATTGAACCCTGGTCTCCTGCATCTCCTACATTGGCAAATGTGTTCTTTACCACTAGCACCCCTTGGACTACACTATCAGTCACTTCAGTCACTCAGTCGTGTCCAATTCTCTGCAACCTCACGGACTGCAGCACAGCAGGCTTCCCTGCCCATCACCAGCTCCCGGACTGCACTATAGACTCCTTAAAGACAATGACTATTTCTTACGGATCTTTATATCCTAGTGTATAGCTCAGTGTCTAGTACATTAGTGCCTGGTGTTCAATAAATGTTGATTGACTAGAACTGAATTGACCAAATAACCACTTCCAAGTTCTAATTGATGCTACACCTGCCTACAAGAATTAACACATCTTGCCAACATGTGACTAGATTGCTCTACAGTATCTAATCAAGCCAAGTCAGACCAGACTGTTTGTGGTGTGTACCTTAAACAGTAAGGGAGACAGACAGCTCACAACATGACCTATGGATTCAGTCTCAAAGAATAAGTACACACAATCAAGGAGGGGAAAAAGGAGCATGCCCTGATGTTCTTGGGTCCACCCAGATGTATTACTCTAATTTAGCTGCAGCCAACACCCAGCTTAATTTTACAAATAACATTCTCTTGTTATTTCCAGCTAGCAGTTCTATACCAGACAAAAAAACCTAAGGCACACTTTTCAAGAGATGACCTGACTTTCTTCAGACTTTCTAATTAAGTCTGGTCAAGACCCTGCAGATGTACATTTGTGGGACTGCCTTCCAGCCGGATACTCAGTCAAGCCACTATACTTGGTTTTATATCATCTTATGACATATAAACAGGCAAAAATAGGAAGCTGCAAATTTAGTATGTCCTTGGTGGCTCATTTTGCTGTTTATTCTTCTTCAGAATTTCAAGGGACCCATAGAACAAGTATTCTTAGTATTCTAGACTCTATGCTCATTATATCCCACAATCTTTAAGGCTTTTTTTCTTCACTAATTTGCCAAGCCCTATTAATGTTGCTAAAATTTTGTCTTTTTTTTTTTAACTTCTACTATCATCACCATGTCCCTTCAATTTATTCTTCTTTCAGCTAAAATGTTTTAAAATTAAAATCTGGTGATGTTATTCCTTCGCTTAAAGGCTTTCCATGGGGACTTTCCTGGTGGTACAGTGGATAGGAATCAGTTTGCCAATGCGGGGGAAATGAATTTGATCCCTTGTCCAGGAAGATCCCACATGCAACTAAGTCCAAGTGCCACAACTACTGAGCCTGATCTCTATGCGCTCTGCAACTACTGAAACCCTCAAGGTTCAGAGCCTATGCTTCACAACAAGACAAGACACAGCAGTGAGGAGACTGTGCACCACAGTAAAGAGTAGCCCCTCCTCATTGCAACTAGAGGAATCCCAAACAAAACAATGAAGACAGCTCAGCCAAAAGAAAAGCCTTCCATGGTTTTCCAAAGTCATGGAAACATGCCACAAGACCCTTCATGCTTTTACCCCTACCTGACTCTTCACTCATCTTTTACCACCCTCCCTGGGCCTCAGCACTCCCACCACACTCTATCTTTCATTCACTGCCTTCTCCCTCCTACACCTAAAATGCTTCCCCTCTCCCAATGCATACACCGCCCCCACCCCAGTCAAATTAACTCCTCTTCTTCCTTCTGATTTCACCCCAAACTCTACTTCCTTGGCAAAGTCTTTCCTACCCCACTCCCATCCCTCAGACTAATTCAAGTCCCTCTTGTTAAGTGATCTCACTCTGCATCTTTCCCTCACAGCCCTTAGAATTATTTTTGTGAATCTATACAAGTAATTGAAGGGCATGGATTGGGTCCATTTTTCTTGCTATTGTATCCTTAGCACCAGGTGTGGGGCTTGTCCTTTGAGGGCATCAGTGTACAGTTGTATAACGCTGAATGAATGAAGAGTACCTTTTTGTTCAGGAGTGTGTATAGAGTGCATAGGTAGTGACCTAGGTTTCTCCAATATGCTCCTGGAATGAACACTGGGGAGCCTTCCTTACAGGCAAAACATCTCTATAAAACTACTTTTGATGCTTCAGCAGTCTAAAGTAGGCCTACTTCAACTTTTACTCAATGTTAAGTTTTGAGGTTCTAGGGTAGAGTGTGACTGTATGACATTTCTGATATTTGAATTAATTTTACATTTGCATTCTTAGTCATATTTTTATTCCATTTACAGCCAAGTTAAAAAACTGTATTATATATCTTTGTATCATCTTCTCTCACCCATGCCTCAACTCACTGTAATCTGGTGTTGATTGAAAAAAAATGCTCAATGTGTGAGTTGTGATTTAAGTTTTATTTGGGACAAAATGAGTACAATATCCCAGGAGACAGCCTATCAGATAGTTCTAAGGAACTTCTCCAAAGAGGTAAGGGGGGAAGGTCAGTGTGTATGTGACTTTGGGGATATGTGCAATCAAACATATTTTGATAGAAGGTTGCTGCTAGTCATGAGAAGGTTGGTGGTCATCACCAGGAGCAGATGTTTCTCTTAATGATTTTAGTGCCTTTTTAGATGTGAAAAGATGCAAGAATTTGGGCTCATAAAATCTTCTCCTGAACACAACATATATACAAAAAATCAAAAAATGGGTGGAAGACCTAAATAGACTTTTATTTAAAGAAGATATATTGACGGCCAACAAACACATGAAAAGGTGCTTAATATCAGCAAATCAAAACTACAATGAGGCATCACCTCACACTGGTCAGAATGGCTTTCATCAAAAATATTTGCCAGCAATAAATGCTAGAGAGGGTGTGGAGAAAAGTGAAACTCTCACACTGTTGGTGGGAATGTAATTGATACTGCCACTATGGAGGACAGTATGGAGATTCTTTAAAAAACTAAAAATAGCACTAACATATGACACAGCAATCTCACTACTAGACATATGCCCAGAGAAAACTATAATTCAAAAGCCATAAGTCATGTTCTGTTTATGGCTGAATAATATTCTATCATCTATATTTACCCCATGTCTTCTGTATCTATTCCTCTGGAGATGGACACTTGGGTTCTTTCCATGTCCTGAGTATTATAAGCAGTGTTGTAAAGAACACTGGGGTGCATGTATTGTTTTGAATTACCATTTTGTCTGGTAAGTGCCCGGTAGTGGTATTGTTGGATCTCACATGGGATTTTTCAGTTTTAACCGGCTCTCTTTTGCAAATCCTTCTGAAGCCATTGTCTGTCCTGTAAACATTTTGTCAATTTTTAGGGGTTTTTTTAGATGTTGCTGTGTGAATAATGACTAAATTTGCCAAAATTATAAAAAAATAATTCTTTTGACTATGTGTGTGTAGGCATGCTCAGTTGCTTAGTCGTGACTGATTCTTTGCAACCCCATGGACTGTAGCCCACCAGGTTGCTCTGTCCATGGGATTTTCCAGGCAAGAATACTGATGTGGGTAGCCATTTCCTTCTCCAGGGGATCTTTCCAACCCAGGTATCAAACCTCCATCTCCTGCATTGGCAGGCATATATATATATGTATATATATATATATATATATATTTTTTTTTTTACCACTGAGCCACCTGGGAAGGCCTTTTGACTGTGTAGAAGTTTTATAAAAATTAGTATGATGTGGACTATTTGTAGCAATTTTCATGGATTTCAGTATTTTTACTCTGTATTGAGGTATAACCGGAGAAGGCAATGGCACCCCACTCCAGTACTCCAGTCCATGGGGTCTTGAAGAATCAGACACGACTGAGCGACTTCACTTTCATTTTTCACTTTCATGCATTGGAGAAGGAAATGGCAACCCACTCCAGTGTTCTTGCCTGGAGAATCCCAGGGATGGGGAGCCTGGTGGGCTGCTGTCTATGGGGTCGCACAGAGTCGGACACGACTGCAGTGACTTAGCAGCAGCAGCAGCATTGAGGTATAACATGGAAATAGCACCTGACCTGCCTCCTGAGAAATCTGTCAAGAAGCAACAGTTAGAACTGGACATGGAACAACAGACTGGTTCCAAATAGGGAAAGGAGTACGTCAAGGCTGTATATTGTCATCCTGCTTATTTAAATTATATGCAAAGTACATCATGAGAAATGCCAAGCTGGATGAAGCACAAGCTGGAATCAAGATTGCCAGAATAAATAATAATCTCAAACATGCAGATGACACCACCCTTATGGCATAAAGCAAAGAGGAACTAAAGAGCCTCTTGATAAAGGTGAAAGAGGAGAGTGAAAAAGCTGGCTTAAAACTCAACATTCAGATCATGATACCTGGTCCCATCACTTCATGGCAAATAGGTGAGGAAACAATGGAAATAGTGACAGACTTCATTTTCCTGGACTCCAAAATCACTGCAGATGGTGACTGCAGACATGAAATTAAAAGACACTTTCTCCTTGAAAGAAAAGCTATGACAAACCTAGACAGCATGTTAAAAAGCAAAGATGTAGCTTTGCCAACAAAGGTCCATATAGTAAAGTTATGGTTTTTCCAGTAGTAATGTATAGATGTGGGATTTGGAACATAAAGAAGGCTGAGTGCAGAAGAATTGATGCTTTTGAACTGTGGTGTTGGAGAAAGCTCTTGAGAGTCCCTTGGACAGCAAGGAGATCCAACCAGTCCATCCTAAAGGAAATCAGTCCTGAATACTCATTGGAAGGACTGGTGCTGATTCTGAAGCTCCAATACTTTGACCACCTGATGCAAAGAATTGACTCATTGGAAAAGACCCTGATGCTGGGAAAGATTGAAGTCAGGAGGAGAAGGGGATGACAGAGGATGAGATGATTGGATAGCATCACAGACTCGATGGACATGAATTTGGGCAAGCTCTAGGAGACGGTGAAGGACAGGGAAGCCTGGTATGCTATAGTCCACAGGGTCACAAAGAATTGTACATGGCTGAGGGACTGAACAACAACAAATAAGTGGTAAAGATATATAGCTTAATGAATTCTAACATACATATATGCCTGTGTAACCAGGTCTAGATGCTGCACATTTCCAGCACCCAGAAAGCTCGTTTGTGTACCCCTTTTCCAGTTCATACCCCTCCGGGCATCTCTCTGAATTATTTTATGACCTCTAATAGCATAGAATAGTTTAGTCTTTTGATAACAGCTTTTTAAAAAGAACGTTCGATTTTCCTACTCCTTTCTCCCTTCCGCCTTCTTTCTTGGCAGGCAAAGTATGGGAAATTACTGCCAGTGGAAGAAAGATGGAGGTTACAGTCCCAGGCAAAGAGAGACTGAGGCAGGGAGAGGAATTTGCAGATCTGGACCTCTGGAGTCCTGGCTTCCCACAGCTTCTGTAGACCCTACCAGTCCAGCTAAGGCCAGAATACTGGAATGGGTAGCCTTTCCGTCCTCCAGGGGATCTTCCCAACCCAAGGGTCGAACCCGGGTCTCCTGCATTGCAGATGGATTCTTTACCAGCTGAGCCACGAGGGAACCCAATATTAAGTAGTAAAGGCATTATACACAGTTTAAATAATCTATTTTTAATTAATACATAAAAGTGGGAACTTAATCATTTGATAAGTTGATCTTTTAATGTGTGGCCTCTCAGTGAACTCTGAGCCCACTATAGCCTCTTTTTCTTATAACAGCTGAGCTGTGAGGCAATGTTTAAAGGCCAGCTTTGAGACCAGGAAGGAAGGAATGGGTGAAACTCACAGGCTTGCAGAACTGTGCTCAGAATAGGCCTCAGCTGTACTTCTTTGCCCACTCAGAGATGATGAGGCAGAAACACACGTGGGGCTTCATGGAGAGAGAAACTCATGACCCTTGAGAGAGCTGACCTACCCTGATAGGCCTGGTGCTCCACAGCTGTCCAAAAGCAGTGAAGCCCAGCTTTGGGACCATGCCCTTGAGTGACCCCAGGCCATTTTGACATGCTTTGACATCAGAATGAAGTTATTGCACTGTCCTGATCACCACCTTTGACCCTGTGTAGAACTGACAAGACCTGAGTGTCCATTCTTTCTGTGTGAGTGAAGGAAACTAACGAGAGGGCAAACCAAGGCCCAGGGTTTTCAGACTTGCTCAACAAGATTTAATGCAGTGTCATGTGCTAATTGGGAAAAGTGTAGATTTGTGGGAAAAGTGGAGACCTTAGTTTTTGTGAGGTTACATTTGATTTCTTACTAGATGGCCAAATGGATAAAGTAAGGAAGCAGTTGTATTTATAAGCCTGGAAGTGAGGCGAGAGAGATAAATTAAGGAATTTTTAGCATATAGATGCTATTTAAAGTTGCAGGGAAAAGAGTGTTTTTAGAGCTGCGAGTCACAATCCATTAGTGTTATCACATCAATTTAGTGGGTTAAGACCAATATTTTAAAAATTAAATAGAATAAGATATAGTGGAGTAGAAAGTATGAGAGAGAATCATATAGATGCATAAACTATTATTTTTGTGAAACTGATGATTCCAATTAACTATCTATGTGTATATGTATATACATACATATATATACACACACACATATTTGACATACATGTCATTAAGATGAGAGGAAAGAAGAGGGCCCGTTGTTAAGTCTTAAGTGATAACAATACTTTAAGATCTTGCAAATAAGGAATAGTAAAATAGCTGGTGTTGGTATAAGGAAAGCTGGAAGTAGAGGGGTCATAGAATTCAAGAGAGAATGTTTCAAGTAATAAAGAATGAGCAAGTATATTTAGTAATGCTGGGAGGTAGGACAGGTGAGGGAAGAACCCATCTTCCCTGCTGTAGATTCCTAGTGACTTTGGCAAGTCTTTTGAGTGGATTGTGGGAAAGAAGCCATATTGATGTGGATTGATAAGAGAATGGCGGATGGGAGAGTGGAGACAGGGTGGATATATAATCTTTCAGGAGGTTTGATTGTGGAAGAGCTGAAACTGAAGGAGGCAGAATGGTACAAGGTGGTTTCGTTTAAAAAAGTAATAAATAAAATAATTTTTAGAGATGAGAGAATGTAGAATACCTTTGCATATCTACTCCCTTAATTCCAACTCTTATGTTGGTTTCTTAGTTTAGAATAATGATGGCAACTTAGATAGACTGGGAATAGCTGCCTGGAGCAGGGTTAAGAAGAACTGTGAGGCAGTGTTTGACAGCATGTTGCTATCATTGACTTAGATTGAGATGTTGGAAGATGGGTATATAAAAAAAATCTTTTAAAGAGGGATGACAGGGTTTAGTGGTTAGATTTTGTTCAGTTGCCTTGAAAAAAAGAGCAATCTCGTTCACTGAACAAAAATATACTTAATAACTATGTGTTTAGGAAAGTACTTGTTTTTTTGTAGATGACAAAACAAGATTATTTTGTACTGCCAAGGATCTTATAATCAAGGCAGAGGGGCAAGGCATACACACAAAGCTGAAGATTAGTATATAATTTCATGCTTAAATGACTGGTAGAGAAAGTAAGTTCTACAAAATAAGATGATTAAAATGTGCTGTGGGAGTTGAGGAAAGCCTTGTAGAGCAGTGGTTTTTGAACTGTGAATCTCAGCCCATTAAAGCATTGTATTAATTTGCTAGTGCTTCCACCCTAGTAAACTTAAACAATACGTGACTTAACAGAATGTATTTTCTCACAGTCCTGGAAGCTAGAAGTCCAAAGTCAAGCTGTCAGCAGGTTGCTTTCTCCTGAAGACTTCCTTCTTGGTTTATAGATGGCCATCGACCCTGGATGTCTACATATGGTCTTCCCTTTATGTGGGTGCATGTACTAATCTCCTCTTCTTATAAAGATAGCCATCACATTGGATTAGGATTCACCCTAAGACCTCATCATTCCTTCATTATCTCATTAAAAACTCTATCTTCAAATAAGGTCACATTCTGAGGTACTGAAGGTTAGAACTTCAACATATAAGTTTTAAGAGACAAAATCCAGCCCATGACACGGTATCATCATGAAGTCAGTTTAGTGATTTAAAGCAGCATTAAAAAAAAAAAAAAGGAATGGAATAGGATAAAGTACAACAGAATAGAAGATCTCAGTGTGAATCCTATTGTGCTCAGCTGTATCCAGGTCTTTGTGACCCTCTGGACTGTAGCCCGTCAGGCTCCTCTGTCCGTGGGATTGTCCAAGCAAGAATACTGGGGTGGGTTGCCATTTCTTCCTCTAGGGGATCTTTCCATCCCAGGGATTGAGAATGTGTCACCAGTGTCTCCTGTGTTGGCAGATGGGTTCTTTACCACTAAGCCACCTGGGAAGCCCAATAGAATCATGATAAAGAATTTCTTTTTATCGGTTGTAGTAAAAACAATAGTTTAAAAGTCACTATCATAGAGGATCCAGGAATGCAGCAATGTGTGAATACATCAAAGGACTGGGGAAGATTATTAACTTATAGGAACAGAATGAATAGGCAATAAGAGAATACCAAACACAACATCTTCTTGGGAGAAAAATAAGTGTCACCTGTTTGGAAGTGAACCCTCACATCAAGTCATAATTAGACCTTAACTTTGGATCATAATATATCTATACTTTGGTCAACTGATGCGAAGAACTGACTCATTGGAAAAGACCCTGGTGCTGGGAAAGGTTGAAGGCAGAAGAAGGGGATGACAGAGAATCAGATGGTTGGATGATATCACTGACTCTATGAACACGAGTCTGAGCAAGGTCTGGGAGTTGGTGATGGACAGGGAAATGTGGTGTGCTGCAGTCCATGGGGTTGCAAAGAGTCAGTGATGACTGAGCAACTGAACTGAGCTGAACTGAAGTGAAGTCTTGAAGTCAAGCTAAGAACATGAATTTTCACACTGTTGGTGAGAGAAGATTTTATGCAGTAATGAATTTGGTAGTTTGTGAAGATATTATGGCAACTGAATTAGAGAGGGGAGAGTCTAGAAACAAGAATATTGGAAGCAGATGGGTTTCATTTGCATAGGTTGAGGGGGGTCCCTAAAAAAGCTGGTGAAGGGAATAGAAAAAGAACGATGGCTGTCAGATATACATATCAAAAAAAAAAATCATAGGACTTGTTGTCTGAATAAACATAAGAGACAGAAAAGTACAACTTGTGAAGGTTAGAGGGCTTCTGGCTTTAAGGAAGTATGTAGAATCAGGTTGTCCAATTTACTTTAAAAAAAATTCTTTTCTTTTTTAATTTATTTTCTACTGGAGTATGGTTGATTTACAATGTTGTGTTAGTTTTGGGTATACAGCAAAGTGATTCAGTTGTGTATACACATATATCCATTCTTTTTTAAAATGAAGCAAGAAATTCAGTCACAGTAGCCACATTCGAAGTGCTGAGTATTCATGATGTACCTAGTGGCTGCAGGATTAAATAGTCCAGATATTGACCATCCATCATCACACAGCTCTACTGGACAGCACTAGCGAGTGCTTCCTTGAACTTTCTTTTGAGATGCTAGCTCAGCACCCATGACTTTCATACTCAGAGCACTTTCAGGTATTACTTTGATAAAATTTGCTTGTGGTCACTAGAAAAGTCCGTCTGTTCTCAAATCATTCACTCTTCAACCTATTGAATTTCTACCGCTAGTTTCCATTGCTTGGGCTTAAACCCTATACAGATCTAATTAAATTCCCAATACTCTAAAAGAGGCATGAAAAACCATCATAAAGATACTTTAAGATTTATTTTTTAAATGTGTAAAAAGCAAAGAAAGAATATAGACCTTTTGAGTTAGAATCAACTTTTAAGCATCTATCAGAAGTAAGTAGAGTTAATAAAATATACAATGCAGTTTAAATATTTTCCAAGTAAATTACCTATTTGATAGAAATAAAATGGAACACAAATATTATATGTCAACATTTTGGAGGGGAAACCAAGGACTCCCAAGGCCTGATGTTCAGAAGTCAGTTTAAAATAGAAGAAAATGTTTACATATGGTCACTAATCTCATCCTGTGAGATAGTTATTATTTTCCCCATTTTAAATCAAGAGAAAAGGGTGTAGGAGAAGTTCACTAACCTGCTCAAGGTCATTTAGCTACTAAGGGACAGAGCCAGTCTGGGCACTCAGGTCTTTAATTCCCTGTTCTCATATGCTTTAGCCACCTTTCCATGGGAGTACAAGAATCTCAGGTTGCTTGTTGTTAAGTGATGGGCTGGATCAATTAATAGAATTTTTTGAGGAAATAGTATGATCTGAGGGTATCTTTTTACCTGGCTTGAAAGTGGGTGTTACCCGAAGGTTTGGTGTATGATCAACACGGGAAAACTGATAACATTCAAATATTTCACTCTACTATATGCACTTAGTCCTGTCTAGCATCTCCTCTGGCTGACTGATTCAGTTCATTATTATCAATTGATGGTGTTGGTTGTGGTTTAGTCCCGAAGTCGTGTCTGACCCTTTGTGACCCCATGGACTGTAGCCAGCACGTCTCTGTCCATAGTATCTCCAGGCAAGAATACTGGAGTGGGTTGCCGTTCCCTTCTCCAGTGGATCTTCCCAATCCAGGGATCAAACCTGCACTTCCTGCCTTGCAGGTGGATTCTTTATGGCTGAGCCACCAGGGAAGCAGTACTATCACCTACTGAGATACGTTTCATTGGTAGGATTTTCTTTTCCGACTGACCAAATATCCCTAAACTTAATCCACCAAACACACCGCAAAACATAGAACAAAAATCACATCTTAGTGGCATTCATGCTCCCTCGTAGCATATCAAAACATCCTCATACTGTGTCATAGGGGTTGTGAGTAAAGCTGGGAACTGCTGAAGCTCACCTGTATGTGCCAACTTCTGGGAATTTTGTTTCAGGCTACACTTTTTAGAGTTTTTAATGAGCTAGATTTCTGCCAGAAAAATATTTGGTTTTACTTTATAGGAGTATACACTTCAGCTCGTGTATAGATGATGTCATCCCATATGAGATTTCTCTAATTGTTAATACACATGTTCTTCCCATTTGTAGGCACTAATGGTGTGACAGTAAAAATCCTGCCAAAATTTCACTGAGGCCATGAGTAACTTTCTTTCCCAGATGTATTATACATGACAACATGCTAGGAATTAATTTTTCTTATAGGTTTCAGCAATAAGAAGCCTGAATTTTATTCCTGGGAGGTTGGACAAAAGACTTTGTATAATGTAACGGACGTGTTGGGAGAAATGATGCCTGCCTCTGAAAAAATTGGATGAGGCGAGGAGAAAATATTTTTAAAAATTCTATCCACAATTCCATATCTCTAGCACCTATACCCAGGGGTTACCCAAAGCAAAAATCCTTCAAGAATTGGAAGAAAAACATTAAATTCAATATGAGGTAAGACTCAGGATTACAGTGCATAGAGGGTATTAATTATAGACTTTATAGTAGAGAATAATGTGAAGTGGTATTTTCTAAGTGCAGGATAGTATCATCTCATCAAGATATCCTAGAACCATCAACCCTCCCTCTTCTGGCAGATTTTGTAGTCTCTGGATCTTCTTATCAAAGAGGAAAACTCCATTAAGGGGATTCTGCACCAGTGATACAGCCTTACTTATCATGTCAAATGCAATTAGTTGCATCTTCTCAATAGCCAGGCATCCATGTCTAAGGAGCTGTCTATTTCTTGGTTGCAAATAGAGGAAAGAATGACTTATTTTTGCTGAGTTAGAACAATTCCTCTCAGGGACCCAGTCTTAGGAGATGATGAGATTTGCCTTGTTTTAATATTGACATCCATCCTTTCTTTTTTCCCTTCTCAAGATAGGCATCATTTTGTTCCCTTTTCAGTCATAGGATTATCATCAGCCCTGTGTACTAACACAGGAGTCTAAAATGTAGCTTCCTCCTGGTTTGGTCTCTCTCTCTTGTAAAAATATCTCTGCTCCCTTTTACCCTCATACTTATTAATATCATATTTGCCTACAGCTTTTTCTTGATTCTCTTTTCTTGCCATCTTTAAAGAATCTCATTTATTTAATCTCTCCACTTCTGTATAGTTGACTTCCATGTTAATTTATAACCTTAAGCTTTCTTTCAATGTATTTCTCTGTATTTCTTTTTAAAAAAATTCTTTAATGGAAAAATTCATACATACACAAAGTAGGCAGAATAATGCAATGAATTTCCGTGTTGCCATCACCTAGCTTAAAAAATTATCAATATTTTTCCAATCTTGTTTCATATATACCCAATAATGTCTGTAAATGTCTGTTAGATCTAGAGGCTGGAAGAATATGTCAAACATGGTGATGCTGTGAATTTCCTAAGAAATCCTTTCATTAGGTATATAATGACTTGTCTTGTGTTACTAAAGTTAATATTATTCATGGGTTTTCCTTATATCAATCTGATCAATTCATCGTAAACTTCCCCATCAACCTAACGACTTTAGCAAAAAGCATACTTCTATTGCTGATCATTGGAATCTTTCCTTCTGGTTTTTGCAAGCAAAGCTATAAAAGCTAAGGCAATGCCATAGTGGCATTTTTTTGTAATAGCGAAAGATAAGAGAGACCTAAATGTTCAGCAATAGCGGTCTGGTTGAAGAAACTTCTTTTATTCACATCCTCTCAAAGGACTACTATGCAACTATAGAATGGGATTAAGAAAACTTCTACATATGGGTAATCACCTTGATAAATGCAGGTGCAAAATAGTATTGTTTGTTAACTTTGCATAAGAAAAGGGAAAATATAAATTTATATATATAGTTGCTTAGTTGTGTATTATTATATTTATATTGTTTATTAATATTTTGTCATAAACATAAATCAAATTATGCTGTATGTAGTATTAGTATTTTATATTTAATGTCTTTAATATAGATAATATTAATGTATAGTATTGCCATATATTATGTATATGATGTATATCTTATACATATGATAGACTCCTAGAAGTGGGATTGCTAAATCAATGGAAAATAAATATACGTGTAATTTATTTATGTTTTATCACATTTTCTCCTTGTGGGTTATATAATTTTGCATTCCCACCAAGAATACATTATAGCACTTGTTTCCCCACAGTTTTATCAAGAGACTATGGATTTTGTCTACATGATCTTTGGAAGTGGTTTCATAGTGACTTGAAATTTGTATTTCTCTTATTATGAGTGAGGCTAATCATTGTTCCCTATGTTTAAAATTTAGTTCAGTTAGTTTTTCTGTGAACTACTCATTCATACTTTTTTGCTTATTTTTCCTGTGCTGCTGTATGTGGTTTTTTTTAATTCTCAATTTTTAGGAGTCCTTCATAAATTAAGGATATTAGCCCTCTACTTATCAGTTGCCAAAAACCCAGTTTTTCATTTGTCTTCAGACTTTGCTCATGATGTTTCTTGTCATTCAAAAGTTTCCATAGTTAAAGTGTCATATTTACTAATATTTTAAATTGCTCTTCGAATTTGAATTACCCATACTTTTTAACAATCTTTGTTTTATCTTTACATTTAACTCTCTGATCCCTTTCACTTCTGCATTTTTAATTCAAAATCAATATGTAAAAAAGTTAAATTAGCCTCTTTTATACTTCTGTAGACTACTTTCTTCTCTTGACTTCCTTATTTCATTTGATGGCTCCCAACAATCTCTCTGTCACTTGAGCCCCAAATTTCCAAGTCATTCTTCATTTCTTACCTTCCCTTCTCACCTCTGAATAGATTTGTTAATTCTGTTTGTGATTCTCTTATTGGTAGGGGAGAATTCCACAGAATATTGAGATTATAGAAAAGGTCATAAAATTCAGGCTCATTTAGAATTAGATATCAAATGTATTTTGGTATAAAACTACAATAAATGTAGTATTTATTGATCAACAATACCAACTGGAAGAATATTTTTCTTTTTCTTTAGTATGCTAAATCAATTGAATCAACAATTAATAAAACTCAAATCCTCTGAATGGGTTTTAGAAATAAATAAATCAGTGAGAAATAAACTTTTCAACATCTTAGATAAGATGCATAACCCAAGACCACACCTGCATTTGATGACTAGTTAACTCAGGCATGGGGCAACTGAGTGGTAAACCTTGTTTGTTCTAAGAGCAAACATCCCTAAGAAAGATGGTCCAACAAACCATTGGGAGTGTGGTTCAGTGGGAGTCATCAGCATCAAATCTACCAATGGTTACATCCAATTTGTAGAAGAAACATCAAGAACAAAATGTGTTAGACCAAGAGTATGTGATTAGGAGTTTGGTGACTGGTGTCACTTCCACATTTTTGTTACCCAATAAATATTTTTAAAATTTTCTGATGTTTTGAAGTTCAATGTGGGAAGCCTGTGGTCAGTTTATATAAGCTATTGCTTAATTTCTAAAAGAAATTCAAATGACCAATGTCACTTGGTAACTGATTTTTTTAAGGTGAAATAAAGCTTGTGAAGACCAAATATTAGTACGTTGATAGTGGTTTGTGTAGATGATAAGATCTGTGGTCAACAAGACCAGAGTTTTATTTTCATGACTCTTCAAAATAGTTTACACGTTTGTAGGACTACTGATGCATCTGAAAATTCTGAGCAGATTTACATGTAGGCTATCAAGAGAGTGATAATTTTCTTCCATGTCAAAAGGCAACAGCTTCGGGCTTCCCTGGTGGTTCAGTGGTAAAGAATTCACCTGCCAGTGCAGGAGACCTGAGTCTGATCCCTGATCTGGGAAGATCCCACAGGCTGTGCATCTAGGCCCGTGCACCACAAGTATTGAACCTGTGCTCTAGAGCCCATGCTTTGCAACCAAGAGAAGTCACCACAATGAGAAGCCCTCACACCACCACTAGCACACACAACCAAAGAAAAGCCCTCGTGGTAATGAAGATCCAGCACAGACAAAAATAAATAAAATTACTTTTTTATAAAAGGCAACAGCTTTCTTGAATTTAGCTTATCATCTGCATTGGAAAGAAAGCTTTTAAACAATTGTCAGCAACTGAGCAAGGCAAAGTAGTTCTGAAGAATGAATTTAAAAAATAGCGCTGACAAAAAATAGCGAACTACTTAGCCAATCATATTTAGAAATAGAGTTGGAAAATTTTAGAGTTATAAATCTGAAGTTCAAACTGATCATTAAGAAAACCTATAAAACTAAATGACCATTTATTTGTGTGATTTCACAAATAATGATAAAAATAAATGTTCAAAGGTATAAGGACATAATGTAAACCAAAGTAAGTAGGCTTACTATTTATTGATAGTTGACTTTCTACTCAACACTGCTTGACTTTCAGTTGCTATCCATTACTGTACCCCAGATTATTTTGTGCCAGTCATTCCTGTAGCAATTTGTATGTGATTTGTGGTTGACAAACAAGTGACATGCCTAGAATCTATTTTAGTCCTGGTCTTACTGTGTGATTAATGAAGAATCAGTGACACAGTTTTTTCCCCAGTTGTTTAAAAGCTAGATGCCAGGCTGCTAGACAAATTAGCTCTATTTAACTTTGTATACAATTATTTATCAAGTATCAATTTATAAACATTGCCCACCATAAATGGAACAAGAGTAGGACACTCATGAATTACATTATTGCAAAATGTATAACTGAAGAAGAAATGGCAACTCACTCCAGTATTCTTGCCTGGAAAATTCCACAGACAGGAGCTTGGTGGGCTATAATCTATGGGTCGCAAAGAGTCAGCACAACTGAGCGACTGAGCACAAAGTGCATAACAGAAATTATAAATTAAAACAAAAACATAATCTAAAAATAAATCTAAATAATTTTGTTCCCAGGATGTCTATTTCTATCAGTGTAGTAAATTAAACACTGAAAATGAATCTTGTGATTGAATCAATTAAAATTCTGGATAAAAGGTGTTTTGAACATCTTGTAAAACACACTGATAAAAAGGAAGGGATTTACAGAGACAGAACCAAAGTTAAACGGGAATGCTGGGGGGTGAGCAAGTTTTGATGCTGGCTTTTGCTCAGGAGTTATCTGCACTGAGACCTTGAGCTTTCCTGCTGAGGCTATACAAGCAAAGGAGATGGAGGGAAGTCCTCATAACTGCATGAAGCAGAGGACCTAACAAGAGCCTTATGAATAAAGCTGGAACCCTGGAGCAGTACATTCTTTATATTCTTGACTGTGTGCATCACAACAAACTGTGGAAAATTCTTAAAGAGATGGGAATACCAGACCACCTGACCTGCCTCTTGAGAAATCTGTATGCAGGTCAGCAAGCAACAGTTAGAACTGGACATGGAACAACAGACTGGTTCCAAATAGGGAAAGGAGTATGTCAAGGCTGTATATTGTCACCCTGCTTATTTAACTTATATGCAGAGAACCTTATGAGAAACGCTGGGCTGGATGAAGCACAAACTGGAGTCAAGATTTCTGGGAGAAATAGCAATAACCTCAGATACCACCCTTATGGCAGAACTAAAGAGCCTCTTGATAAAAGTGAAAGAGGAGAGTGAAAAAGTTGACTTAAAACTCAAGTCCCATCACTTCATGGCAAATAGATGGGGAAACAGAGGGAAAAGTGACAGACTATATTTTTTGGGGGCTCCAAAATCATTGCAGATGGTGACTGCAGCCATGAAATTGAAAGATGTTCCTTGGAAGGAAAGTTATGGGCAACCTCTATAGCATATTAAAAAGCAGAGACATTACTTTGCCAACAAAGTTCCATCTAGTCAAAGCTGTGGTTTTTCCAATAGTCATGTATGGATGTGAAAGTGAAAGTGAAGTCACTCAGTTGTATCCAGCTCTTTGCAACGCCATGGACTATAGCCTACCAGGCTTCTCCGTCCATGGGATTTTTCAGGGAAGAGTACCAGAGTGGGTTGTCATTTCCTTCTCTAGGGAATCTTCTTGACCCAGGGATCGAACCCAGGTCTCCTGCATTGCAGGCAGATGCTTTACCCTCTGAGCCAGCAGGGAAGCCCATATGGATGTAAGAGTTGGACTACAAAGAAAGGTGAGTGCTGAAGAATTGATGCTTTTGAACTGTGGTGTTGGAGAAGACTCTTGAGAGTTCCTTGGAATGAAGGGAGCCCCAACCAGTCCATCCTAAAGGAAATCAGTCCTAAATATTCATTGGAAGGACCGATGCTGAAGCTGAAACTCCAATACTTTGGCTACCTGATGCAAAGAACTGACTCATTTGAAAAGACCCTGATGCTGGGAAAGATTAAAGGTGGGAGGAGAGGGGACGACAGAGGATGAGATGGTTGGATGTCATCACCGACTCAATGGACATGAATTTGAGTAAACCCTTGGAGTTGGTGATGGACAGGGAGGCCTGGCGTGCTGCAGGCCATGGCGTTGCAGAGTCGGACATGACTGAGGAACTGAACTGAAATGAATTGATAAGTAGGAAAGAAACCTTATTGTGAAGAAGGAGAGAGCAAAGAAATTTAACTGTGTTTACCATGATGTGGGGCAAAGGAAAAAAAAATAATCTCATCTGAGAATGTGTAACTAAATTCAGCCCTCATGGATATGTGTGACCTTGATTTATTCTATACATGTAGTCTGGAAAAACTCAAGCAGCAAATTTAGAGCGATCCTTGTTTGGAAGTGACTCCAAGCTAGTGACACAAGGAAATACAAATTACCTTTGGAGAGACTTAACTTCAACCCAGCCTTCAAAGTGTTTTTACGGAAACAATTCCAAGGAGAATAAGCTGCCCATAGTCAATAATCACAAAGCATATGAAGCCCCATGGGAACATGTGGGACAAGAGACACCAGAACAGACCCATAGAAACTTTGGAGATTATTGTAAATTGAATATGAAATAACTATGGGATATGTCTAAATCACTTCAAATTAAGCTTGGAAATTGGAGCAGAGAAGACTATAAAAATACCCTAACAAACAGGAAAAATATCAAATAGAACTTTTCGAAATTAAAAATGTACAAAATAGACTTAAAATCCTATGGATAGATTGAATAGCAGGTTATACAGAGCTAAAGAAAAAGAAACTCAGTGAACCAGAAGATAAAACTGTAAAAGTACAGAATATAGATTCAGGAAAACAAGTGAAGGGAATTATGAAAAGCAGAATAACTACTAGTTTTATGGAGGATAGGAGTGATGTACATACATATATAATATGTGCTTATGGATTATAAAAATGGTAAGGTACATATTTAATACATGTAATATATATTATATATATATATATATATATATATATATATATATATATATAATTTCAGGGATAAGTAATAGCAACAAAATTGAAGAGGCAACATCTGAGGGATAGTGAATGAGAATTTATCAGAATTCTTGAAAGACACCAATCCTTACATATAGGAAACTCAGTGAATTACAAGCAGGTCAAAGTATTCTGCTGTATTCTAGTCCATCTCCAAAATTGGGTTTCTCATAATGTCACAAGCTGCAACTAAACATATGGAGTGCCTTTCATTATGTTTTAAATATTCCCTTAGTGCTTATGAGCCTTTAAGGGAGTTTCTGGGAGTGAAGTTTTCTGTGCCCAGGAGCTGTGCTGACTTCTGAGAGAAGTGGAAGTGGTAGGATCCTATTGTAGAGGGGCAGCCTTTGGGTATGTGTCATCCCCCAGCATGATCTTCTTAAGATGTTTGTGGCTGATACAGAGAAAAGGCAATCTGGTCATGGGGAAGCTGTAAGGAATGATGGTGCTCTGTCTTACGTTGTCCCTTACTGGTCAGTTACTACTAAGCTGATATACCAACTGGGGGATCTTTGGGGGTCAAAGAAAACCATGCTCCATGAATGATAGGCAGCACGTGTAAGCCTGACCAAGTCTCTTTAAAAATGCACCATTATTTATGAGTTGCAGGAAGAGCACAGAAAGGAATTGAATATTTAGGTGTGTTTGTAAAATAATCCAAATGCTATGTTAGGGATTGCAGGGGTGTTTAACCATTGACAGGAGTCCCACAGAGACCTACAAGGCCATCAGGGCTCAGAGGGAGGCCAAGTACTTCTGTTGTTTGCTGACTGGCAGCATCTTTCCTCCTTATTTCTTGTAATACTACCTGGCTTTCTTTACTTATCCACTGTGTAGCTTGAGTGTCAGTGGCCCCACTCCAGCTCTCGAGGTGGGCTCTGATGGCTTTCAGTTAAATTGAGTGTCCTCACTTTTTTGGGGCAGTTCTTGTCCTAGGATGGTCCAGTCAGGGTGTACCCTGCACTACTGCAGGGAGGCTGGGGCCTGGGCTCCTTCTCTTTCACGATGAGGTGTCCCTTGAGGACAGGGAATCTGGAATTGGGGCAAAGACTCTTCTCTTGACCAAATCCTAGACAGACCCCTCTGCACCCAACTAGACCCTGTCTTGAGCATCTCCTCAAGAGCCCAGTTTTAACAAGAATCCTAATTCAGGTTATAGAGAATCCCTCCCCTTCAATTTTTGATCACCCTCAATATCTGATCAGATTTCTCATGTCACCATCCCTCAGGTGATATGTGACCACCCTGGCTTGCCTGCAGCAAGAATCCTGTCAAGCAGGCTTAGATAGAATCCCTTTAAGATAGAATCCCTTGATGTTTCCTCTTACTAACTTTCTATCTGCTGATCCCCTTGCCTTGCTTCTTGGCCATTAATCCTTAGTTTTCCTTGTTGCATTCAGAGTCGAGCCCAATCTCTCTCCCCTCCTGCAGAACCTCATTGTTAAGAGTCCCTGTGCTTATAACAATAGTCCTAAGCATGGCTTACTGTTGTAACAAGTGTCAGAATAATTTTTTTCTTTCAGAGGTGCTATTTGTGGGGAGCCAACAGGAGAAAATTGAAGAAAATAATGTAAAAGTTCAGATGACATGGACCTCTGGACAACCTGGCTGGGGACCCAAATTTTTTCCTGACCAAGTATTTTTTCCTTTCTTTCTTAAAGCACTTTGGATCAATTTTGTTCTTATGATTTGACATATTATGAACTAATATTAAATAGGAAATGGGATATCTAAAATATGCTTACCTTTGAAATCTGTACTTCTTGTTCACTATACATCTTTCCTAGTCATAAGGATGATCATTGCTGTTGTTCAGTAGCTAAGTAATGTCCAGCTCTTTTCAACCCCATAAACTGTAGCATGCCAGGCTTCCCTGTCCTTCACTATATCCTGGAGTTCACTCAAACTCGTGTCCATTGAGTCAGTGATGTCATCCAACCATTTCATCCTCTGTTGCCCACTTCTCCTCCTGCTTTCAATCTTTCCCAGCCTCAGGGTCTTTTCCAGTGAGTCAGCTCTCTGCATCAGGTGGCCAAAGGATTGGAGCTTCAGCTTCAGCATTGGTTCTTCCAGTAAATATTCAGAGTTGATTTCCTTAAACCTCCATCCACTTGACCAAAAGTCTCAAAACAAAGATTCTAATCCACCTTTTGCCATGATAGTCCTGATTGGTAAATGGAGAATGGAAATACTGAGTTAAAATTCAGAGTATGGTTTAGTAGCAATTTTTGTTCTACTTATTTATCTCTTCTCCTGACAGAAAAAGGCAGAAAAAAATAAAGACTGATCAAAGCTCAAAAGAGAAAAAGACTGAATAAAAGCATAATAAAACTAGATCAGAATATTTTGATGTTGGATTTTCTCCTTCTGCCATTTTGGAAAGCCAGGGTGTTTCAGCTGGCAAGAAGGTAGCATTTGTGGATTGATTTTGCTGGTGAAGAAGAAATACAAATTCTTTTGTTCTAGACAAGCAATTTATACAAAACACCAAAGCCCCTGCCACTACAAACAGCTGTTCAACACTCCAAGTCAGAATAAAATCCACATATTCATAATAATTAGTCCATATTGGAACTTGAAAGACATTTTTATGGGCCTTTTACCTGAAGAACTCTGATGATTCAGTTGTCTTCACTAAACTGCTAAATTGATATCTATTATGGCATTAATTTTAGCAAACAATTTCTAAGACTTGACAGAAATTTCTTTTAAATACTCATCATTCTGGTAGGGAAAGAATGTTCCTAAGATTTTATAGACAGAAATCAGAGATGCATAGAGAGATGAAATGTCCATTAATATCAGAAGCTGGCAAGGAGAAGTGCATGATCAGCTTTCTTTGTAGAAGTTCAGGTCTTTTCTTGGTATTTCCTCTGCCTTCCCTGGAACCATTGAATTCACTAAAATATTAGAAGGTTATAAGTCATAGAGGGCTTCCCTGAGGTTCTGTGGTAAACAGCCCATCTGTCAATGCAGGAGATGTGAGTTTTATCCTTGGGTCGGGAAGATCCCCTGGAGGAGGAAATGGCTACCTACTTCAGTATTCTTGCCTGGGAATCCCATGGAGAGAGGAGCCTGCTGGGCTATAGTCCATGGGGTCTCAAAAGAGTGGGACATGACTTAGAGACTAAACAACAAGCCACAGAGGAAAGACCCCAAGAGAAGCCCATGAAGTGGACAAGACTATTCCCAGACAGGTGTTCCCTAAAGAAACAAACTGGATTTTATGATCCAGCAAACCTTGCCTACTAGTAGAAACCATCTTTGAATGTAACAATAGGTTACTACTACCAGGAAATTACTTTCTTTTGGTAAAGCCTGGTGCTTTGTCTCTTCAAGTTCAGTGGTTGTGTGTGTGTGTGTGTGTGTGTATGTATAAGGTTAACCTAAAGTCAGAATTAACCTTTGGATACAGAGTAGTTTAGGGTATGCATCTATACTCTTTTTCCCCCCTGAGCACTGACCCCAAATGTCAATTTGATGCTTTTACTCTAAATTTTAAAATCATGTCTTCAGTTCAGTTCAGTTCAGTTCAGTCGCTCAGTAGTGTCTGACTCATTGCGACCCCATGAATCGCAGCACACCAGGCCTCCCTGTCCATCACCAACTCCCGGACTTTACTCAAACCCATGCCCATTGAGTCAGTGATGCCATCCAACCATCTCACCCTCTGTTGTCCCCTTCTCCTCCTGCCCCCAATCCCTCCCAGCATCAGGGTCTTTTCCAATGAGTCAACTCTTCACTTGGGGTGTCCAAAGTATTGGAGTTTCAGCTTCAGCATCAGTCCTTCCAATGAACACCCAGGACTGATCTCCTTTAAGATGGACTGGTTAGATTTCCTTGCAGTCCAAGGGACTCTCAAGAGTCTTCTCCAACACCATAGTTCAAAAGCATCAAAATCATGTCTTAGGTAATGCTAATTCTATTTATAAATTTTCAGAACTCTAACAGGCACAAATAACCCCAGATCATGCTTCAGTGAAAAAAAAATCAATTAGCTCTTATATCAGTTTTGGAAGATAGCTAAAGACAAAAAGAAAACGCTAAGAGACATTTCCTTGTATGGTTGTTTGCTTTTTCCTTTTACACACGCTTTATTTGTCCTCAGGCATATACAGGACATTTGAATAAAAAGTTCCTATAGGTAGAAATGTACCTGAAGCAGTACAATAACAGAGACATTTCTTTTGTGTTAGTACCTTACAAGTTGTTGATCACATTGGATTCAGTCACATACTTTCCAGGGTTGGGTAATTTTCAGTGAAGTCTCAATTCTAATTTTTCTCTGTGTCAAGGATTCCCTGAAAATATGTGTTCAAATAGTTTCCCTTATTGAAAAACATATATGTTTCAAAATATCAAATTTTGATCACAAACTGTGTGCATAATTGCTTTCCAAAGTTATCAGAGATTTTTTGCTTTCATTTGATATTCAAAACCTGGCAAAGATTTTCTTCTGAACTTCACAACAGGATGATGGTAGTAAGGAGACAATATTCATTATGTGTCTTCTCTTGTGTCTCAGAGAAGATTAATAATAGTCTTGAAAAGTGATATAGAAAGGGCATGCCATTCTTAATTGTACAAAGAGCAAACTGTCAAGGATGGCGCTTTGTACAGTCTATAACTCTCCATAGGAATTTCTGTAAACAATTGGAAATGTTAGAATATTGAGGCCTGGAGCCCTGAAGACAGCGTGCAGCTAATGGCACCATTCAAAGGAATTGCCGCTTCTCTCTTGTCCTTTTCATTAGTCACTGCTTCTCTTCTGTTTTGCCAGTTTCATTTTTCCTCTAGGCAAACATCCTGTAAGGCAAAAGAGAAGAGGGTGGGAGACTAATTAGTGTGTCAAGGGGAATGAGAAGGTATGGTGAGAATTTCAGAATCTCATTTTCTTTTCACCCCCTTGGAATTGATTTTGCTGTCACCATTTAAAAAATAACAAATGGATGTGCTTCTATTGTTTGAAGGAGATAAAGTACTCTCTTCCTCTCTCCTTAAAGTTTGCTGCAAATTCTATTAACCAAATATTTCAGAACCAAAATTATTAAAAATTTGGAATGTCTTAAATAATTTAATGATAGCAATGAAATGAATTGATTTGTATTTGTTCATATAGGTAATTACTATAAGTTCAGATAGAAGTATGTTAAAAGATATGTAATCAGATTAGAGTGCTTGCCAGGAAAGTAATGATTTTTTAAAAGCTATGCATTAGGGGGAAAACTTTGCAATCTGCTATTAAAAGCATTCCATTTATGTCATTATTTAGTTGCAGATTGAATCAGAGGTAAAGCTTTGCTGTTTGTTTTTTAATCCAGACTCCTGTCCCAGTAGAAAGCCTTGTTTACAGTGTGGTTTGTGAATGTTGATGGAAAATTTTCCCAGATGAAGTCTTATTAATGCCTTCTTGTTTTCTTACTGAGGGAGGTGGTGGGCAGGCTCCAGCTCTTTCTGTGAACTACTTTCATTTAATACTGAGAAACAAGTGATCGATTCCCTCCCCTTGTTATCATGTTTTGATTGATAATCACATCCTTTTCCTCTGGATGTTGGTGATATGGAGAAATTAGACTCTCTTGCCAGAGCTTCATTTATCTGAGGTGTTATGTATCGATTGTTATTGTTGTTTAGTTGCTTAGTCATGTCCAACTCTTTTTCGACCCTGTGGGCTGTATGTAGCCCACCAGGCTCTGTCCATGGGATTTCCCAAGCAAGAATAATGGAGTGAGTTGCCATTTCCTTCTCCATGGGATCTTCCTGGTCCAGGGATGAAACCTGCATCTCCTGCATTGTGTTCTTTACCACTGAGTCACAAGGTGTTGATGAGTGAATATTAACCTTACATTTCCGTTTCATAACTTTGTTTGCTTTACTGGTTTCTTCTCTATTCTCTTGTTCTAAGAGATCAATTCTGTTTTAGGAGTGTTTGTTTCCAGAAGTCTGTTTTCCTGAAGTTTGACGTGAAGAAATTGACTTATTTCTCCCTTTCCTCCTCTGGAATGACACCACAAAGCTTATTTTACTGTATTATTTTTACTCATTTTTTTGCTTCATTAATGTAGTACCAAAGATTTCATGGTCTCCCTCTTGTTTCCCATTGTTTCCTTGTGGAAAGTTATTTTAATAATGATACCCTGGGATTGGTTAACAGCAAACTTGCGCAATGTATGAATGAAGGCGTTCTATTCTTTCTACTTGGAAAGTAGACTTTCCTTCTTTTTTCCTTTTTTCTTCTTTCCCCTTTCCTTCCTTTCTCTTTCTCTCTCTTTCCCTCCCTCTTTCTTTTCCTGAGCTATTATATTCCAGGTCTGCTTTGGGAAACATATTTCAGTTCTTAACAACGGGGTCAGGGTAAATATTTGAAGACATTGAGTTATGAAATCAGGGTCCAATCCCCATACCCATAAACCTTAAAAAGATCAGATAGCCCAAAGGAGAATTAGGCAAGGATTCTGTAAGGAATCGATCAAATTTTCTCCAAGTCCCTTTGAAGTCTGGTTTTCAGGATCATCTGTGGAAGGCTGGGCCAACATCAAATCTTGTTCTTTTCACAGGTCTTTTAAAAACTGGATTGAAAACCAGTGGACTTTTATCAATTAAAAATAACTGTCTGCCTTCTCTAAGGGGAACAGAGAAGGGAAATTGTTAGAAGTTAGAATAAAACTGGGGAAGCACTAAGTGAAGAATGAGGGTGGAGTGAGGTGGGGAATTCAGGAGGCTAAGGGCTGCTGGAGAAGCTCTGGAGCTGACCCTTGAATCAGCCTCCTCAGGGCCTCATCCTGACTATGTTACTTTGGGCCCACCCCTTAATCTTTCCGACTTCCAGTTTCTTCCTTTGTGAATATGAAAATAATTAATAAGTACCTGTTAGAGTTTTTTGTGAGGCTTAAAGGAGATAACATTTACCCTGGACCATGCCTCCTTGAGGACAGAGAACTTGTCTTTTGAACCTTTCTGTGCCCCAGAATGTAATACCTAATTCGGTGCATAGTAGGTGCTCAGGAAACAGTCAAAAGGAAGGGAAGGACAAGGGGCCCAAGAGTAGGATATAAAATGAGTAGACCAAGAAGATAAGCAGGAAAACAAAAGAAGAAAAATAGAAAATACAAAAAAAGGGTCAGTTAAGCACAGACAGCTGGTCAGGATTCCTGGTTAAAAAAACCACTACAATATTGTAAAGTAATTAGCCTCCAACTAATAAAAATAAATGAAAAAAAAAGAAATACAATAATATTATTAAAAATGTTAAACAATAAACTATTAAAAATAAGGAAAAAAAAAAAAAACAAAAAACAAACACTGTGAAGCATCCCAGAACCACTATGCCCTCTTCTCATGCATACTGGGGAGTGGATTTCTGCTGTCTTTTTCTAAAGCCCATCAAAGTCGCAACTGCAAAAACAGGATAAAAGCATGTAGTGCTAGTTCTGGCGTGTGGGGGGGAGAGGTAAAGCTTCTTCTACATGAGTTTGTAAGTCAGCCTCTTCTACCCCAGCCAGTCAAATGCTGATGGTGGTTTGTTCAAATTCCCATCTCAACCTCCAGATTCATGAGAACTAGGTTCAGTGCCACTACCCACACTGATCCGCAACCAAAAACAGCGCAACCAATAAAACTGGCCTGTGTCATTGCCTTATTTATTTAGCCTGACTAACACTGAGAAGTGGTGGTAAGTTCTGTTTCTTGCTTTTCTACCAGTCTTCATCTGACACCTTGAGAAATGCTTATGGGTTGTAGATGGCCAGTTCAGAAAGGTCGTCAAATGTCAGCTCAGCCATGGTACATTGCAAATGAATCCCGGCTGCAGTGCAATGCCATTTTGGTGCTTTATTTATCATGAGTTTTGAATCATTCTTTCTTCACTCTACAAAATCTGTGATGTTTTAATGGATTTGGGGGAATCACTCCCCTCTGCGTCAAGATTAAGAACTTGGAAGTTATCATGGACTTCTCTATGAAGATCTAGTTTTGATGTTAATTATTGATGTCTCAAAGTTCAAAATAATAAAATCTGTGCATGCCAATAACAAAGAAGGTGATAGTATAAACAGGAATGAACACTTCATAAGTCATCAGTATGAGAGAAACTACCTACCAAGACAACAAAACCTTATGCTTTTGAACTATGGTGCTGGAGAGGGCTCTTGAGAGTCCCTTGGACAGCAAGGAGATCAAACCAGTCAATCCTAAGGGAAATAAACCCTGAATATTCATTGGAAGGACTGATGCTGAAGCTGAAGCGCCAATATTTGGCCACCTGATGTGAAGAACTGACTCATTGGAAAAGACCCTGATGCTGGGAAAGATTGAAGACAGAGGAGAAGGGGATGACAGAGGATGAGGTGGTTGGATGGCATCACTGACTCAATGGACATGAGTTTGAGCAAGCTCGGGGAGTTGGTGATGGACAGGGAAGCTTGGCATGCTGCAGTCCATGGGGTTGCAAAGAGTCAGCTTTGACTGAGCAACTGAGCTGAACTGACCTGATATATATATACACACACACCCACACCCACACCCACACACACACAATATCTTCTTAAGCCAATGGCCTGTTTCTTTGTTTTTTTATTTTATATGGAGTATAGCTAACTAACAATCTTGTGATAGTTTCAGGCGCACAGCAAAGGGACGCAGCCATACATACACATGTATCCATTCTTTCCCCAAACTCTCCTCCCACCCAGGTTGTGACACAGCATTGAGCGGAGTTCCCTGTGCTATGCAGTAGGATCTTGCTGGTTATCCACTTTAAATACAAACAATGTACACATGTCAACCCCAAACTCCCTAACTATCCCTCCCCCTAGACAGTTCCGGACCATTAGAAGTTCATCCTCTAAGTCTGTGAGTCTGGATAAACCAGTGGTCTGTTGATGGACACGTGGTTGTTTCTATGTCTTGGCTATTGTAAATAGAGCTGCTCTAGACATTGAGGTTGCTTCCTCTCTTTGGGCTGTCAGCACAGCAGGTCCTCAGTCATCACAGAGCTCTGGATGGTCAGGGACTGTCGCCTCTGGGCTCTAAGAAGGGGGGACAGCTGCACTGTTTCCTGGTCATTCTTTTAGAATGAGCAGGGGAGGAGTTCTTCATGTGAGGTTTATGAGTAGAAGTGATTATGAGATCTAGTTTGCAGCTCTCCTTTCCGTAACACAGATAAGGTCTGTGTTTAAGTTTATCGAGCTCATGCCCTTTGGATATATGAAATTCTCAAGAGATCTTCAGTGTGTGAAAATTTCTTTGAATGAAAAGTGAAATTTGATCTTTCTGAAGGGACAGTCAGCACAAGAGCATCAGTGAAGGAGGTGTGACATTAGATTCTGTATTGATGAGCTTCCGTGGAATACCTACTGTGTCCTAATACTGTGCTGGGTGTTTCCAAACAGAACAGGGAACTTGGTGGCTACACGGGGCCACCACACAGCCCTGATCCTGGTCACTGTCAAGGAGATGGTGAGAGTGTAAGTCCTCCAGTAAATTATGCTGACATAACACCTCAGATGATAGCCTCCTTCTTCCTTGTCTTTCTGTTTTGTGCATTTCGGAGCCTTCTAGAAATGTCAATGTAAAGTTCCATTTTGGGAAAGGATTCACTTACGCTATTAGAGTGATAAGTGGTAGGCCTTTGCTAAAGTGGAGACAGCACACACTGCCATTGAAAATAAAATATCCTTGGATTCTATCATTACTCGTACACTTGTGACACTGTGTTTCCTCTGCCTTATAAAATGGCCTTTCCTCATGCTGTTGTAAGGGCTGAAAGGTCATATAGCCCTTGGTGTATTATTCAGAAATCTCAGGGAAGAGCTCAGTATCTTTTAACAGCATTTCCCTCTCACTGCATTAGAAGCATGTCAGATGGGAAAGATCGGGCTGGGATGGACCAAAGTGCTTCCTTTACCTGTGATAAGCAGCACATTTTTCAATACTAAAAATATTGGGAAACTTAGTTGGACCATTTACTCTGAAGGACACTGTGTTCCCCTATCTCCTCCTGTTTGTCTTCACAATAGCCCTGAGAGATAAAATAGTGAAGCAAATATTACTCTCCCCTTCATATAGATGTGGCAACTGAGGCTCAGAAAGATTACATGTCTTGCCCAAGGTCATTCCTAGTTTTATTTATCAGCTCAATAAGTAATGGCTTCCTTGGTAGCTCAGTGGTTAAGAATCTGCCTGCAATGCAGAAGACACACCTTTGATCCCTGGGTCGGGAAGGTCCCCTGCAGAAGGAAATGGCAACCCACTCCAGTATTCTTGCCTGGAAAATTCCGTGGACAGAGGAGCCTGTCAGGCTACAGTCCACCAGCTCACAGAGTTGGACATGACTGAACGATTAACACACACAATAAGTATTTGTTAGTCATACAATAGCTGGCAGGGCTGAAAATACAATTTGATTTTTCAGCTCTGTGTTTTTCACTAAGTTAGACTTACACCACTTTTTTTTTTGGCTGCACTGTGGGATCTTAGTTCCCTAACCAGGGATCGAACCCATGCACCCTGCAATGGACGTGTGGAGTTCTAACCAGTGGACCTCCAGAGAAGTCCTCCACTACTTTTTAAAATGACCAGATTTGAAATGTTAATTTGTAAAAAATTGATTATATAGGATTCCAAATGCAAAACTGTTTAAAATAGAATTGTCCTGGATTCAGAACATATCTTCCTAGACATTGTCAGCCTAAGACAAGTAGGAGGTGGCCTGTTCTTTTGGAAATCCATCTCAATACAGTTTTGAAATAGCATCTATCATCTTTCACATACTGAAATTGCTAATGAAGTGATACTATATAAACAGTCCTGGCTTATTTGCAGACAGCTTCAGAGAACATTTGCTTCGTTTTTCCCATCACGCTGGGCTTTTGTCTCCTGAATCTTAGAGAGGCATTTTGCCCCACTTTGTAGATGTCAGTTCTCTACTCGTGAGTGTTATTTGGGGGCTGGCCAATCTCAATCTTAGTTGAAAAGCAGAGCAGAAATTTTCCATGGAGGATGGCCATCCTTGGAAAGAAGGATCTGGGTCTGTGAGTGCAGGTCGGGTGTACTGTGTTCAATTAACAGGATGGCAGTGGACCAGCATGAGATCTGTCTTCTCTTGTCTCCAGTGCAAACACCACACACCTGCTCATCAAATCTGTTCACTTCCCCCCACTCTGTAAGGTCAACATGAGGGGCCAGTATCGAAGGAACAGTCAACCGTATGTGTTTTTGAAGAACACGCCTGTGAGTGAGTTTAAAAAGTGATGCTTGCCTAAGGTTTCTATCCTCGGGCTCCAGAGTGAACATTACTTGAGTGACTGCTCTGCTGAGCATCCGGATTACTGCTGCTGCCCTGTGTGGGCTGAGGAAGAGCTAGCAAAGCGAACTGGGCAGGAAGGAGGAGGTGGAGAGAGACTCAAACGCATAAGACTTCAAGCCCTCAGTAAACCTTTTTGTCAACTTTTCTGATAAGCGTAACTAGCATTTGTCTGCTTTTGCATTTACAAAAGAGCATCTCATTTAAGAATGATGTTCTTAAAAGCTTTCATCACATCATAGTTACAAACTCTGTAACTATGTCAGTTGTTAACCATACTTCTTGTGGGGATCAGAACACACAGATATTTAATCATGTTGTACACCTGAATACGACGTTGTTGCTGTCTCTCAGTTGTATCAGATTCTCTGCGATCCCGTGGGCTGTTTAAGCTCACTAGGCTCCTCTGTCCCTGGGATTTTCCAGGCAAGAATAATGGAGTGGGTTGCTGTTTCCTTTTCCAGGGGATCTTCCTGGCTCAGGGATGGAACCTGTGGTTCCTGCATTGCAGGCAGATTCTTTACCGCTGAGCTATCTGGGAAGCCCGAATATGATGTTATACATCACTTATACAGAAATATTTTTTTTTTATTAAAAAAGAACAATATTATTATCCTCATGCTATTCATTTTCTACTGCTTGCCCTAATTCACCCAGCAGGTGAATCGTAGGGGAGACCCTCCAGGTACACATAGCCAGTCTCTTTGGTCTCTTTAATGATGGGAGGAGCTTCCTCAATGCAAGGGCTGTGTCTTCAACTGTGTGACCTCCCCTCCCAGCATACTGAACGTTTATGCACAGTGGTAAGTCAGTAAGAGCCACCATCATCCGTCTTATGGGTCATAGGATTTTGTGCATTAGTGCAATGGTGCTTTTCCTTCTCAGCGCAGCATGGCTAAGCAATCATGACTGCTCCCTGCATGGCTTGCTGTCATCATGGCAGTAGCCTCTGGCTAGAGGGCCGGTTTTTTATTCACAAAGTCATAGTTCAGTCTCCAAGACACATGTGGCTTTCCACAGAATTGCTGATTTTCAAACATTTTAGAGGAAGATGAAATTTCATGTTCATGAAAGCAAGACAGCAACTGCTCTGGCAAGCAGACATGATAATCTAGCTAAGTTTAGGCTTTATGATGAATCATCTAGAGACTGTTAACTTGCTCTGGGTCGTTAGCAATTTTATTTTTAGCAAACCTGAATTTCAGTCAGATCCATTTGACCGTAGGTGACTGGAGTGGATTCGGTCCAAGCTAGGTAATTATAGGTCAGCTGGAGGTGATTACCTCCATCCAGGGGCTTGCCTGGGGGTAAGAGGCCCTTTGCAAGGCTTTTAAAGCAGCATTTTCTTCCTCAGGACTGATTTCAAAGAAATGAAGCTCTTTAAAGGCTTTCCTTGCATCATCTTAACTTAGTTTGTTGTCCTTCTGCCTCTTCCTGGGGAAATTAGTCTTCTGGCCAAATTCTTTTTGAAACAGTGAAAAAATAAAGAGTGGTTGTGTTGAGCTGATACCATTAGACTTGTCTGCTGTAGCCAGGCCACCTTCATTTGAGGGTGTCCTTTTTAGGGGAATATTTTACAAGACTTCAAACCACAGCTGGGCAGCTTGGAACCACGCTCCTTGATTAGAAAAGAGATTTCACAAGGGTACTCTCTTTAAATTTTGAAGCCCTTAAAAAAAGTCCTAAAGAAGATTGGCAATGCACTTTTCTTTGCAACCATTAGCGAGAAAGCAAATGCTTTCTTATTAAATGGCTTAAGTCTGAGGGGCTAGTTTGTATCTCTCATGGGAGGAAAGATGTTAGGTGTGGCAATGAGAATTTCTCATCTCCCAGTATGCGATTTTCCCTGAGCACCAGTTATTTTTCTACTGTTGAGCAGTCAGCACCTCCCTCATCTGGTCTACTCCTCACTCAGCCTCTGCTTCCTCTGTGCCTTGTCTTACTGTCGTGATGAAATCCAAGAGGTCCTAGGTCCTAATAAATGTGTCATCAGCATCTCATGCCTCAGATCTAATCCTTACTCTTTGCTTAGCGATTCTAGCAGGAAAAAGAAGAAATGTCCATCGCTTAGACTTTGCTGGAAATAAGCCTGGTTTTCCCCATTAGTGATTGTATATTATTTCAGAAAATGTTTCTTGGAGATCCCTTTGATGACCATGTTAGCCTATAAGCCTCCTTCACTGATCAATGACTGCAAATGCAATTTCTGGCCTCATATAACCTGGAAATACAAACTTCATAATGCTATTCTTTCACTCTTGAACTTAATTGCAACAAGTGTAATATGTTTGTGCCACTTCAAACATGGTACAGTGGAAAGAAATTAATTTGTGAAGTTAGGAGAATATGGGTTAACTAACGCCAACAGTCATCCATGAGTTAATCTTGACATGCTTATTTAATTTGAGTCTCAGTTTATTCATTTTGGTAATGATAAAATATTCCACAGGATTGTATATATCATAAGAAATGGTTTTATTAACCAAATAAATATTCCAAAGCTAATAATTGTTAGCTTACTACCAATTTATACATCCATATGGTCTAATTTAGTCATACATAAAGGAGGCAGAATTCCATATTTTATATTAATATGTATATGTGTCATGAGTACTCTGTATGTGACCATTTCTAATTCTAGCAGTGTGACAGGTACAGATAGAAACAATATATGACAGATGAGCATGGAGTGGATGAACTAAGTGGATGAACTGAGAAAAAGAAACTGAAATTAAAAGAAAATATCCATGGAGTTTTAGAATCATAAATCTGGAAATGGCCCTAAGGATGATGTAATGTGTTTGAATTTATGGGAAAGTAAGATTCATAGATATTGTGGGGTCTGTTTAAAATATTCTTAGCTAGTCAGTCACAGACAGGGGCTGGCCCCAAGTCCCCTGACCTGGCCCCTCGGCCATCCCACCCCACATCCTGTTATGAACACCACCACTGCAGCATGCTCTCTTAAAACTCTAGATACAAGTACACTGGGTGAATGTGAAATGCTACCAGTTAGAAGAGAGGCATAACCTATAAGTCAAGGTATATTTTCCACAAGAACAAAATATTATAGTTGACGTACAGTCGAGGTACGGTGCCCATCATTTTCGTTCGGCTATCTTCCCTGGATCCCAACAGGAGCCATTGGTTTAGCTCATTTTTCTTCTCTGAGTTTGCCTTTGCTTTCTGTAGCCACCTCAGACACATTTATGATTCTTTGGATGGCAGAGAATACTGGAATCTCATTTCTTTTCCCCTGTCTGGTGGGAAATACCCTGTGACACCCAGAATCAGATTTCTAATAGTCCTTCTGAAGATCTTAAACCCAGCTTTTCACAATACACCCACACTTGGCTTCACAAACTAGGGTAGTATTCTCAGTCGCTCAGTCATATCAGATTCTTTGCCACCCCATGGACTGTAGTCCACCAGGCTCCTTTGTCCATGGAATTTTCTAGGCAGGAATACTGGAGTTGGTTACCATTTCCTTCTCTAGGGGATCTTCTCGACCCAGGGATTGAACCTGCATCTCCTGTGTCTCCTGAACTGGCAGGCGGATTCTTTACCACTGTGTCACCTGGGAAGCCCACAAACTAGGGTGGATAGGCAGTAAAATGAGGATAGACATCTAGACTGACGTCAAATGGTTGCAAATTTAGTAGTAAGAATGGAATCCATCCTGTTGTCATCAAATCCATTCTCTTTAAAAGATACAGAACATTTCTGAAGATTCAAACTGATCCCCCAGACTTATTTTAGAGGAAAAACTGCTGTCAGAAAATAACTTGACTAAATAACTGTCTTAACAGGCCTCAATTTCCTCTGTAAAACAAGGATAATGACCTATTAGCAGAGCTGAAATGAGGCTCCAAAGATGTAATAAATTTAGTGCACCTTGCACAGAGCCTGGCATATATTAATATTTAATAGTAAGTACTGAAAAAGGAAGACTATTTTTTTTTCAAAACAAACAAATTTTGAGAAGAAAAATCTCATTTTGCACTAAAAGAAGGAGTGATATTTGCAGGTTATATTGGATAGGGTACAGATGGGAATCTGCGCTGTGTTAACTGCTTAGATCAGGGGACACAAAGAATGAATCAGGCTCCAGTTCAGCTCAGAGGTCCATTCTGTAACTCTGCAGGGTGTTAGCTTGAGATACCTGAGCTATTCCAAACAGAAAGCAAGCTAACCCTTTGTTGTTGTTGCTATTTAATTGCTAAGTCACGTCTGACTCTGCGACCCTGTGGACTACAGCACGCCAGGCTTCCCTGTCCTTCACAGGCAGAGTTTGTTCTCCCAGAGTTTGTTCAAACTCGTGTCCATTGAGTTGGTGATGTCATCCAACCATCTCATCCTCTATCACCCACTTCTCCTCCTGCCCTCAGTCTTTCCCAGCATCAGGGTCTTTTCCAAAGAGTCGGCTCTTTGCATCAGGTGGCGAAAGGATTGCAGCTTCAGCTTCAGCATCAGTCCTTCCAATGAATATTCAGAATTTATTTCCTTTAGGATTGACTGGTTTGATCTCCTTGCTGACCAAGGGACTGTCGAGAGTCTTCTCCAGCACCACAGTTCAAAGGCAGCAATTCTTTGGCACTCAGTCTTCTTTATGGTAACCATTTATATCATGTTTATAGATGAATAGTAAAAGTGGTTTTGATTCAGTAAATGTTTAGCTTGATTAATTTCAGTACTTCAAAGACCATATTTAAATTTAGATAACACTTCCTGACTCCAAATGCTTCTCCTTAAAGTTCTCATTGCTGAATTATTACTAACTGATTTCTGGGATCAGACAGCATCAGACAATGGCACAAAGAAAAAGTATAGAAAGTCTATAAAAAGACTCCATTTCTCCTATTAGCTGTATGGCCTAAGGATAAGATATAGTGCTATATAAAAACACAGCTAATTAGAAAAAAAAAAAAAAAGCTAGAGATGATGCAAATTTTCCTTATCTATCAAATTTTAATAAATTGCCTTTTCTAATTTTGCTCTTTTATTCACATCTTTTTTAGGTGGCTTGTTTAAAAATGGTAGGCATCATTATTTTAAAACAAAACAGAACAGAATCACTAGACTTTATCAAAGAATCTGAATTCCTCTTTCTGAAAATATTTTTGAAATGGAAATATATTTGGAAATAAATATAAATGGAAATATATTTTAATCAAATTTTCATGTAATAAGTCATAGACTTGTGCCACCTCAAAAGATGACTAAGTTCTTTTAAGCTTGCTTTACTTTGAGAGGAAAAAAAAAGTGATAACTTTGAACTAACCTTTTAAATAACCTGAAAAAATAAGGACACTGATTCCTCTCTTCTCTTCACATAGGATGGGTCCTCTTTCTTTCCTACAAGGTCTCACAATGTTGAAATCTGCTCTCTCAGGTTTTAAACTACTTCCCTTCCGTTTCTGTTCTATTAATAAAACCTTGAATTATTCTGTTGACTAACCATCTTGTCCAAAATTTTATTTCTATATTTAAACTTAAATTATAAACATAATAAAGCTTCCATCTATTTATGCAATAGCATTCATCTAGTGCTTACTGTTTCCCTAGTAAAGATACAGACTTGAGCAAGACCTACCTACTACCTTACCTACCTACTAGGTAAGACCTAGTAAAGATATGTTTCCCTTGTAAAGATATAGACTTGAGTAAGACATACCTCTGTACTCACGGACCTCATTTACCTTTATCAGTTATCCCTGTTGAGATCATTCCGGAGATACTTGCTCAGCACATTTAGAATGTGTCAGCTAGTCACAGATTGAAGGCATGACTGTTGATTTTCTTTGGTCTTCATCACTATGAGCCTTGACTCTTCTGGTGACATTTTGATACCTTCTTGCTATTTACTCAACTGAAAATTAACCAAAATTTAAGAAAAGAGTTTAGATGCCACTTTCCAAGGATCTGATAGGCAGTGCATCTCCAGAAATAAGGCTCTGGAATCCTGAATATTTTCCTCCTCATTCTGCTACCAATTCTTTGTATAACCTCATCAATTTCTTCCACTGCAAAATTCTATTAATAAGTCTGCTGAGAGCTCTTTGAAGATTTGCCAAAACTAAGATCAGCCATAAAAAATTTCTGCTTTTGAACAAAGCAGCACAACTAGGTTTATTACAGTAGGGTGACTTTTATCTTCTTTCAAATTGTCTGATACAAAAACTTCATTTTGCAAAAATCTAATCAAGAACTAATTCATTTGCAAATAAATAATGGGAAAAAAGGTCCCAACATCAGATATTCTCATTTTTACATCAGAGGGTCTCTCTGATTTGTATGTAATGAGATATATTTTTTACAGCAAATCACCTTTTCCTATTGTCATGCACAGGAATATGCTCCTAGAAGGAAAGAAAATAGGACAATGCCGCCCGTACCACACAATATATAATCTATTAGTAGTCATTTCATTTTACTTGCTTTTAAAATAGACAATTTAAATATTTTACATTTTTCCATGTACCAAAGTATGCATGTAATTCTCCTATAATGCCTTTTCACTAAGTTAGTCAAATGGCTAAACTATTGAAACTTGCAGATTCATTTTAGCATGGGGCATATGTTTAAGTGGAGCACACAATTCCTCCATCCTCAGGGGTCCTCCCTGACTCTGGCTTTGAATATTTAAACAGTCAGACTGGTTATGTCATTGCTTCAGTTGTTTGCCAGGCCCTGCTAATTGCATTAAAGCCACTGGAGATGTGATTTAATCAGCTCACCCATGGCAAATGTTCTATAAAGAATGTGCACTCTCTTTAAAAAAGACTAGGCTTCTAGAAGTTGGATTATCCAGCCCAGATTTCTACAAGAATCCTTTTAAAAGCTAACTTTGGGAGATGGTATCCAGCCCTAATTTGAATTTGTCAAGGGTAAGTCACAATACTGGATGATGGGACTTCCCACTCCAGTGTTGGATAGAGCAAAGTCCTTTCTCAAAAGTACTAGTTGGCGGTGGTGGTTTAGCCGCTATGTCATGTCCATCTCTTGTGACCCCATGGACTGTAGCCCGCCAGGCTCCTCTGTCCGTGGGATTCTCCAGGAAAGAATACTGGAGTGGGTTGCCATTTCCTTCTCCAAGTACTAATTACAGCCCCTGAAAAAACAAAGGACAAGCTTTCCATTTCCTCAAGAATATTTCTTAAATATTTAGAGACAGGACTATTTCTTAAATATGTGAAGATAATGCAGGGGTGGAGTCAACCTCCTGGCTTATTACTCTGTTCATTTGGACTTCTTCAGGTCTTCCCAGTTGGCTCAGTGGGAAAGAATCCAGGAGACTCGAGTTCAATCGCTGGGTTGGGAAGATCCTCTGGAGAAGCAAGGGCAGAGTGGAAGGCAGGAGTGTGGAGTGCTATGCAGACCTGCTTGGTTTTTGTGAGATTAGGCAGCCAGGCAAGGGCAGAAAAGCTCAAGTCTGAAGAAGAGAGGGTTTGGGTAGCAAAGGGTTTATAGGACAGAAAGCTGGGATATCCTGACAGCAGCTGCTGGTACAGTTACCAGAATGTTTGTGCTTGAACATTAAACACTCCTGTGGAATTCAAAAGTGCTACAAGAGAAAAGTCAGTGCTAAACTATGTTGGGGAGGGTCTTCCCTGGTGGTCCAGTGGTTAAGACTCCACACTTCCAATGCAGGGGATTCAGGTTTGAACCCTGGTGGTGGAACTAAGATCCCCCATGCCACATAGCATGACCAAAAATTAAAAATATTAAAACAAATAAAAATTCAAAAACATGTTGAGGAAATACTTGATTAAATAGCATTAAATGGGTTACTGTTTAATTGTCAATCTAATGTACTGGAAATTGTCAGTTTAACGTACTGTGGTAGATTGCCATTCTCCCATAGGAAGGCATGAAACACAGTGTTTCAAAACATCTTTAAACCTGAAATCTTGTCTATTTTGCAGGCAGCTTGGGTTTGTTGATTCATCTTCCTTTTGGATGGCCAGCTTCTCTGGGTTTAAGGGTCTGTAATCATTTCTCACATAATTAAAATAATCGCAAGTTGAAAGGAGATGAGATTATTCTACGCCAACTCATGTGACATACAAATTTATATTCTCTGTGATAGTTGTTATAAAGTAGATGTACTTCACTGGTTGATGCCAGGGGCTGGACTGGGTGGGGGATGGGGAGCGGGAATGGGGAGTCAGTGTTTCATTGGAACAGAGTTTTAGTTTAGGAAAAGTAAAAAATTCAGGAGGTGTAAGTTGTACAACAATGTGAATACATTTAGTGTCATTGAAATGTACATTTACATATAGTTAAAATGGTATGTTTTATGTGACTTTTACTACCAAAAAAAAAATTAAATAAGTAGATGTACCTCAGAGTCACCAAAGGAACCAGTCAATAAAATAAGGTATTAGGGCCCTCGTTCAAAATCAGCATCTCCAGTATGGAGACCTGGAGCCTGAATGTTGAGGTTTCCGGGTGGTTTCTGTTCAGCCATCCTGTTACCGCTGTTACATCCACAAGGCCCCAGATAGGTCCTTTGACCTATCCCTAAATAACACACAGTTAGCCAGTCGAGCCATGTTAAGAGCTGGAGTTTCCAAAGATCTAAGTCCCACAGTGTGTGTGACATGTTTTGTGGCCTTGGATAAACTTTTTAACCTTCCTAAACTTTGATTTCTCCATATACTTCATTATACTTTTCCTCATACTGCTTTTCTGAGGATAAACTGAGAAAAAAAAGCAAAGTGTCTAGTTTGTTTCATGGCACATACTGAGTTCTGACACCCTATCTGGTAGCTATTGTCGTTATTATTTTCACAAGTATGTTAGAATTAATTAAATATAGCCAAAGAGGATATATAGTTTGACATAACTTCAAAGTGTTTTTAGTTAAAAGCAGGTGAACCTCCTGAAATCCAGGTATCTCCTCCCTTCTTTGACAAAGGGCAACATCTGTTTCCAAAATAGGAAACAGTCAAATGTTCCAGACAGTTGACTCCCGGCTTTGTTGCCTTTTCTTAGAAGTTAGGCTTTGAATCTGGCAATGGTATAGGTCCAATACAATTTGGAAAAGCTTCTGTATATTATGGGATGTGTCATTTAACAAAAGCTAAAATTTGTATTTATGAGTGTGTTTCAAGGATCCCACCTAAAGAGCCCCCTTTCCAGACGCTGACTTGAGCTTCAGAGCTCTGCCAAAGTCAGCATTTGCTTGATTATTTCCATGGTATGAATGGCTAGGAGCTCACCAGCCCCTGAGGCAGTAAATCCCATTTCTGGGAAATGTCAGCCAGGAGAAAAGTCCCTCTTACAGTGGGAACTTGGGCAGCCTGGACTCTGAAAGAGTTTTGTTCCACCACAGTATAGCCAAACTTCTCTCTGATTTGGTAGGCAAGAGTTTTCTCCAACCACCTTTTATTCAGAGTATTCCTTTCAGGTTTTTGCTTTTTTGCAGGGATTTCTTCCCTAACTGCCTGCCTCTCTGTACCCAAGATCTTAAATTCCTTCATTGCCTCAGTGGCTCTAGTCACTTCCCACGGTCCTTGCCTCTGTCCATTAGGGTAAATTTCTGGATCCAGTAGCAGTCCTGCTTCTCATCCCGCCTTAATTAATCCCTTCTTTTCTTCTTTTCTGTCCTATGAAGATGTTCCTTTCTTGTAAGATTTCTCGCTGCAGTTTCCACCTGTCTGCTGATGCCACCCAAAAGGTCTTGTTCCTTTTTCACATAATTGTTGTTGTTCAGTTGCTAAGTCCTGTCTGCTTGTCACTCTGCAACCGCATGAGCTGCAACATGCCAGGCTTCCCTGTCCTTCACTATGTCCCAGAGTTTGCTCAAACTCATGTCCATTGGGTCAGTGATGCCATCCTACTATGTCATCCTCCCTCACCCGCTTCTCCTCCTGCTTCAATCTTTCCCAGCATCAGGGTCTTCTCCAGTGAGTCAGCTCTTTGCATAAGGTGGCTAAAGTATTGTAGCTTCAGCATCAGCATTAGTCCTTCCTATGAATATTCAGGACTGATTTCCTTTAGGAATGACTGGTTTGATTTCAAAAGTCTTCTACAGCACCACAGTTTGAAAGCATCAATTCTTCAGTGCTCAGCCTCTTTTATAGTCCAGCTCTCACATCTATACATGACTACTGGAAAAACCATAGCTTTGACTATACGGATCTTAATCAGCAAAGTGATGTCTATGCTTTTTAATATACTCTCTAGGTTTGTCATAGCTTTTCTTCCAAGGAGCAAGCATCTTTTAATTTCATGGTTGTCATCGTCCACAGTGATTTTGGAGCACAAGAAAATGAACTCTGTTACTGTTTCCATTTTTTCCCCATCTATTTGCCTTATGTGATGGGACTGGATGCCATGATCTTAGTTTTTTGAATGTTGAGTTTTAAGCCAGCTTTTTCATTCTCTTCTTTCACCCTCATCAAAAGACTCTAGTTCCTTTTCACTTTCTGCCATTAGAATGGTATATCTGCATAACAGCCCTTTATATATCTGCATTCTATATATAATTATGGCATTCTATTTATATATATATATTATATATATATATAATTATATATATAATATATATATATATATAATATATATTCTATATATAATTATGGCATTCTATTTCCTTTCTATAGATTTAATATTCACCATTACTCAGTTTAGCCAGATTTTGGTAGAAATCAAAGCTCTTTAGAAACTGTTTTCCACTTTACCTTAAAGACAAAGTTTCAAAGCCTAATGACTCGGGTTAACCAAAGTAAATAGACTAGATAGACTCTTCTTTCCTTTGCTCCAAATGCTGTTAATGCAGTTCTGTTAATGCAATCTATGATTGTATATACTGATCCATTTTGACAGTCCTGCAATCTGTTGACCTAGATTAAGTTTAGTCAAAGAAATCTCTGCTGTAATACTTGGTAGAATTAAAGTTCAATTCTCTTGACTGGTTTCAACAAATTTAAAGAGATTGAAGATACATATTAATTATCTATTTGAAGTGCTTTGGTTAAATTATGGAGAAACAAGCACACTTATAAGTGAAAAATCAGAAATTATTTCAAAGACACCATTATTTGCCAGTATTTAAAAAAAAAACCTAAAACTTACTAAATGTATTTAAAATGTGACCAATTTGGATTTTTCACTTTTATTGGCTCAATTCATAAATTTTTTACAAAGGTCAGAGTTTTGTATTTTCCATTTTGGTTTTTAAAAATGTTTTTTTCATTGTCATGGGCCTTCTGACAATATCTCTAATTTAGCATACAAAACAGTCAAACTACTTTTTTTCCTGCACATTTTTTCCTGCTGCCAATGAAAATTTAACTCTATCAAATACTTGGAGATAAATTTGGTTTGATTCAGCAGGTTGTTTCCATCTTTAAAAGTATTAGGTGGTGCAGTTACTGCCATCTGGTGGAGCAATTTAGAGGCAAGAAAAATAGAAACTAGATTAGTCAAAACATAAAAAATATTGAGAAAGGTAAAATTTCTTCATTGAATCAGTATTCTCATTTAACTGAAGCCATGTAAAATTAATCCAAGACCACATGAAACTTTAATCTGAAAGAGAAAAAGACGGTATTCAATTATATATCTTCTTCTAGTTATTAATTTACCATCCCAACTGTGTGGTACTTCATATAATTATAATTCAAATTTGGCTACTTAGATGTGGAGGTAAAAGTCAAAATAATCTAAACTCAAAAGTTTCTACCTTAGATTAGTTTTTGACACTGTGTGTTATTGTTTGTATTCCTTTGTGAATTAGCCTCATTTGGGGTTTTGTTTTTTCTGAATTTTTTTTTTTTAATGCTCATCTGAGTTATACAGGTTGCTCTATTTAACATTCCAGCAAGTCAAAAATCACCTAAATTTTATATTGATGTTTCCTCACCTTCTAGTCCTTTTCTGCCCAAGTATTCATTATTCCTTTCCTTCATTCATAAATAAATTGTGAAGGATCTAGTCCCAATTTTATCATCTTCCTGCTAAACATCTCAGGCAAGCAGCTGTGCTTTTCTTTCTCAAATTGCACACCTATGTAATAACAGGAATTTGCTTATTTATATTATATGATCTCTTACAATTCTGAAACCCCACTAAGTCATAAACAAATTAAACTGGTTTGACCAGTTTAGTTTAACAGATAAGTTAGCATTTACTTGAGTCACTAGAAGCTGGTAGAGTTTCCTAGACTTCAATACTAGACTGAACAGGTAGCCTTTCCTTAAATCATACCACATGGGCAACAGCTTGGCTTATTGTTTAAAATTTATAACAGATTCATTGTTTCTTTTATTTATCAACATGATAATTCTGTATTAGGTTTTGGGGCCTCCAGTAATTGGAGGAAGGCAAGACAGGCAATTTTGGAATATAGAACACTTGATTCCTGGCAGATGTAGGTTCCATCATACTGTGATTTCAACTGTATCTAAAAGTAACCTTACATTGTACAAAAGACATAAGGAACTGGTCCTGGAACTCTTTTGGCCCAGAAGCTTAAAAAAAAGAGACTAGAAATTTAAGAGAGACCAAAAAAAAAAAAAAAGAATCAGGAAAGTAGCAAGGGTAAATTTAACCTATTTTAAAAAATGTGCTGAGAATCCAGTAGTCTTACTATGGAAGGAGAGAACCTAGAATTTGAAAATTCTAAGAAGTCATGTTTGTGAGCCAGAGGACCAGAGACAGAGAATATATATGTATATATTCATTCATGATATATATAAAATATTTACATTTCCAGATGTCTGCAAAGGAGACTTCTTCTCAAATCTTTATCAGAATACTGATCTAGGTTTGCATGTTAGGAAACTGTCTGAGTCAGGAGAAAGAATCACGGAAAGGAGCAGGCAAAACAATCCGCAGAGGGCGCATAGGGTCATGAACGATTGTTGTTGTTGTTTTGTTGTTATTGTTTAGTCACTCTGTTGCTCTTTGCAACCTCATGGACTGTAGCCCGCCAGGCTCCTCTGTGCATGGGATTCTTCAGGCGAGAATTCTGGAGTGGGTTGCCATTTCCTTCTCCAGGGGATCTTCCCAACCCAGGGATCAAACCCATGTCTCCTGCATTGGCAGGTGGATTCTTTACCACTGAGCCACCAGAGAAGCCTCATGAACAATTAATATTCCTCAAAACCAGAGTGAGAAATACCTTCAAACACAGAGCACTGGATACAGTTTTCAGGAAGTTACTATCTCAGTAGTTGACAAATTAGCCCCAAAATACCCCAAGCAGAATAAACATGAAGAAATCACCACAAAGTGTACATCCTAATAAAATTGCTGAAATCAGTGCTAAAGAGAACATGTTAAAATCATCCAGGAAAAACAAAGACATATTAAGTATAGAGGAGTGACAGCCAGCTTGTCATTAGAAACCACTTAAGCCAGAAGCAAATGGCTGCATATCTTTAAAGAACTTAGAGAAAAAGAAAAGTCAGCATAGGAACCCGTATCCAGGAAACATTATGTTTTAAAAATAAAATTAAAATGAAGACTTTTCCCAGACATAAAAAGGCTAAGATAATTTATTACTATCAGATATTTTCTACCAAAAAAAGTTAAGATAAATCTTTCAGGAGGAAAGAAAATGTTACCAGAAGTTTGGATCTACACAAAGGAATGAAGAACATTGGAAACAGTAATTATATGGGAACATTTAAAAGCTTTCGAAAGTATTTTAAAGAATTTAGAAGATAATAGTCTTTTAAAAGCAGCATATTCTGGAATCTATAACATGTAAAATAAAATATGACAAAATAACACAAATGCCAGGAAAAGCAGAGAAGTGGAAATACACTGTTGTAAGTTCTTATGCTGTACATGATGTTGTACAATATTACCAGAAAGTAGAAGTTTAAGATATATATTGAAAACTTTAGAAATACAATTAAAACTCCCAAAAGAGTTTAACTAATGAGTCAACAATGTAGATAAGGGGAGTAATCAAAACCAAAACAGCAAGAAAGAGGAAAAAAAATCCCAACTACAAACATTAGGTAGGACAAATAGAAAGCAAATAGCCAGAGAGTAAGTTTAAGCCTTACTTTAAAAAAAATTTCATTAAAGATTAATAGTATAATTAAAAGGCAGAGATTGTAAGACTGATATAAAAGCAAGACTCAATCATAAACTATCTAGAAAAATGTGGTTTAATTATAAAAGACCAGGTTGTTCATTGTAAAAGGATCAAAAATGAGAGATCATAAAATACTAATCAAAAGAAAGCTCTAGTACTTTAATACTAACATCAAACAAAGTAAACTTTTGAAACAAAGAACATTACCATGGATAAAGAAGATCCATGGTGTTGGAACTATCAAAGGAACATTTCATGCAAGGATGGGCACATAAAGGACAGAAATGGTAAGGATCTAACAGAGGCAGGAAAGATTAAGAAGAGGTGGCAAGAATACACAGAAGAATTAAACATAAAAGGTGTTAATGACCTGGATAACCACGATGGTGTGGTCACTCTCCTAGAGTCAGACATCCTGGAGTCTGAAGTCAAGTGGGCTTTAGGAAGCATTACTACAAACAAAGCTAGTGGAGGTGATGGAATTCCAGTTGAGCTATTTCAAATCCTAAAAGATGATGCTGTGAAAGTGCTGCTGTCAATATGTCAGCAAATTTGGAAAACTCAGAAGAGACCGCAGGACTGGAAAAGGTCAGTTTTCATTCCAATCCCAAAGAAGGACAGTGCCAAAGAATGGTCCAACTACTGTACAGTTCAGTTCAGTCATTAACTTGTGTCTGACTCTTTGTGACCCCATGGACTGCAGCACGCCAGGCCTCCCTGTCCATCACCAACTCCTGGAGTTTACTCAAACTCATTTCCATCAAGTTGGTGATACCATCCAACCACCCCATTCTCTGTCGTCCGCTTACCTCTTGCCTTCAATCTTTCCCAGTATCAGGGTCTTTTCCAATGAGTCATGTCTTCATATCAGGTGGCCAAAGTATTGGAGCTTCAGCATCAGCATCAGTTCTTCCAAAGAATATTTAGGACTGATTTCCTTTAGGATGGACTGGTTGGATCTCCTTGCAGTTCAAGGGGACTTTCAAGAGTCTTCTCCAACCCCACAGTTCAAAAGCATCAATTCTTTGGCACTCAGCTTTCTTTATGGTCCAACTCTCACAGTTGTACTCTTTTCACATGCCAGTAAGATTATGCTCAAAATCCAGCAAGCTAGTCTTCAGTAGTATGTGAAATGAAACTTCCAGATGTATAAGCTAGGTTTAGAAAAAGCATAATTTTTCTATTAAAGAAAATAGGTCAAATTGCCAACATTTGTTGGATAATGGAGAAAGCAAGGGGATTCCAGAAAGATATCTGCTTTATTGACTATGCTAGTGTCTTTGACTGTGTGGACCACAACAAACTGTGGAAAATTATTAAAGAGATGGGAATACCAGACCACTTTACCTGTCTCCTGAGAAAACTGTGTACAGGTCAAGAAGCAACAGTCAGAATCTGATATGGAACAACTGACTGGTTCAAAACTGGGAAAGGAGTGTGACAAGGCTGTATGTTGTCATCCTGTTTACTCAATTTATTTACAGAGTACATCATGTGAAATGCCAGGCTGGATGAAGCACAAGCTGGAATCAAGATTGCTGGGAGAAATATCAGCAACCTCAGATATGCAGATAATACCACTCTAATAGCAGAAAATAAAGAGGAAATAAAGAGTCTCTTAATGAGGGTGAAAGAGGAGAGTGAGAAAGCTGGCTTAAAATTCAATATTTAAAAAGCAATGATCTTGGCATCCAGCCCCATTATTTCATGGCAAATAGATGCAGAAACAATGCAAATATTGCCAGACTTTATTTTCTGGGGCTCCAAAATCACTGTGGATGGCAACTGCAGCCGTGAAATTAAAAGATATCTGTTTCTTGGAAGGAAAGCTATGACAAACCTAAACAGCATAATCAAAAAGCAAAGACATCACTTGCCAACAAAAGTCTGTATAGTCAACACGTTGGTTTTTCCAGTAGTCATTACAGATGTGAGTGTTGGACCACAAAGAAGACTGAGCACCAAATAATTGCTGCCTTTGAACTGTGGTGCTGGAGAAGACTCTTGAGAGTCCTTTGGACTGCAAGGAGACCAAACCAGTCAATTCTATAGGAAATCAACCCTGAATATTTATTGGAAGTACTGATCCTGAAGCTCAAGCTCTAATACTTTGGCCTTCTGATGTGAAGAACTGACTCATTGAAAAAGACTGTCATGCTGGGAAAGACTGAAGGCAAAAGAAGAGGGCAGCAGGGGATGAGATGCTTAGGTAGCAATACTGATTCAATGGACATGAATTTTGAGCAAACTCTGGGTGATGATGGACAGGGAAGCTTGGCGTGCTGCCATCCAGGGGGTTGCGTAGAGTTGTACACTACAGAGTGACTGAACAACAGCAACATCAAAAGAAGGTCATTTCCTAGTGATAAAGGTATCAAATTATTGAAATATAGCAGTCTTAGTTTTGTCTACCCTAATGTGCTAAGTTGCTTCAGTCATGTCTTGACTCTGTGACCCTATGGACTGTAGCTTGCCAGCCTCCTCCACCCATGGGGTTCTCCAGGCAAGAATACTGGAGTGGGTTGCCATGCCCTCCTCCACGGGATCTTCCCAACACAGGGATGGAACCCGTACCTCTTACATCTACTTGCACTGGCAGATGGGTTCTTTACCACTAGCTCCATCTGGAAAGCCCTATCTACTCTAATAAAGAGTTTTAAAGTACATAAATTTTAAAATAAGAAAAAACCTAGTAGAACAAAAAAGAGAACTATCCACAATTATATTTGGATATAATAACATTCTATTTTCAATAATTAATAAACAGAAAGAAAATCATTGTAATGTGCCATGTTAACAGACTAAAAATTAGAAATAATATGATCATCTCAATAGGTGCAGAAAATCATTTGACAAAATTCAGCACCCATTTAGAGAAAGGATTCTTAGCAAATTTAGGACAAGAAAGAAATTTTTTCAACCTGATAAAGGGCATCGACAAAAACCCTAACGCTAACATCAAACTTAATGGAAACTTTATATTGAATTGCAAACAATTGCAAATAGTCAAAGCAATTAAAAATGCATACAAAAAATGCATACAAAAAAAAAAACCACACAAAGTTGAAGAACTCACACTACCTGGTTTTAGGACTTAACCCTAAAGCTCTAGTAATCAAGACAGTATGCTTTTTGGATAAATAAAGACATGCATTGATGTGACAGAGTGGGGTACATGTATACATCTAATTGATATCCAACAAAAGTGCCAACTGATTTTCAACAAAGGTAGCAAGGTAATTCAGAGAAGGAAAAGATCTTTTCAACAAATGATGTGGAAAAAATCAGATAGCTATATATAAAAAGTAATAGAGAGATAAACCTGTATACAGATCAGGAAGCAACAGTTAGAACTGGACATGGAACAACAGACTGGTTCCAAATAGGAAAAGGAGTCCGTCAAGGCTGTATATTGTCACCCTGCTTATTTAACTTATATACAGAGTACATCATGAGAAATGCTGGGCTGGAGGAAGCACAAGCTGGAATCAAGATTGCCGGGAGAAATATCAGTAACCTCAGATATGCAGATGACACCACCCTTATGGCAGAGAGTGAAGAAGAACTAAAGAGCCTCTTGATGAAAGTGAAAGAGGAGAGTGAAAAAGTTGGCTTAAAGCTCAACATTCAGAAAACTAAGATCATGGCATCTGGTCCCATCACTTCATGGCAAATAGATGAGGAAACAGTGGAAGCAGTGGTTGACTTTATTTTTCTGGGCTCCAAAATCACTGCAGATGGTGACTGCAGCCATGAAATTAAAAGACGCTTACTCCTTGGAAGGAAAATTGTGGGCAACCTAGATAACATATTAAAAAGCAGAGACATTACTTTGTCAACAAAGGTCCGTCTAGTCAAGGCTATGGTTTTTCCAGTAGTCAAGTAGGGATATAAGAGTTAGACTATAAAGAAAGCTGAGCGCCCAAGAATTGATGCTTTTGAACTGTGCTGTTGGAGAAGACTCTTGAGAGTCCCTTGGACTGAAAGGAGATTCAACCCGTCCATCCTAAAGGAGATCAGTCCTGAGTGTTCATTGGAAGGACTGTTGTTGAAGCTGAAACTCCAGTACTTTGGCCACCTGATTTGAAGAACTGACTCATTTGAGAAGACCCTGATGCTGGGAAATATTGAGGGCAGGAGGAGAAGGGGATGACAGAGGATGAGATGGTTGGATGGCATCACCGACTCAATGGATATGAGTTTGAGTAAACTTCAGGAGTTGGTGATGGACAGAGAGGCCTGGCGTGCTTCGTTTCATGGGGTCGCAAAGAGTCAAACATGACTGAGTGACTGAACTGAGCTGAACTGAGTTGAAAAAGCTGCGTTAGCCATTTATGTCTAAAATGAGAACTCTTCCCATTTCAATGCATTTCAGTGTTTCCATGCACTATTAATGATAACAGTAGTAGAGTGGAGCAGCAGTAGCAGCACAGGTAGTAAAGAGAGAGTGCGTTGTTGTTCAGTCGTGGTGTCTGACTCTTTGCTGCCCCATGACTGCAGCATGTCAGGCTTCCCTGTCTTTCACCAACTCCCAGAGTTTGCTCAAACTCATGTCCGTTGGGTCGATGATGCCATCCAGTTATCTCAATTCTGTCACCCACTTCTCCTCCTGCCCTCAGTCTTTCCCTAGCATCAGGGTCTTTTCCAATGAGTTGGCACGTCACATCAGGTGGCCAAAGTATTGGAGCTTCAGCTTCAGCGTCAGTCTTTTCAGTGAATATTCAGGGTTGATTTCCTTTAGGATTGGCTGTCCAAGGAATTCTCAAGAGTCTTCTCCAGCACCACAATTCAAGAACATAAATTATTCGGTGCTCAGCCTTCTTTATGATCCAATACTTACCTCTATCCGTGACTACTGGCAAAACCTTAGTTGTAACTCTATGGACCTTTGTCAGCAAAGTGATGTCTCTGCCTTTTGGTACGCTGTCTAGGAGTACTTTGAGTCCATAAAAAATAAGTCCTCCTATCTTCCTTGATGATTTAATCAGTTCTGTTACTGGTTCTGACTTAAGTGAAGTATTCTTATTATAATTGGGGTTGTGGACATTTCTAAGGTGAGCATGATAAATACAGAAATCCTTATGCTGCTGATAAAAATGTCCATTCTACCACAAAATAATGCCACAAGGAAGCAATGTTAATTTTAACTTTTCCTTTTCAAAGGATAAATAAGCCTGCTATTTAAGAGAAAAAGAAATACTTGAGGCACATAACAGAAAACTCACTATATTATGTATTATTCAGTTTGCCAGTTTGTGTCCCAATCTTGTGACCCCATGGATGGTAGTCCACCAGGTTCCTCTGCCTATGGGATTTTCCAGTTAAGAATATTGGAGTGGGTTGCCATTTCCTTCCCCAATTATTCAGTTATAGCTCTTTAAATTGTTTTTATTTGTCCCTTAGAATAAGGAATGCATAAAGTTAGAATTCCAAGACTGGTAAAGAGTTTCCATGACACCACTTGAGGCCCTGTATTCAGATTCTTCATGTTTGTATCCTCAGGGTTAACCCATGGCTGGCTGTCTATACCATCACATCAGTGTTCCGTGTGGGAGGAGTTGAAAGTGCAAAGAGTCAAAGGGCTTTGTCAACCTGCTTTTAAAGAGTTTTCTGAGAAGCACACATGACTTCGGCTTACATCTCATTAGCCAGGAAATGTCACTGGTCACACATACTTGCAAAGGAGGCTGGGAATTTTTTTTTAATGAAGAAAAATTGATATCATGGAAACAATTGGAGTTGTGATGATGTAGAATAAAAGGCAATGGATAGTTAATAGGCAACAAAGTGTCTGTTATGGGATCTCTTTGCTACAATCAATGGACAGCTTTTATTGACTGGCTGTCTCATACTGAAGATATTCTATCTGTATACTCAATTTTAACCCAATTAGGTTTTGGATCTTTATAGATCTGGTGAATAATCTATTTTTTACAATGACTTCTGCTTTCCTTTGGTGTAAATTTTGAAGAAAAATTGAGAGAATGCTTTCCTCAGTTGTGGAATGGCTGAGGCCTCTCTCTGTCTAGTATAAAGATTGTATTCCTTCAGATACTCCTTATCTTGACCTATAAAACATTAAAGAAAGAAGGTTTTCTTTTCTTGGATGGATCAGGTTACCCCTCCTGAAGTATTTTAAATATATGTCTGAATTGTGCCTACTCAAAAAGCTAATTCACCCAAAAAACTGTACAAACACCAATTTATCTAATATTACTTTTTAAAAAACAAACATGAGTACTTGGTAAACAGCATCCTGGAATGCTCATCAATGAGAATTTTAATCTAACATGATTTTTTACTTTGTCTCCAAAAAGAATTAATTTAATTTGTCAGCCAATGGGTTGTGAAGTAATTCCTTTGCTTTAAGGGTGATAAACATTTTCAAAAGCAACTTTGATTTTGAGAAAAACATAGATACATTTAGAAACAATGAGGAGTACAGAAGCATTGCTGCCAACTGTATAAAGTGATGATAAAAAAGAAGCCTAGAAAATCTCGATTTTATTCTTTATTCCTCTACTCTGATTTATAAGACTTGCAAAAATTTGCTTTGACTCTACATAATGTCAAAAACATCCAGATGCAGAATGAAAAGGGGTTTTGATATCTTTTAGACATAACTTTCATCTATCTGCACTTCAATTTTCTCCATACTGAGAAAAGAAGTGCTTGTTTCTTACCCACTGTGAAGAGATGAAGAGATTTTCCTTTAAAGTTTGAATTCTTTAGCCAAATTGATTCCATTGCATGAACAATATACAACCTCACCATGGGAAAAGGGATTATATTGCCATCATTTTAGACCACTTCACTTCCTGTGCAAAAACAAAAGCAACTTCCCAACTGAAACAAGCTTGGAGCAGTTGTAATTAATAGAGGTTCAGCCTGGAATCAGTGAAAAGAAAAACAAAGGGAAATAAGATGAATACTTATTGAGTATGCTAGTGATATGCTAGACTCTTTAAGGTACCTCATATAGGGAAGGCTGGTTTATGAGTCAGAAAATCTAGTTTTAAGAGCTGGTTCTATCATTAGACAAGTTTGAAATGCTGGACAAACACACATCTATGCCTGGGACTCATATTTCTTAGTTACACATGAAGATGCAATCCTGATACCTACATTAAAAGATAAAGGATCAGCGCATTTTCCAGTGAGTCTGCTTTCTCAAAGGGAAACATGGATATAATGCTGAGTCAAAATAACCTCTTTTGTGACCTAGTGTATTCATGAAAATGATTCATATTCTTCAGGAAGAATCTAACTGAGCCTCTCAAAGCAAGGTATCACTTGGGGTTTCATAGCTGAGCTGAACTTTTTGACTGACACTTTCACCTAAACCCTAACCCCTAGAAAAATTTCATAAACTCCTATGAGGCTTAAGTATAGGCTTAAGGATTGACTAGTTGACCCAGTAGACCAATAGTTTTGCCAGTTGATTAAATAATAATTATATTTGCTATTTACTCAGCAGATATTCTTTGGATGGACTCTGAGATTTTCATGTATTATTGCAAATCTGCAGGACAAATCCTCAAAAATGGGTATTAGTTGGGTAGCTCAGATGGTAAAAAGTCTGCTGGCAATGCGGGAGACCTGAGTTTGATCCCTGGGTTGGGAAGATCCCCTGGAGGAGGAAATGTCAACCCACTCCAGTATTCTTGCCTGAAGAATCCCATGGACAGAGGAACCTGGCAGACTAGAGTCTGTGGGGTCTCAAAGAGTTAGACACGACTGAGCAACCAACACTTTTATTCAGTTCAGTTCAGTTCAGTCGCTCAGTCATGTCTGACTCTTTGCAACCCCATGAATCACAGCACGCCAGGCCTCCCTGTCCATCACCAACTCCCGGAGTTTACTCAAACTCATGCCCATCGAGTCGGTGATGTCATCCAGCCATCTCATCCTCTGTCATCCCCTTCTCCTCCTGCCCCCAATCCCTCCCAGCATCAGGGTCTTTTCCAATGTGTCAGCTCTTCACATCAGGTGGCCAAAGTACTGGAGTTTCAGCTTCAGCATCAGTCCTTCCAATGAACACCCAGGACTGATCTCCTTTAGGATGGATGGGTTGGATCTCTTTGCAAGTCCAAGGGACTCTCAAGAGTCTTCTCCAACACCACAGTTCAAAAGCATCAGTTTTTCAGCGCTCAGCTTTCTTCACAGTCCAACTCTCACATCCATACCTGACCACTGGAAAAACCATCACCTTGGCTAGACAGACCTTTGTTGGCAAAGTAAAGTCTTTGCTTTTTAATATGCTATCTAGATTGGTCATAACTTTCCTTCCAAGGAGTAAGCGTCTTTTAATTTCATGGCTGCAATCACCATCTGCAGTGATTTTGGAGCCCAGAAAAATAAAGTCTGACACTGTTTCCACTGTTTCCCCATCTATTTGCCATGAAGTGATGGGACCAGATGCCATGATCTTAGTTTTCTGAATGTTGAGCTTTAAGCCAACTTTTTCACTCTCCTCTTTCACTTTCATCAAGAGGCTTTTTAGTTCCTCTTCACTTTCTAGGAAACCAGTTCTCATGGAGGTAAACGAATGGCCTGTGGCCAGGCACTTGTTAGATCTCAGAGATGATACTCAAACCCAGATCACCAGACTTCAAAACCAGGCTTCAAAAATATGAATATTTTTCATATTCTCAGGCCTTAGTCAACTCCTAAACTTGGAGGGGTGCTGGGTTCCTAACAGGCCACTTTTCATATAGCACTGCCTTTGGCTAAAATGGGATTCCCTAGCATCTCCAACAAAGTATAAAACTTTTGGAGAATTCCAGAAGTAGGTAATAAACTATACAAAAGTAGAGTGTTTAGAGAAATATGAGGCAAAGAATTATAGATGGGTTAGCATTTGAGTTGAGCTAGAAGGAAAAGGAGTCTTGACAGATGGGATGAGGAGCGGAGGCAGATGGGAATATTGGATTTGCTCAGGAGACATTGAGCTGTCCCTACCCACGGAAGGGACAGAGGGAGTTGCAGAGGGAGTTGTAACTGAGTTGGGCAATAATTTTCAAAGAAAGGAAGGTAAAGCCAGACTTGATGTGTGCTAATTATGTCCCAAGCCCTTTGCTAGATTCTTCATAATTAACATTTCAAGGCCCTTTGGATAGGGGTGAAGGGTGTCAAGACAAAGAGATTGTATTGTGTTTGAATTATTTGATGATGAGGATCCACTGAAGTGTTTTGAACAGAATGGAACCAAATTAGTGCCAGGTATTAGAGAGATTACTCCATCAGTCCTCTGCTAAATACATTAATCATATGGGGGGTAAGTTGAAAGGAGACATGTTAAAGCTAAATGGAACCCTAAACCAGGGACACATATGAATACACTGGTTACACACATGCTTTTCTCTACTCCACCTCTCAAGCACTAATTTTCATTTTTTCATTTTCAGAGATATTCATTTATTTTGATTTATGATAATATTTTAATGAATAACAATAGGTATGAGTGCCTTATCTACATGTCTTTCGATGTACATAAAGGTACCTTGTTAGTCTTATTTGGTAGATATGGAAACTGAGGTTTAGACAGGTTAAGGCAGATGCCCACGACCATATAACCGGTGCTAGTGCTGGTATTTGTACTCATCTGTGGATCCAGAGACTTTGTTCTCAGCCACTGTGGTGCTAAAGAACAGACCAAGTAAAGAAATGCCCTGCCATTTTTGAGAAAAACTTCATTTCTCTTTTAGAGATTGAAAAATTGGCTTTTGAGGCTTGGATAGTAAATGAGCTAACATAATGTTAAGAGTGTGTGTAACATTAGTCAGACTGTTGGCGATAACTCTTTAGGTAGATAGCCAATGAGACCGGCCCACTAAGAAGGAAGAAGGCTTTAAAGTTCTATTTAAAGGAGATCCAGTAAGAATCACTGTGAAAAGAAGTGGGGATAAATGTACCAGTGAAGCACAGCAAATAACCACTGATATCCAAGATTATTATACCCGCTGGCTTCCTAGATTGAGATCCAGCTGAAAGAGCTGGGGAGAATTATGGAGAGATCTCTGTACCAGCAGCTGGGTGGTGCTACAATGTGACAAGATAAGGTGAGAACATATTGAAGGGACTGACTCATTCTGCTCCCAGGTGCAGCTATTCTGAGCTTGAAGATAAAGTTTAATCATTAAACTCAATTTGCTGTTAAGGTGACTGGTTGGAAGGTGAGGATAATTGCAACTGATCACAAGTCTCAGTGTATAATAGTCTCTTAAGTGGCATTATCCAGAGTGTCTGTGGTTACATGGAGACCAAACTGTTCCCATTTTGTTCCCATACCTGCAATTGATCAGAGCATTTGTTTCAGGTGTCTAGGGCTTCCTTGGTGGCTCATATGGTAGAGAATCTGCCTGCTAATGCAGGAGCCCTGGGTTCAATCCCTTGGCTTGAGAAGATCCGCTGGAGAAGGGCACCGCAACTCACTGTAGTATTCTTGCCTGGAGAATTCCGTGGACAGAGGAGCCTGGCAGGCTACAGTCCAGGGGGTCACAAAGAGTCAGACATGACTGAGTAACTAACACAGGCACATGCATGGGGTGTCTGCATGTAAGTGAAATCATCGGTCCAGTTTCTGGATCTATGATACTGAGGACCAGTTTATCATTAGGTTCAATTTCACTGAATCTCTTCATGCTACCCAAATGCACAGGAGGCTGATTTATAAACCAGGTTTCAGTTATTAATTTTAAAGTTCTAAATCCTTTTTGGAATTATTCAGAATAGAAATAATGGGAGACTGAGTGGTAACGTGGAGAGAACAGATGGTCTAGAATTAGACAAAATAACTTCAGAGAACCTAGTTTGGCTACATGACCTTGAACAACATCTTAACAGCTCTGAGTTGTGGTTGCCTCTGAGAAATAGAAATGATGTTACATCATAAAGTTAGTTTGGTTCTGGAATACTCAGCTCAAAGGCAAAGGGCACTGGTCAGGAGAAATATTGCAGGCTACTCAGGCTGACCCCAGCTATCACAGCTGGATGATCCAACACACAGAATTCCCCCCAAAAAGCTTTCCAGGAGTGGGTTAGACTGGCTTGTTACCAAGAGTCTCAATTTGGAGGCTGGGCCCTATTAGTTTCAAAAGTGAAAGTGTGAAAGTTAGTCACTCAGTCATGTCTGACTCTTTGCAACCCCATGGAGTGCAGCCCACCAGGCTCCTCTGTCCATGGAATTCTCCAGGCAAGAACGCTGAAGTAGGTTGCCATTCCCTTCTCTGGGGGATTTTTCTGACCCAGAGATCAAGACTCTTGCATGGTAGGCAGATTCTATACCAACTGAGCCATGAGACTCGAAGGACCTCTCCATTGTAGAAAACCAGAGAATATGATATCTTTTACCCCAAAGTCTGGAATTGTCAAGATATTAAATCATGCCTCTGATCAAGTGGCATTGGTTTCAGGATCTGACCCCACTAATATAGGATGAGTGGTAATCTGATACAGGGTAGCCAGGGCAATTTCAGGTGGAGTTCTGTGCTCTGAGCCATCCCTTATTAGGGGCGGAGAGCCCTGGTGCCTCTGCTCCAGGTCCTAACATTCCATTCCAATTCCTGCTGTGTGATGGAAGCAATACATTTAACAAAATACATATTGAAATAAGATTTTTTTTTCAGAAAGAAATTCATAGCATAGCTTTAATCTTGTTCTTTGTTGAAGTCAATTTCTGAGAATAACCTTTTAACCTTCTCCCTTGATTCTGAAGATGGTCCTTACATCAAATTGGTGACTCCCTGTTTCTTGGCCATGGTTTCCAAGAAGTGTTTTGGTGATAACTTTGGGTCAAATTAATTACTGTTGTCAGTATTAATGGAAGCACAGATGACAGGCATTCAGAGGTGTCACTTATGATTTTGTTGTACAGAAAACGGTGATGAAGTTTAACCAAGGTTTCTGGTATGACTCTGCCAAAAATAGCCTGTCTCTGTTCAACGAGTAAGTTCATTTTTATATGTTCCAGTGTGATGATGACCAAACATATTTGTTAGAATAAGAGTTACCTATTTGACGACATTGACAACAGAAATATTTTATACCTGAATTAGTATCCAGGTTTTGGAAACTCAGAAAAGAAGGTAAGGACTAAGTAACCTGGCCAGTAGGTTAGAACAAAAGTAGAGTATATCATACTTCAAAGTTTAAGGATAAGACTGAATTTTTGTAGATCTCTGGTAGATACTCAGAGATCTTTTTGGTGATTTCAAATGTCTCAAGGAATTTGCATCTAGTTTTGCACTAATGTTCCCTGAAGTTGGGCGACTTGTATGTGCTGTGCTTACTCACTTAGTCGTGTCTGACTCTTTGCAACCCACTGGACCGTAGCCCACCATGCTACTCTGTCCGTGAGGATTCTCCAGCAAAAATACTGAAGCGGGTTGCCATGCCCTCCTCTAGGGGATAGAGAAAGTTAATACAACATCACACACAAAAAAGATAAATATAAAACTGAAAACTTCTCAAGCATGTCCCAATAATTTGCTGCTGCCAATGAACCAAGGTAAAAGCAATTCTTTCTCGTCATCACTGTAGTTTGAATGATACATTCACTGGACAAAAAAATTGTGCATCTTTTTTTTTTTTTAAGATCCAGCACATTAAATAGAAGAAGCTATTAATTACTTGGTGGTATGTTAGTCTATTTGTGGATTAACATGCTTAATCATGCATACCTTTCCCACTTCAATTCCTAAAGCAATAAAGAAATATCAGTAATAATAAAATAGCTTCAAAATACATAGCTTAATATAAAAAATAGTTTCCATGTGTGCAGTAGATCCTCTGCTATTTATGCTAATGGTGGGGCTCCAGTTATACTGCATTATTCTAGGGGAGAAATGAACACTATAGGATGAGACTGTGGGCTGAAGCAGGATAGGGGATACCTGACTAGTGGAGCAAGCTTTCTTCCTTCCTTCCTCCCTCTTGGGAAGGGACCAGGAGCCTAAGTTAGTGAATATGTGACAATCTGGAATCCCTGCTCAGGTGTCATGATCATAGGTGTTGCACAGCCCCCAGTCCTTTGGGGAAGAGGTCTTCTCAGGGTCGTGTGGAGCCTGCCAGGTTCTTAACAAGGAAGGATGTTACAAGCTGATACTGAGAACTATGAGAAGATTTCCAAGAGAGATGGGAAGGACGAAGAAAGACCTAAAGGTCTTAGCTCCTCAAATCAGCTAGCTAAACCCTCAGGACTGGTCTCTAATCCTACAGAAAGCTAGATAGTCAGAGAAAGCAAAGGATCTCAGTAGAAGGACCATTGAGGTTGGTTCCATATATGAAGCTGGGTAGATGGGGAGGCATAGACTGTTGCCCATAGAATAAAATTCCTTTCTGAATCTCCAGGAATATTTCCAGACCCATGATTCTCATTTATACCAAGGGCCTGCCTCCCAGTGACCTAGTGCCTGAGTGGCAGATTTTAGAACAGGCATCTAGGTCCAGATTGTGGTGTTGGAGAAGACTCTTGGGAGTCCCTTGGACTTAAGGAGATCAAAGCAGTTAATCCTAGAGGAAACCAGTCCTGACTATTCATTGGAAGGACTGATGCTCAAGCTGAAGCTGCAATCCTTTGGCCACCTGATGAGAAGATCTGACTCACTAGAAGAGACCCTGATGCTGAGAAAGATTGAAGGCAGGAGGAGAAGGGGATGACAGAGGATGAGATGGTTGGATGGCATCATTGACTTGATGGACATGAGTTTGAGTCCGGGAGTTGGTAATGGACAGGGAAGACTGGCGTGCTGCAGTCCATGGTATCACAAAGAGCATCTTTATATGAGTTTTTTGTTTTTACTACTTTTGGTCCTAAAGAAAAGTAGAGAGTATGTTCTCTTCCTCCTGTCCTTGGAATAGATTTCTTTTTTTTTTTTTTTCATTTATTTTTATTAGTTGGAGGCTAATTACTTCACAACATTTCAGTGGGTTTTGTCATACATTGACATGAATCAGCCATGGAGTTACATGTATTCCCCATCCTGATCCCCGCTCCCACCTCCCTCTCCACCCGATTCCTCTGGGTCTTCCCAGTGCACCAGGCCCGAGCACTTGTCTCATGCATCCCACCTGGGCTGGTGATCTGTTTCACCATAGATAGTATACATGCTGTTCTCTCGAAACATCCCACCCTCACCTTCTCCCACAGAGTCCAAAAGTCTGTTCTGTACTTCCGTGTCTCTTTTTCTGTTTTGCATATGGGGTTATCGTTACCATCTTTCTAAATTCCATATATATGTGTTAGTATGCTGTAATGTTCTTTATCTTTCTGGCTTACTTCACTCTGTATAATGGGCTCCAGTTTCATCCATCTCATTAGAACTGATTCAAATGAATTCTTTTTAATGGCTGAGTAATATTCCATACTGTATATGTACCACAGCTTCCTTATCCATTCGTCTGCTGATGGGCATCTAGGTTGCTTCCATGTCCTAGCTATAGAATAGATTTCTTAAAACCTAATTGTGCAATTTGTCAGGTAGGAAGGAATTTTTACTGCAACCAATACATCAAATAGATCATATTTTTTCTCTTATTCAAACTGTGTGTGTGTATGTTAGTCATTCAGTTGTGTCTGACTCTTTGTGACCTCATGGACTGTAGCCCACCAGGCTCCTCTGTCCATGGAATTCTCCAGGCAAGAATACTAGAGTGGGTTGCTATTCCCTTCTCCAGGGAATCTTCCCAAGCCAGGGATCAAACTCAGGTCTCCTGCATTGCAGGCAGATTCTTTACCATCTGATCCACCAAGGAAGCCCCATATTCAAACTAGATGATGTTAAACCCTTATCCCACCTGTTGCAAGAGTATCTTTTTTTCTCTTCCTGAACTCTCTTTTGTGACAACTGCAACAATCTCAGGAATGCATTATAGTCTATTTAATTTAATAATCGGGCCATTCACTGTTCTAATTTTTACTATATTACTGCCGTATAAGGTCCCCAAAACTCAGATGGTCCTGCCATCCTAATATCTACCTTGTCTACTGAAGAGCAATCTGGCTTGAACAGAGCGAGCACCTCAACACTGACCTGGTAACCCTGTAAAATGGGGTGATTCCTGGACTCTCCTGAGGTACATTCTCTGCTGAGGTATGTTCAACCATAGGAATAGGGTATAACATGTACTGGGGTGGGTTATTACCTTAGGGCCTCTGTAACAAATGATAGCAAACTGTAGCTCAGAATAAAATACATTTACCATCTCACAGTTCTAGAGACTAGAAATTTGAAATCAATGTATTGGCAGAGCCATGCTCTCCAAGCCTCTAGGGAAGGGTCATTCTTTGTCTTTTCCCAGCTTCAGGTGTTGCTGACAATCTTTGGCATTTTTGACTTGTAGATGCGTCACTCCAGTCTCTGCCTCCATCATCACACCGTGTTCTCCCATAAAAGTGTCCATGTTCAGATTTCCCTTATCTTACAGCAACATTGCTATCTGAATCAAGGCCCAGTTTAATCCAGTATGGGCTCCGCTGTGGCTCAGCTGATAAAGAATCTGCCTGCAATGTGGGAGACCTGGGTTTGATCCCTAGGTTGGGAAGATCCCCTGGAGAAGGAAAAGGCTATCCACTCCAGTATTCTGGCCTGGAGAATTTCATGGACTATATAGTCCATGGAGTGGCAAAGAGTTGGACACGACTGAGCACTTTCACTTTCACTTAATCTGGTATTCAGTTAAGCTCAGTCACTCAGTCGTGTCCGACTCTTTGTGACCCCATGAACTGTAGCACGTCAGGCCTCCCTGTCCATCACCAACTCCCGGAGTTTACCCAAACTCATGTCCATTGAGTTGGTGATGCCATCCAACCATCTCATCCTCTGTCATCCCCTTCTCCTCCTGCCCTCAATCTTTCCCAGCATCAGGGTCTTTTCAAATGAGTCAGCTCTTCACATCAGGTGGCCAAAGTATTGTAGTTTCAGCTTCAACATCAGTCCTTCCAATGAACACCCAGGACTGATCTCTTTTGGGATGGACTTGTTGGATCTCCTTGCAGTCCAAGGAACTCTCAAGAGTCTTCTGCAACACCGCATGGATTCACATTAACTCAATTATATTGCAAAGACCTTATTTCCAAATAAGATCAAATTTACAGGTACCAGGGATTAGAACTTAACACATCTTTTGGGGAGACACAATTCAATCCATTACAGTCCAACCTCTGGTCTCCCCAAATTCATATCCTTCCCACAAGCAAAATGCAGTCATCCCATCCCAACATCTCCAAAATCGTAACCTTCCAATCCTGGATAATTTGGTGCTTGTCCCCGCCCCCAGCCCACCCCCCCCCCACCCCCACTGCCCCACCATGTAGAGTACTGCACTCACTAGTGGTGTGGGTTCAGGCTCACACTTCCGTTACTTAGGTCTTTGATTCCACATACACACACACACTGTATTTCCCCCTGATGCTTTCCCTAAGTACAAATTGAAATATTGAATATCACAACTAGTGATTAGAAGCATCTATGAGGAGACAGTGGGAACAAACTAGAGGAGAGATAAAGTGAGAGAGAACCTTCTCTTCACAGAGAGTAGGTTTTTTTTAATGTCCTTAGTGCGGGTTACTCTTAGTTTTGCGTGAGACCAGTCCTCTGAACCAGGAAGTGCATTGCCTGGCAATCCCGGTGGCTATTTCAAAGGAAGGTGAGCCCGCCCATGTGGTCTGGACACACAGCCTGCCTTTCTGTTTAAACAGGACCCACCTCCCTCTGACACTGTGCTCTGACTCCCTCTTGGGGAACCCCTGGCCCTTCTGGGCTCCTTTGCCAGCAATTACATTTGGGCTTTAACTTTCATTCTCATTTGCATCCTGCTCTGCTGTTCTGTCCTCTGATTTAGTCCATAACTGCCGCTCCATAAAAAAAGAATTTCATTGATTTCCTGAAATCCTGCCTCTTCCAGATAGACAGCCCAATTCAAATGGTTTCTTTTGGCATGGCACCCTCTTTCCACATCTGCTCACGCAGCCTGATAAACTCTTCCCTGGATACTGAATTAACCTCTCAAGTTGGATGCTAGCCTAACTATAGGCTTCTGAGAGGCATGTCTATATTCTAAAGGAGTGGAGAAGTTAAAGAACACGCTGAAGAAAATCTTAGCCCAGTTGAATTAAGGAATTAATTTCCTTAGGGGCTTCCCTGATGGCTCAGCATGTGAAGAATCTGCCTGCAATGCAGGAGACACAGGGGATGCACGTTTAATCCCTGAGTGGAGACTGTTCCTTGGAGGAGGAAATGGCAACCCACTTCAGTATTCTTGGCTGGGAAATCCCATGCACAGTGGAGCCTGGTGGGCTACAATACAAAGGGTCACAGAGAGTTGGACATGACTGAGCGACTGAACACACACACACACACACACACACACACACACACACACAGAGTTTCCTTAATCATTGAGCTCAGCACTGTCTAATATAACTTTGTGTGAAGATGGGAATGTTCTATTTCTTTACTGGCCAATTCAGTAGTTATGAGCCATATATGATTATGGACTACTTGAAGTGTAGCTGTGAGCTGAAGAGCCAAGTTTCTAATTTTATTAAATGTTAATTAATGTGTGTGTTTAAATTTAAATAGCTATATGTGGTTAGTGATTACTGGATTGAACAGCACAGGCCAACTCCAATCCTTTATATCCTGTGGCAAAACCACAGTTCAACATTCAGAAACAAATGATCATATTGAATTTATTTGTTATGGTAAAAACTTTATAGGATCATAAAAAGAAAAGCAAAAAAAGGAAAAAGAAAATAAGGTGATGAAAACTTGGATATCAGAGTATAACCAAATCACTCCTGGGCAATATGACTAAGGTTCATCATCATTTATGTTGTGTTGGAGACTGATAGGCCCATCTTTCTAGTTCCAAGCATACTTTAAGACCTATAGAAAATCTGACAAAGGGTGAAAAATTTTGAAGCATATTCAGCTAAATTTCCCAGAAGCCTAATGAGATCCTGGAGAATCAGAGGACCAAGACTTTCCTGTTGAGTATCTCAGCCACTTGATCAAATTGTTTGGCTCTCATTTTAAGCTATTGCAGCTTAACAGACAGATTAAGGAATTATCTTGGCATTTTGAAATTGTCTCTTTTAATTTCTCTGAGTCCAATTTAGTGTTTTCTTCAGATAAATTGCCTCATTAGCATTCAAGTGCAAAATGTTATTCAGACTTTAAAATAGAAGATGTCAAAGTTGGGGTAATGTATCTGATTGGAAGATTATCTTGCTCCTGAACTGGAAATTCAAAGAAAGCAAAGAAAAAGAGAGCAGCTAAGCAGAGAGACATACTGTTGACTCTAGGGAGTGCTTCCATCGTAAGGCCTAGGGTACAAGATTTTCCTATGCTGTGCAAAGATGAGCAACTTTAAGAAGAACTTTAATCAATTTGATTAAACTTTAAGATGTTAGGACTTCTGAGTTCCATATGTTTCTGTGGTCATCAGGAAATTCTTGCACAGAAAAGCTTTAATTAAAGACAGCTCAATCTGAAATTAGTATAATTTACCTTCCTATCTCATGGGACAGCTCTGGAGATGTAAATGTGTAGAGCAAACAGGAAACAGGAACTGGGATGAGTTGAGAGATAATTTAACAACACAAGGACTCTAATACCTTAATGCAATTGAAAATACACTTATATAAGCATAAAACCCTCCGTGTTTTTTTTCTCCCTGAATTCTAAAGGACCTTCAGCATGTATGATTTTGCATGTCTATATATTTACAGAATGGTTTTTCACTTATTTCCCCAATTTCTTTAGGATATTTGTAAGTAAACTCATTTTCATTAGGTATGAATTAGGCCCTCTAAAATGTTAGTTTTAGGTAGTTTTCTTTATTTAAACAGAACACCAAGCCTGTTTGTCTATGTGGCAAGGAAGGCAAGTCCTCTCTCTTCTTCCTTCCTCCCTCAACTAATTCCTCCCTCCTTCCCTCGCTTCCTTCCTTCCTTTTTTCCTTCCTTCTCTTCTTCCTTCTTATCATATTGCTTTCTGGACGTAGGTGGAAATTATAGAAGGATTGGCTGAGAAAAGATGCTATTTTAGTATATTGATTTTCAAGATATTTGTGAAATCTTTAAGCCAGGCTTGACTAAGATTGCTGCCTGATTTCCATGGTGAGGTGGGAATCACCCGATTATGAAAACCTCCTCCTTCTCTGTTACCCATCCCTTGCTATTATCTCTCTAAGACAAGAATGCTTTTCTTTTCATACCCACGTTTTCCTTTCATTTATCTATTAAATCCTTTATTTTGCATAGAGACGAGGAGATGTTTTACTGTTCATTTCACTGTCACTTGCCAGAGAACTGATTTATCGTATGTGACACTAGAAAAAATAAAACACTAATTTATATTCATGAAGTTCTCATTTGTGTTTTCTAAACAGATATAATACAATCTGTCTAACCTCTCCAGGATGTTCTATAGCCCTGTCATTTTGTGACATTTTCCGTCCAATGTAAGCAGGAGGAAAAATAGTATATGAAAGCTAAAAATATTACAAATGAAACTGAATAAAATATTTTTCAAATAAATGAAAATTAAAAGAAATCACTAGGTGAGATTTTAGTTCTTAACTTTATCGACATCAGAAGATGAAACAAGAAGTTTGACCAGAAGTTTGAGGATTATCACAATATATCTCTCATATGCAAATGAATCTGTGTTGACCAACAAGCCACCAAAACCAAAAGACATTCATCAGTAATAACTGGACACATTCAACCAGAGAAATTTGTATCAGGAACTTCACCCATGAACTTTCAATGTGCCAAATCTTTTCTTTTTCTTAGATATCCTGTAAAATTTTACCACAATACATATCTCAAACAAGTGAAGAAATAACATGTATCCTTTTAAGGTTTTATGCTGCTAACTAATGTCATAAGATTCAGGATCTCCCAGTGAAGCCAGATTGGATCACATAGTTTTAAGTCTTAGTTTAAAGATCATTTTCTGGGATTCTGGTGGTAGTCCAGTGGTTAAAAAACTGCACTTCCACTGCAGGGGACGTGGGTTCAACCCCTGGTCGAGGTCAAAAAATAGAAAAAAATAAATAAATAAAGATCACTTCTTGGCACAAGCTTCCCCAAGTTCCTGTTTGGCTAGGTTCTCCTGGCATGTACTTTTGCAGCCTTCTTTATTTTCCTCATAGAATTTCATACAATTGCAGTGTAGGCAATTATTTTGCAAATATTTGCTTCATGGTCACTCAAAATTAGACTAATCTCCATCATGGAGACACTGCATCAGTTCTCTTCCCCACTGTACACCCGGGGCTGAACATAAGACCTCTCTTCTATATATACTGTATTTGTTGAAGAAACATTTTGAATTAATGAGTTATGATTTTTACAATCATTTTTAATGTATTTTAAAGCACTTAATATTTGCACAAGGATAAAGGAATCCCTCCTTCTGAAGGGAATTGGCTTTGGGGTATCCATACTAAGCTGGCTCAGCACATCACAACACTGGATTCTGTCAAGGACCCAGGAATCTGTTCCTTTGTATTTGTATATTTTGGAAATAAAAACAGTGAGTAACGTGTGGCTAAAGTATTTGTGTGATGAGGCCAGAATTAGGCTTACTCTGTGACTAAGCTAGTTCTTTTTCTAACAGAAGATGTGTTGCAAATGATAAAAACTGAGGACAATAAAACACTGTCTTCCATGAAGATGAGAGCAGGAGACGGAGTTTGCCGACCAGCTCGAGTGGTCATAGGAAGCTGCAGAGCTGGAATCCAGTCCTGATCAGTTTCCTGTCTCAGTGGGAGCAGAACCTAATCAGTTAGAAATAGACTCAGGAACTTTTGTGAAGAGTGTTTGGAAAAGAGATTGTTGGTAAACATACCAACTGAGTCATTGATGAGTCTGGTCATTTGGGGTATTGGATGCTGGCTTTCTTCAAATGCCCCTGAAAAACCTGGATGACCAGGCAAATCTGAGTTTACTGTTCACAAAATCAAGGAGAAAGGAGGACAAACTCAGGATATCTTTGAGTCTTTGGCATCTATTGTAATTATGGGTTAAGACTGGGTAAGAACCACGATGGGCTTCCCTGGTGGCTCAGATGGTAAAGAATCTGCTTGCAATGCTGGAGACCTGGGTTCGATCACACACAGAAACCATGACATGATAATGAATGATGGTATAATGAACATCAGAAGACAGACATCTAAAGTATGGAAACAATCTAATCATCTGTCAGTGGATAAATGGACCAAGAAAATGTGGTATGTGTGTGTATAAAATTACATATACTTATATGTAATGGATTAGTATTCAGCCCTTAAAAAGAAGAAAATCTTGCCATTTGGACAATAAGGATGAAGCTTGAAAGCATTAAGTGAAACAATCCAGACAAAGTTAAATACTGCTGGAATCACATGTGTGGAATTTTTTTTTTTTTTCCAAGTTGAACTCAGAGTAACAAAGTTTTTTTCCAGGAGTGAAACTATAGGGAGAGAAAAATAGGAATGGATGTAAGGATGCAAACTTTCAATTATAAGATAAAAATGGCCTGAGGATCTAATGTATACCATGGTGACCATTCTTGATAATACTATTCTATAATCAAAATTTGCTAGGAGAGGAGAATAAATGTTCTCACCAAAAAAGTGAAAGTGAAAGTTGCTCAGTCATATCTGACTCTTTGTGACCACATGAACTATACAGTTCATGGAATTCTCCAGGACAGAATACTGGAGTGGGTAGCCGTTCCTTTCTCCAGGGGATCTTCCCAACCCAGAGATCAAACCCAGGTCTCTTGCATTGCAGGCAGATTCTTTACCAGCTGAGCCACCAGGGAAGCCCAAAAAAAGTGGAGGGTAAATATATGAAGTGATAGATGTGTTAATTAACTCGATGAAGGAATCCTTCCAACATGTATATGCATATCAAATAACTGCATTGTACACTTCAAGTAGCTTACTATTTTATTTGTCAATTATACCTAAGTAAAATGAAAAATTAAAATAAAATTAGTGGGTACAGCCAGGCAAGGGTTTTATGATGAGGTTTCCAAGAGCCTTGGAGAGTCAACAGTCATTTGCTTCTACCTCTTAGAAAGCTGGACAGCCTGATACTAGGTGAAATGCGATTTTGGAGACTTTTCCAAAGTAAACTATGACATTAGCTGTGACTTTTATGTTCCTGGGCAGGAGTTTCTGGAATGGTAAAGTCTTGTTGACAAAGGCAGTGGAATAGTTAGGTACAGTTAAAAGTGGATGGTGTCCTACAGGGATGTGGGGATGGTTTCAGGTCTCTATACTCTTCTTGCTTTACCATATTCTTCTGTTTTAGCAAATGGAAATTCCTCAGAGGAGCACTGGGGAAATAATGGCTACCTTGGCACAGAGTTGTGAAAATCATCAGTAGGAAAGGGCTATGATATCTTTCAACCGACCTAGTCTATCATGAGCAAGACTTATTCCTTAACCTCTACTTCAGAGTGGCTATTAGAGCTGTAAATTTAAATCCTCTCACTCCCAGATTTCTCATGAAATAAATATAAAGCACCAAATGGATTCCAGATCAGGAAATGGTGTGTGTGTGGTGGTGGTGGGGGATGTGTGTGGAGTGGAAGATGCTACATTTACTTATTTAATTCATGTGCTTAGGGAATTCCGGAAATATTTGGTGGGGGAAATTATTTGTAGTGGGAATAGATAACATAAATTTATAAAGTTATTTATTAATGCATTATGCACAGTACAGTGATAGTGTAAGCAGTATAATATTTCTGATAGGTATGTGGGGAAATGCTATTAAGTGGACCAGCAATAATTTGTATTGTCTTATTATATGCTTAGTTAAAAATGGCCATTATCATAATCAAATGAATACTAGCTGAAGTGAATGTTGTGATTCAATTTTAACACATGAACAATGTTTCTAATAAAATACTTATTTAATTTTTGGGGGGAAAAATATTGCAACCCGACAAAATGCATTAAAATGCTAAGCAGAATTCTAGAAAGAAAGTCAGTTGTCAAGAAATGGAAGTGTATAAAACCCTCCTGCCCTGGCTGAGGAGACAAGAAAACATATTAAAACCCAAATGGTTAGAATGTACTACCTGAACACACGCCCGAGTAACGGGGGTCAGAGGACAGCCACAGCATCTCCATTGTTTGAAGGGATATAGAGAGAGCAGGACTGCCTAGGATACCTGTGCATCCCTTCTCTTAACCCTATAAGGACCCCTCCTCTTCCCCAAAGGCATCCGGATCCCTCTGAGGTCATGGTGGTGTAAAGCAGATAAACAGACCTGCCATATGACCCAGCAATCCCACTGCTGGGCATACACACCAAGGAAACCAGAATTGAAAGAGATACGTGTACCCCAGTGTTCATCGCAGCGCTGTTTATAATAGCCAGGACATGGAAGCAACCTAGATGCCCATAAGCAGACGAACGGATAAGGAAGCTGTGGTACATATACACCATGGAATATTACTCAGCCATTAAAAAGTATTCATTTGAATCAGTTCTAATGAGGTGAATGAAACTGGAGCCTATTATACAGAGTGAAGTAAGTCAGAAAGAAAAACAACAATACAGTATATTAACACATATATATGGAATTTAGAAAGATGGTAATGATGACCCTATATGTGAGACAGCGAAAGAGACACAGCTATAAAGAACAGACTCTTGGACTCTGTGGGAGAAGGCAAGGGTGGGATGATTTGAGAGAATAGCATTAAAACATATATATTACATGGATTATGTAAAGCAGAATTACAAACTCAAACACCCACAGAGAACAGGAATTCAATGTAAGATGGTGATGACATGGATCAGAGTAAGATTATGGGGAGCAGGAGGGAGTGGTAACCGCTGAATTAGAAGGAGCAGCTTCTGCTCAGATCTAGTTGATGGCCACCACACAGGAATACATGTCCAATGTGTCAGAGTCTCAATGTTTCAAGTCATGATGGCAATTCAGATTTTTACATAGTAGTTTTCTATGCATAAAGCACATTTTAAAGGTCAAAAAATAACTCACACATCTGTAAGTTAAGCTTCACATGTGAGCCACATCTTTTTTAAGAGCTGAATTCTAAAGACATAATAGCCAATATATTGATATAACACAATGTGACCCTCATCCCTCTCACTGTGTCAGTTAGAAATCCAATGATGCCTTTTAATTTGAGGGCAACACTCCCACCCTTACCTAGAGCATCCTTTACCACCTGCGACAGGATCTAAATTTCCATTGTTATATTGGCACATTATTTTTTTAGGACAGAGGAAATGTTAGTTCCATGTTAAACATGAAAATATTTCTGGTTATCACCTTACTTGATATAATAAGATGAATCTAATCCACTAGAAAATTTTGCTGAAATTGATAAACTAATGGATGATAGTAAGAAAGCAAATCTTTGGGGAAGGTTCTACTGTGTTAAAAAAAAAAATCACTTTTTCAAAATGCAGATCCTCCTGGCTGCAGCCCTAGAGATTCAGATTCCTAGCATCTGGGGGAGAGGCCAAACCACCTGTCCAGCAAACACTCCTGGGTGAGCCTCGTGTGGGTAGTTTTTCTTGTTGTTTTGTTTTTTTTTTAGAAATAAACAAAACCAGAAACCTAAGCAGTAGTTGTCAAACTTTTAGTATGCAACAAAATCACATGGAAGGCTTCTTATAACACCTCATCCACAGAGCTTCTGATTTAGTAGATCTGGGTGGAGACCACGAATTTGCTTTTCTAACATATTCCCAGGTGATACTGATGCTGCTGGTCCAGGGACCACACCGCATGCAGACAGGTTGTTTGGAAGGAGCTGAAGAGGCCCTGGTAAGAGTACACTGGAGCAGACAGTGAGGATGGGAGAGGCTGGAACAACTTCATTTGGTCCATAAAGTCACGACTGTGGATCTGGTGCTGGAGCTTGAGCTTAACTGAGTTGCAGACTTTGCAGCTGGTTTATCCACTCATCAAATAATTATTGACATTTGCCATGTGCCAGGCATGACAGGCATTTTGTTGCTGCTGTTCAGTTGTTCGGTCATGTCCAACTCTTTGTGACCCCATGGACTGCAGCATGCCAGGCTTCCTTCACCATCTCCCCGACTTTGCTCAAACTCATGTCCATTGAGTAGGTGACACCTTCCAACCATCTCATCCTCTGTCGTCTCCTTCTCCTCCTGCCCTCAACCTTTCCCAGCATCAGGGTCTTTTCCAATGAGTTGGCTTTTCGTATCAGGTGGCTTTTTGTATCAGATGGCCAAAGGATTGCAGCTTCAGCTTCATCATCAGTCCTTCCAATGAACAGTCAGGGTTGATTTCTTTTAGGATTGACTGGTTTGATCTCCTTGCTGTCCAAGGGACTGTCAAGAGTCTTCTCCAACACCAGTTTTCAAAAGCATCAATTTTTCAGTATTCAGCCAGGCATAGGACCATAAATTGATTATATTACTAAATGATTAATTAATTAATTCAACACATATTTTGGGGGCATCTACCATTATCCAAGCCATGGACTAGTTGCTAATAAGAGACAGATCTCAGCCTCCAATGAATCAGGAGCTCAGAACACTCAGCTTCTCTGCTATCTTTCATATTCTGAAGATGGCTGAGAATATACTGGTGCTTCCTGGGTTAAAAAAAAAAAAAAAAAAGAGCACAAGAGAGGTGTTCTGTTGTGCTATCCTGTGGGAATGATGTTCTACTCAGATCCCTGAAGTGGGGAAGGGGGAAGCCTTTCTGTCTAAACAGTGCTGAGAGCTGTGGTCCTGCCAGCCCAGTAGGGAACACTCTCCTGTCACAAGCAGCTAGACTTCCCAAGGTCACCACAGTGCCTGACAGCAGGACCCCCGACACTTTTTCTAGAAATGGAGCTTGGTCAGTGAAGATAAATGCATGTGAGACAGGCTGTCAAGAGCTGCCCCCATGCAGTCTTCCTGCCATTTCCTAGAAAACATGCTACCGGCGCCCCCCAACCCAGGAGACCTGGCCTTCTCTGTGTTTGCAGACAATGGGTAACAGAGGGCATGAGGGATCAGAAGCACAAATATTTCTAAAATTACAGAAGCTGCCCCATATAATACCCGGAGACAAGCAATTCATTTTTTAAATGTGAGAGCCAGGGCTGGAGGAGAACTGAGAGTCTCCTGGAAGCTCTCTGTTGGCTTTCTTGAGTCAGACCTCTTTGTACAAACATGGCACAATGATACTAATGACAAAAGGCACTTGATCCAGTCTGGCTTTTTTCCCCCTTAGTGTTTTGAGTCTAGCCATTTTTACAAAGGCTAAAAAGTAAACTATTACCCAGGGAATACTTATCAAAAATATTGAATGTGTTTAAGTGGACTGGTTACTTTGGCATCAAAATACAGATCATTTCCTTGAGATGTCTTTGAGAATTTTTTTTCCTTCACTGCTGTGTACGGGCTTCTTCTAGTTGTGGCCAACAGGGACTGCTTTCTTGTTGCAGAGCACGGGCCCTAGACACAGGGACTCAGTAGTTGTGACATGTGGGTTTGGTTGCCTTATGGCTGATGAGATCTTCCCAGACCAGGATCAAACCTGCATTCCCCGCACCGGCAGGCAGATTCTTAACCACTGGACCACCAGGGAAGTATATTAATCTTTAAAATCATAAGTGTTTAGTTTGTAATACTCAAACTGAAAACTCCTTGATAATAGGAAGTGGCTAATTCATTTCTCTCTCTCTCCAAGACTTGCACAGGGTGGACCCTGGAGGGGTATTTGCTGGATATATGCACAATGGAATGAAAACATGAGTAAATATTACGGAGTATCAAGGAAGTAGGCTCAGGCAAGTGTGGTGATGTCTTTGAGGTTTTCTTGCTACTGTAGCAGCTGAGAATGTGTCTCTTGCCTTGCAGGGCAGTCTTCACCACTGTCAGAACCCTGCTGACCATGACTGATAAGTATAGATGCTTGCTCTCTGCTATTAAAACTGAGATTTGAAGAGTCTAAGGAAAAGTGAGCCATATTCAGGATAGTAAATATTTTAACATTAGTTGAAATTAAAAATAATTTCTTTGGAAGGTCATTTCCACCCCCCCGCCCCCCCCCCCCCCCCCCCCCCCCCCCGCCGCCACCACCCCTTCCCCAACATCCTGCCTCTGGGGGAAAATGTAAGAGAAAAATCTGATAGAAAACTAAATATATAATCCTAGACTCAGGTAAAGATTCCCATAAAAGCTCCAAACCCCATTAAAGCTATTTCCGGGAAACACATGTACACTTTTTACTACAGATAGTTTAATTAACTTGATAAATTGGGTTCACCAGCAGGTGGTAAAATCTCTCTTAGACTGGAAGGAGGAATATTTAATTTCCATACCTGCTCAGGAAACTATTTAAACTTAGAATGTTTATCCTTATGGCTAGATAATAAGGGGTATTTTGACACTAGTGAATATAAAAATGGGTGTAGTTCTAATAATTCTCTGAGCTTATCTCCTGTGTGCTGTCTCTCAATTAACAGACCTCTCAGGCCTCAAGCTCTCAAGGCATCATTTGTTCTACTGGTTACCCTCTGACATATCTCCCAACCCTCTTCCTCTGATACATTTCCTTTAGCCGAATTTACATTCTCACCATCTCTCTCCTTCTTTCTCAGGCTGCTGTTAGCTCTCATTTTGCAACCCAGGACAGATTATATCCTTTCTTAAAAGCCTAAAATAGCTCCCCACTGGACAGAGGGATGTCCTCACCTAAGAGCAAAGAGCTCAGGGTCCTCCACAACCTTGCTCTGACTGCTGCATCCAAATTTCTCTCTTGCCACCTCCCTCCATGCAAACTGTTTCAGCCTCGCTCACCTACTCAAGGTCCCTCTTCAGCTGATAAATGAGAAAGCAACATATAGCTGTTAAGAAGAGGAAGCTCTAATAAATGGAATACAACCTTTAAAAATTGCGAATCCCTATGTTGTACACCTAAATGTTACACAGTAGTGTACACCAACTATATACCTCAATAAAATAATTATTATTGTAGAATTATCATTTTAACATATAAAATAATTATTAATTATAATTACTATAGAATTATTTAATTCTGTAATTGTTATTAATAATTATTTGATTATGTGATAATTATAACATTATAATATAATTAATTATTATTATTATGGAATTATTAAAGAATTATATAATAACAACACCAACCTCTCCCCCCCTCCCCTCAACAAAAGAGCTCTGGAGGCACACTGCTTGAATTCAAAAGCTAGCTCTTTGCAAATAAGTTTATTTGTCCCAGTTTTCTATTCCTATCATGTATTGTGAAGAAGGAAATGGCAACCCACTCAGATATTCTTGCCTGGAGAACCCCATGGACGGAGGAGTCTGGCAGACTACAGTCCATGGGGTCGCAAAGAGTCAGACAGAACTGAAGTGACTTAGTATTACATTTCGTTGTTGTTCAGTTACTAAGTCATGTCTGACTCTTTGCGACCCCATGGACTACAGCTCCATGGATGAAACAGAAAACTAGTGAGAACCTGCTGTACCATTCAGGGAACTCCACTCCGTGCTCTATAGTGACCTAGATGGGAAGGAAATCTGAAAAAGAAGGGATATATACATATATCTGATCCACTTCGCTATACTGCAGAATCTAACACAATATTGTAAAGCGGCTATACTCCAATAAAAATTTTTTAAGAAGCTAGCTCTACTGTGAACTTGGTGACCTTGAGTAAGTTACATCACTTCTCTGCATCTCAATTTCCTCATCTGTGAAACAAGTAGTGATAGAACCTGCCTGGTGCAGTTATCAAGAATCTGACACGAGAGAATACGTGCAATGTGTTTAAACCAAGCGTGTTAGTCACCACTGTCGCCTTTCACTTTGTTGCTGGCGATCCGCTGTCAGTGACATCAGGGTATCAGACTTACCCTGCTGCAAACCATTCCTTTACTTACCACTTTGGAAACCAACAAATAAACTGCTGATTTTTCTGGATTCCTGCAGCACTTTGGCTGTCCCTACTTTGTTGCGCCTTGAGGTGTAGTGAGGTCTTTGAATCCCCACCAGTTGGTGAAATCCTTGAAAGTAGGAACCTTTGAGACCATCCTTCCATCTACCATGCCAGCAAAGTGGTTTGCACCTGGAAAATGCTCATTAAAACAGTTGGCAAAGCAGAAGAATGATCTGTGAGATGTTCAACGCACTTTATGTTTGAGTGCACATATCCAGGAAAATAATCTGTTTGGAGACTACTATGCTATGTCACTTCAGTCATGTCTGACTCTTTGCGACCTTATGGACTGTAGCCTGCCAGGCTCCTTTGTCCATGGGATTCTCATGGCAGGAATACTGGAGTGGGTTGCCATGCCCTCCTGCAGGGGATCGTCTCCATCCAGGTATTGAACCTGCTTCTCTTATGTCTCCTGCAGTGGCAGGTGGATTTTTTATCACTAGCACCACCAGGGAAGCCCACTACTTATTTACCGTATGTAAAAACTAACATCATTCATTTGACAAATATTTATTGTGTGTTAACTATTGCCAGTCACTGTTCTAGGAACTGGGGAGGCAACAATTGAAGACATAATTTAAAAGACAATTTAAAAAAATTCTGTGTTCCTTAAGGAGCTTCTGTTCTAGTGGATGGAAATAGTTAAGAAACAAGATTAAGAAGATGATAAGTGCTATGGGTAAAAAGAAAGCAGGGAAGAAAGGCAGATGAAAGAGTGCTGCTTTACACACGGGTGGTCCAGGTAGACCTCACTGAGAGGGTGACACATGAACAAAGACCCGAGGGAAGCTTGCAGCACAGAGGAAGAGCTTCCCAGGCAGAGGGAGCGGGCAGTGCCAAGCTATGACGTAAAGCTGGCCTGGAGAGTTTAAGGACCAGCAGTGAGACCTGTGAGCTGAAACAGTGTGATCCCAGGAGGGAGTGTTAGGACTCAGGGCAGCCGTGACTGGAGCTGAAGCTTGTAGAACCTGTGGGGTTCATGCTGGTTGACTGTAAGAGTTAATTTTTTTTAACTCCAACTTATATTAAAATATTAACTATTCTGAATTGGTTCATTTTGCTTGGACTCTTCAAATCTCAACTTTAGTAACAGAGATCAAACATCTACACTTATCCTTAAAGTCAGTTGAAGTATTGCAAACTATAATTCTCTCCTCTATTCTCACCCCATCACAGGTTGCCCTCAACATCAGTCTCTTCCTCTCCATAAAAACAAACAAACAAAAAAAACACTGGGGTACATTTCACAGTATGCATCTTCTCCCCACTTTTGAACTTGAGTTCTGGATGTTTTCAACACCCAGGTAGACAAAACATTCAATGATGCAACAACACAATTTCAGGTCCTCTCTCCTCAGGTGACCTTTACCTCTTTTCCAATCAGCTACCCTCAGCCTGGACCGTGTCATCACTGGGAAAACACCTAGTTAAACATTTTTCCTGTCCAATATACCACCTTTCTCATTATCTCCACTGGAGCTGTCTTTGGTATCTTGCAGACCTCTGGGCAGTTGAAGCTGCCACTTTCTCTCATTCCATCTGTACCTCTGGCACGTCTTTCTGGTCTGTTAGGCCAGACCCAAACTTGATCAGCTGAATTCTTCTCATACTGCCATTCTCAATTTATTGGCACTCAATCTTGCTGCTGCTTCTATCCTTCAAAATTCCAATCCTGTGCTAAACGCTGAAAATCCACCTGTTCATTCTTTTCTTTTTCCTGACGTGGACTATTTATAAAGTCTTTATTGACTTTGTTACAGTATTGCTTCTTTTGCTTATGTTTGGGTTTTTTGGCTGAGAGGCACATGGGATCTTAGTTCCCTGACCAGGGATTGAACCCTCACCCCCTGCATTGGAAGGCAAAGTCTTAACCACTGGACATCAGGGAATTCCTTCACCTGCTTCATTATTAATGACAAAATTAATCAGTTTTTCTGGAAACAAAAGCACTCTAACCATGCCAAGATCTACCCTTTCAAATTATGGTCCCTCAACTTGAGTGGATCATTAAATCTGTCCGTTGGGCTTTTTTTAGTTCTTGTTTTTCCTCCCTCCATTCTCACTGCAAATTGCTGAGGCTAATTGTCAACCAAAACAACAGGGAGGCTATTCTGCTTTGTGTAGTTACTTTAATTAACCTATTTTCAAGTAGTCAATGCATGTACAACATCAAAATTCAAAAGGTTAAAAAATTGTTGTTGTTGTTGTTTAGTCACTAAATCATGTCCAACTCTTTTGCAATCCCATGGACTGTAGCACCCTCCTCCTCTCTCCACGGAGTTTCCTAGACAAGAATACTGGAGTGAGTTACCATTTTCTTCTCCAAGGGATCTTCTCAATCCACGAACTGAACACATATCACCTGCATTGGCAGGCAGATTCTTTACCACTCAGCCAAGGGTGTTATAGTAAAAAGCAAGTTTGCTATGGTCCTGCCACTTCAATACGCAGTTTCCTTTTAAGAAGATGATGATTATTTCAAATATATTATACATCTGTCTAGATATGTGCTCTAAAATACACAAGTTAAAACATTTGTTTGTGTGCCTGTAAACACCACTTATAAACACACAAGTGTGTGTGTTTGTGTGTATACATATTTGGTAGAACATTATAGACACTATCTTACATCTTTTCACTTCACACTATATTTTAGAGATTCTGCTACAACTGTGCATGTGAATCTGCTGATTATTTTCCATAGCTGTATAATATTCTTTGTACACTTGCATCATCCTTTTTATTTTTAATCAATGTCAAACCAATGGATGTTGAGATTGCTTTAACCTTTGGCTAAATAGATAACTTAACAGATAATTAACAGACAATTCTGTCGTGAAAAACTTTCTATATGTGCCATTTCTTACAAGCACTAGTTGTAATAGCTATAGGATATTCCTAGAAGCTGAATTGCTGACTTAAAGTGCATGAACATTTTACATTTTGAGAAATATCTTGCATTTAGAATGTTGTTGTTTAGTTGCCAAGTTGTATCTGACTCTTTGAGACCCCATGGATTGTAGCCTTCTAGGCTCCTTTGTCCATGGGATTTCCCAGGCAAAAATATTGGGGTGGGTTGCCATTTCCTTCTCCAGGGGAATCTTCCTGACTCAGGGATTGAACTCATGTCTCCTGCATTGGTAGGTGGGCTCTCTACCATTGAGCCACCAGGGAAGCTCATTTCATTTAGATAAATATTGCCAAATTACCCTCCACACATATTGTACCCATTTACACTTTGGCCAACAGTTGCCTATGAGGTGCCTGTTTCCCTACTAAGTAGAAATGACATCTCACTAGAGTTTTAATTTGCAACTCTCTGATTATGAGTAAGGTTGACCATCTTTTCATATGTTTATGAGATATTTGTACTTCTTTCTCAAGGAGCAATCTGTTCATATTGCAGTCTATTTTGGATGCCGTTTAATTGTCAGATGTTTGGAATCAAAACTGTTCTAGTTAATATTTCTTCCCATTATGTTCTGGGATTAAATGATGCTATAGCCTCTCTCATCCTGCTGCTTATCTATCAAACAGCTCCACCTAAATATTTTGCCTGAACTTTGCTCAGTGAATGTTTGTGCATCGCAGATGTAGGCCAGGAGGCTAAAGTGGGAGCAGGAGTGTCCCAGGACAGTGCTTCAGACTTAGCTTAGATCTTCAGATCTGTAGTCTGTGCAGGTCCAAAGCCTACCCTCTTCCCCAAATTCTCATTGTATTCAGGAGTTGGGAGAAATCCTATACCCTTATGGCCTTACTCAGCCTCCAGTATCTTTGGGTGATGTTGGTTTCTACCCTTCACTTTATCCTCATCCCCTCAGCAGACCTTTTGAATCTGTATTTCCTCAGTACCTGTGATTTTTGCATTAGGTGATGTTGTGGTTCAGTTGCTAAGTCATGCCCAACTCTTTGTGACCCCATGAACTGCAGTATGCCAGGTTTCCCTGTCCTTCACTATTTATACCCCAAAATATTTTTTAAAAAAGAGTTGTGGAGTGATATTGTAGTTTTGGTTGGGCGGGGAATAAGTTATGATTTAATGCATAGAATGATGTTGAAAGGAGATGAGGAGTGATGCATCTACTGGTTGTGTAGCAGGAGATGGTTGCGGCTGGAGTTAAGGGTGTAGAGGACTGAGTTGACCTTAAAAACACTGTTTCCACTAAGCTTGTTGGAATGGAGGGACGAGTGAATGGCTGCAGATAGATCTGGTAATAGAGAAAGTTGAGTAAGATACATTATGCGCAGCAACTTCAATTTTCTCAGGAAGGTAGAAAGAAGGTCATTTACTAAATGGGTCATAAACATATCAAGGAATAGCAATTCAGTGGGAAGTTTGATAAAATTTAAAGAAAAAAATAAGTTGCTAATGCCAGGACTTCTTTTCCAAAGGATGCAGATCTTTAAAGAAAGTTTGACAGAATCCGAGAGTATAGGATTTTATCCTGATGTCATGTGTATGGACCACCATCAGAATTTGGGCATGAATGCATATAAATGACTACCCTCATTTGGTTTTCTGCACTTCTGATATCAATCCTAACTTGTATGGGTTTGTGTGCTCCTCTGTCTTGAACCATCCCTAAAATGTCCCTTCTCCCAGACTCTGTCCTTGCTCATGACCCATCTCATCCTTCTGCTGCTTCTATGCTTCAAAAGTCCAATCTTGTATTTCTTTGCAAGGTTCTATCTTTCCTCCCCTCCTTGAAATATCTCACAAGAGGTTTGCTTCCACCTACTGCTAATATGTGGGGGAGACAATGGAAACAGTGTCAGACTTTATTTTTTTGGGCTCCAAAATCACTGCGGATGGTGACTGCAGCCATGAAATTAAAGGATGCTTACTCCTTGGAAGGAAAGTTATGACCAATCTAGATAGCATATTAAAAAGCAGAGACATTACTTTGCCAACAAAGGTCCGTCTAGTCAAGACTATGGTTTGTCCAGTGGTCATGTATGGGTATGAGAGTTGGACTGTGAAGAAAGCTGAGCACCGAAAAACTGATGCTTTTGAACTGTGGTGTTGGAGAAGGCTCTTGAGAGTCCCTTGGACTGCAAGGAGATCCAACCAGTCCATCCTAAAGGAGATCAGTCCTGGGTGTTCATTGGAAGGACTGATGCTCAAGCTGAAACTCCAGTACTTTGGCCACCTCATTTGAAGAGTTGACTCACTGGAAAAGACCCTGATGCTGGGAGGGATTGGGGGCAGGAAGAGAAGGGGAAAACAGAGGATGAGATGGCTGGATGGCATCACTGACTCGATGGGCATGAGTCTGAGTAAACTCCGGGAGTTGGTGATGGTCAGGGAGGCCTGGCGTGCTGCGATTCATGGGGTCGCAAAGAGTCGGATACGACTGAGCGACTGAACTGAACTGAACTTCTAATATGAGATCTTCAAATCTCTGTCCAGCTCAAATCTCTTACAAGCTCCAAAATTTTAAGGATAGCCACACAATATTCCACAGTCACTTCTATTTGGGCTGTCTGAATCTTCTCCCAGATCCACTTCTCTTCTTGGCTTCTTTGTCTCCACTGAGAACAAGAACACAGGGATTCACTGCTCTAATATTGCATGCTGACATTCCGAGAATTATTTTTAATTTTTTTCTGAACCTCTCATTCATTGCAAATTAATGTTGCAAGCTTTATTTCATAAATATTTCACAAATCACAAATCTTCCCTTTTCCCGGCAACTCAGCCACCACTGCCCCAGTGAAGGCCCTTTTTCTCTCTTGACTGTTATATTTCAGCAGTTTCCCAACAAAATTTCTAGCCTTTTAAGTCTTTCTTAGGTTATTCAGTATATGCTGAAGTCATGTTTCTACAATGTAAGCCTGGCATTTCATTTATCTTTTAATCCTCAGTGTCTCTTCATCTCATGTGTTATTCCTCCTCTATTAAAAAAAATTAATTTATTTTCTTTAATTGGAGGCTAATTAATTTACTATATTGTAGTAGTGTTTGCCATGCACAGACACGAATCAGCCATGGGCGTACATGTGCCCCCGTCCTGAAACCCCTCCCCATCCCAGCCCTCAGGGTTGTCCCAGTGCACTGGCTTTGAGTGCCCTGTGAAATGACAGCCTTCAGAATGGGAGAAAATAATAGCAAGTGAAGCAACTGACAAAGAATTAATCTAAAAAATATACAAGCAGCTCAATACCAGAAAACTAAATGACCCAGTCAAAAAATGGGCCAAAGAACTAAACAGGCATTTCTCCAAAGAAGACATACAGATGACTAACAAACACATGAAAAGATGCTCAACATCACTCATTATCAGAGAAATGCAAATCTAAAGCACAATGAGGTACCATGTCATGCCAGTCAGAATGGCTGCTATCCAAAAGTCTACAAGCAATAAATGCTGGAGAGGGTGTGGAGAAAAGGGAACCCTCTTACACTGTTGGTGGGAATGCAAACTAGTACAGCCACTAAGGAGAACAGTATGGAAATTCCTTAAAAATCTGGAAATAGAACTGCCATAGGACCCAGCAATCCCACTGCTGGGCATACACACCGAGGAAACCAGAATTGAGAGAGACACGTGCACCCTAATGTTCATCGCAGCACTGTTTACAATAGCCAGGACATGGAAGCAACCTAGATTCCATTGGCAGACGATAAGAAAGCTGTGGTACATATACACAATGGAATATTTCTCAGCTATTAAAAAGAACACATTTGAATCAGTTCTAATGAGATAGTTGAAACTGGAGCCTATTATACAGAGTGAAGTAAGTCAGAAAGAAAAACACTAATACAGTATATTAATGCATATATATGGAATTTAGAAAGATGGTAACGATGACCCTATATACATGAGACAGCAAAAGAGACACAGATGTAAAAAACAGACTTCTAGACTTTGTGGGAGAAGGCAAGGGTGGGATGATTTGACAGAATAGCATTGAAACATGTATATTACCACATGTGAAATAGATCACTAGTCCAAGTTCGATGCTTATACCTCCTCTTATGTGCTGTGAGGTCTCTGGTTTCAGGCGTTTGGTTCAGACTCAATGGCATTAAATGCATTCTGACTCATCGTTTCCCAATTGGTGAGCTACCCAGGAAGATTCAACTGCTGCTTGTTTTTTAAATTAAAATCTGATATCACCATCTCCAGGACACTCTCTCTGATCTGTCCTTCCCACCCATGTCTAGTTTAGGGGATCCTTTCTTGTGTCCATCTGAAACCTTGAACTTGCCTCTTTTTGTCTTAGCACACTTCATTATGGTTGTCTGTTTACACAACTGTCTCTCCACTAGATTTGAGTACTTGAAGGTTTATCTAATGACTAAGATAGACCTTAGCACATAGTTTATGCTTAATCTTGTTATTGAATAAAGATATGAAAGAATGGTTTAAAATAAAACATGAAATCGATATCTCAGAGTTGAACTGAACACTGGGCCAATATCATCTTTTCAATTCTCTTTGTTATTATTCCTAGTGTACAATGGGGAAAATAATAGTGATTATTTTATGTAATTTTTGTGAGGATTAAATGAGGTAATATTATGTAAAGCACTTGGCATAGTGCCTGACATGGTAATTGCTCACTAAATATTTCAATATGATACTGACAATCAGCTCTATTATTTCTACCATATTTGTGCTATTACATTTGGTTAAATGTCATCAGGAGAGCACTACGTGAAGTCTATTCTTTTCACCAGTTCTATTATTAGCTTTAACAGTGAGGAAATTGGCCTTAAGGTGGCTCATTTCCTCAGTAAGTAAGCTCAAGGATCATGCTGGTTTTATTACTATTTTTTAATTACAAAGCTATTTTACTTTATTTTCCCAATTGAAAAACAAAATGCAAGGAACAGTTAAAAATTGCTTGTTAACCCCACTATCCAAATACAACCACTCTTGGTATATGTATTTCTCTCCTGAGAGTCCCTTCCTATGAACACATGGTTGAAGGTTGTTAGTGATGGAGTTAGTCCTGACATTAAACCTGCTACCTAATGCAAGGATCACAAGTTCTGAGAAAGTGCAGACTTAAAAGATCTGCAAGGTGTAACCTGAGTCTGGGGCTGGAAAAAAGCTGCAAATGAAGGCAAAAGTGGGACCATCTATGACTGTCAAATCCTGCAGGGGTCACAGAAAAAAACGTTTTTTTTTTTTGAAAACTCCAAGACTTAGGTTTGATGATGTCTATAAATAAAAATGATAACTTTGCCAACTCTCCATAATCTGGAGGGGGTATGTTCCAAGACCATTAGGTCCCTGAAACCATGAGTAGAATATATATATACACACACATAGCTATGATAAAGTTTAATTTATAAATTAGGTACAGTAAGAGATTAACAAAATGATTGATAATAAAATATTAATGGAATAATATACTGTAATAAAAGTTATGTGAATGTGGTCTCTCTGACTCAAAATATCTTATTGTACAGATGTAATGCCTCTTCCATCTTAACTAAGCACTTATCATGAACTGTGGCCATAACTTTTACAGTGTGAAATGTCACAGCAGAACTATCACAAATTTCTTTTCCTTCTTCACAATTTGATGGATAGAAGTTTCATCCTAACCATAAATCTTAGCAACCTCAGCATAGGATTTTTTTCTTTTCTTATTCAGTCGAGAACTTTCACCTTTTCATGTAAATGAAGCACTTTATGGCTTTTCTTCGACATATCTGAATTGCCAGCATCACTGTCCTTGCATTTTGAGGCCATTATTAAGTAAAATAAGGGCTCCTTGAACACAAGCACTGTGACACCACCATAGTGGATCAGATAACTGGGCCAGTGACTAAGAGACTAACAGGAAGGGTAAGTTGGACAAGGGTGATTCACCTCCCAGGCTGGCTGGAGCCAGGGAGCATGACATTTTATTATGCTACTTAGAATGGTGCTTAATTTAAAACTTAGGAGTTGTTTATTTCTGAAACTTCCCATTTAATATTTTCAGACCATGGTTGACTGCAAATAATTGAAACATTGGAAAACAAAACTGTGGATAAGGGGCGGGGCCGGGGGGGGGTGGCCTGCTGTACTTGCTCAGCTCATAAGGATTATCAGTAACATCTAACTTTAAAAATAATTTGTTTTCTTATGATTTCTCGCTGCATTATATTTATTGTTTTACCAATGGCCAAATGTTGTTGCCTTCTGGCCATGAATACCTGTCACTCTTAAATAGTTTTGTCAAAAGTCACCATTTATTTAAAAGATTTTAAACAATAGTGGTGGACATTATTTTATTGATTCATGCTAAGATTAAAATTAAAAAAAGATTCATTCATTTATTTATTCTTTAATTAATTAACAGTTAGCTATTTATTGCCTGACCTTTATATTCTAGGCCTAGTCCTTGACTGCAGTTAAACTATGATGAATAAACCTGACATGGGTAATGTCTTCAAGATGCTCCAACACAGCCAAGGAACTGATAGTAAACAAGGACATAATCAAATAAATGTAGAATTTAGGAACACACATCACTGAAATAGAATATTATGGCTAGAGAGAATGGGGTAGGGGATTACCTTCCAATAGTGAGGGACGACCTCCCTGAAGAGGTAGTATTTCAGCTGAGACCTAACGGGATATAAGGGCCAGCTGGGTAGCAAGTTGGGAGAAGAGGCCTCTGGCTGATGGCTAGGAAGTGCTTGGTCCCTGGGGGTGCTGAAAGATCAGTGTAGCTGGAGTAGGAGGTGAGCAATGGGGTGAGGGGACCAGATGAGGACAGAGGCCAGATCTGGTCATGCAGGGCCTCACTGGCTGTGTTAAAGAGTTTGAGTGTAACTGGATCCTAACCTGCTGGGGTCTTATCAAAGTCTAATCAACCTAGGGAAAGAAAACCATCCAGCCAGTTCCAACCATCCTTTCCCACCTATGGGGAGAGAAAAAACACAGAAGCAGTGGTGAATTCCACAGTTCAGAGACCAGACTTACTCAGAGACTAAGGCCTAATCACAGGACTACAGAATGCTCCCCGCCCTCCACACTCACCACTGTATTATTGTACTAAAGGTCTACTTATAGCAGTTGCTTTTACCCAGTACACCATGTCCACCTATCAAGAAAAAAAATTATAAAAAAGGCAATAAAGCAAAAATAATCCCCCTGCCCCCCGCCAAAAGCCTATTTGAAGAAAGAGCAAGCATCAGAGCCAGATATGGCAGGGATGTTGCAATTAACCAGACCAAGAATTTAAAAGGAGTGTCAGAGTTGGACCATAAAGAAAGCTGAGTGCTGAAGAATTGATGCTTTCAAACTGTGGTGCTGGAGAAGACCCTTGAGAGTCCCTTGGACTGCGAGGAGATCAAATCAGTCAATCCTAAAGGAAATTAGCCCTGAGTATTCATTGGAAAGACTGACGCTGAAGCTCTATTACTTTGGCCATCTGATGCGAAGAGCCAGCTCATTGGAAAAGACCCTGATGCTGGGAAAGATTGAAGACACAAGGAAAAGGGGACGGCAGAGGATGAGACGGTTAGATAGCATCACTGATTCGATTGACATGAATATGAGCAAACTCCAAGAGACAGTGGAGCATAGAGGAGCCTGGCATGCTGCAGTCCGTGAGTCACAAAGAGTCAGACATGACTTAGTGACTGAACAACAAAAGATTAATATACTAAGGACACTAATGGATAAAGTAGATAACATGCAATAAAATATGGGCAATGTAAGAATTTTAAAAACAGAGATTCACTCATTAATTTTTTGAATTATTTCAATAGTCATCTACGGGAAATGCTAAGGAAAATGAAAACAAAAAGAAAGGCTAGAGATAAGAGTCTGTGCATCTCCAAACCTGCTGTTTCCAAGTGTGTGTCTCCCCCCTCTCTCTGCTCTAGATGATTCTGCCATCAAGTTTGTCCAACACACCTGTGCATAATGTTACCTTGGTGACTTAGTTCACACTCATGTTCCTCCTGCTTGGAATGGAAATAGTATCAACTTGAATTAGAATGTCTGCTTAGAGACCTACAATCAATATTGTCCAAGGCAAGTCTTGAAACCCTGCTGGGCTTAATATCTTATGTAATTATGAAAAAGTACATCTCAACCTTTGGATGTGAGAAATAAATGAAATATTATGAAATGAAATCCCCTTGCATTGGGTCTGATGAAAAACATCTGCTCAGTGGTTACTTTCCTGTATCTTTCCATCTATTGAGTTTCTACTCATTCTATTCCAATGCTCTTTGTAAGCTACCATAGGATTTTGTTTCTGCAGCATCTATATTTATTAGTCTAATAACTCACTGTAGATTTGTTCCTTATGTGTGTCTGTCTTACCTCTCCCAATAGATTAGTGTAGAAACTATGCTGAAACTCACAGTGACAAGAAGCAATGAACACAAAGGTCATGTTAGTAAGTCTGTTAAGTTTGTGTAATTATCCTAACTGGAAAAACCAAGGAGGTTGCAGGTAACAAAAAAGACAATGAAAATGAACTCCATAATGGCAAGAAAGTTAAAGAAACCTGCAGAAGGAACTTGGAATGAAGAAGAGACAATGCCATTATAGGAGGGAGAAAGAGTCCTTTAATGATGGATAATTTAGAGATACCTATAGTTACACCTATAATCCCAAACAATGTGGTGAACTCTGGTGAATTAAAATAAACTGATTATTTGGACTTCCATTAACTAAATAATTGAACAAATGTTTATTTACTGTTTACAATTGCTGATGTTATGTTTAGGCTAGTATTAGATACTGGTAAAAATCTCTGAACTGAATATATTCATTTTGGACAGACTGAATATTGATGTTTGATCCAGCTATATCTATGGGTGATTTTAATGTAGAGCACTGAGGCATAGATCTCTTATATTGTAGTTTTCTACATTAAATATTTAGCATATTAAATATTTAACTAACATAGGTTATCTAATATATTTGTTTTTGTACACATTCAATTTTGTATCATTAAATTAAGCAATAAAAATTTCAATATATATATGCTTTTACAAGTAGAAGGAAAATGGTATTTTCTCAAAACATTTTCTTTGAATATTACTTTTAGAAATACTTTTCCTGACAATCTTGAGGAATTTTGATATGGCAATGCAAACATATAGTTTATAAAATACAAATAATGTGTTCCCAAGTCCCTATATAGAAAAAAGATTCACAAAGTTGTTATTTCAAAATCCTATTTTTAAGATAATTTTTAAAGTATGTCTATCTTTTCACTTGTCAGTGTTTTTACCTTCATGTTTAACTTTTCACTTTTTAAAAGGTAAACACTTTAAAGGCAGAGTAATTTATAAAATAGAATAATCCCTTGAATACTTTTGTGTTCCACTTTTTGGTTTCTCTATGCCTTTAGTCTCCCAGAAAAATATTTCTTTAGTCCTTACTATAATTTTAGTCCTCACTATAAATTTCTCAGATGTATAAACACTTGACTTAGAGATTCTGTATTAATACGCTTATTCATCTAAATAGAAGAAAGTCCTTCCTAGAGAACATCATACAGAATGAAGTCAGAGAGAGAAGGACAAATATTGTATATTAATGCATATATGTGAAATCAAAAGAATATGCTGTTATTGTTTATTTGCTAAGTTATATCCAACTCTGTTTTGCGACTCCATGGACTGTAGCCTGCTGGGCTCCTTCTGTCCATGGGATTTCCTAGGCAAGAATACTGGAGTGGGTTGCCATTTCCTTCTCCAGAGGATCTTCCCGACCCAGGGATCAAACCCACATCTCCTGCATTGGCAGGTGAATTCTTTACCACTGAGCCACTAAGGAAACCCAGAAAAATGGTAGAGATGATCTTGTTTGCAAAGCAAAAATAAAAGCTTAGGTGCAGAGAGCAAATGTATGGATACCAAGGGGGAAAAATGCAGGGGTGAGGAATTGGGAGATTGGAATTGACATTTATTCATTATTGGTGCTATGTATAAAAGAGATAGAACTAGCTAGAACATACCATATAGCAGAGGCAGCTCTACTTCATGTATTGTGATGACCTCAATGGGAGGGAAATCCAAAAGGCAGGGGGTATATATACATATATATATTTATATGTGATTCATTTTGCTATACAGTAGAAACTAACACAACATTAGAAAGCAACTCTACTCCAATAAAAATTAATTTTAAAAAATTAATAGAAGGAAGTCCTTGAGTATATCAGCCCAGGTATTTCTCCAAAGCATTTATATTTATCTGCAACTCTGTGGTCGAAGTTCCAAGCGACGCCTGTAATTAGAGGTAATTACATGTCATGTTGCTCAAGCAGTGTGCCATATCAGCTTACAGTTCTGCCAGCATCCTCCCAGTACCTTTTCCACACTCCCTTCCCACCTCCCGCTCAGAGCCTCCCTTATCATCCCCACCAAGAAAATGGCTCCAAATTACATCCTATTTCTAAAACTGTTTGAGAAGCAGCTCCCTCGAGAGCCTGTAATCAAGTGTGATAACCAGACACAACATTGTAATAATGTCCACTTTCCCCTGAGGAGTATATCTTTAATTTCCAACTTTAAATCTCTATTTAAAACCTCCGCCAAACAGGTAGTTGACGAGAGAGTCTCAGTCTGAAGCAGCTTTTCTATTTGCCCTATATAGCTCAGTGTCCGTTGATACAATTTTTCTGATTTTTCTTGCACTTACTTGGAGTGTAACAGCTAGAGTAATAGTATGCTTTCTCATTAGTGTCAAAGGCACACTTGCTGGCCTCCTTTTCCAGAATATGCTTAAAAATAAAAGGTTTAGCTTCTGGCCCAGGCAGGCTCTGTGTGGAGTGAAAGGTCCAGGCAAATGTCCTGAGATGACCGTCTATGGATATCTGTTTCCATTCTGCACTCAAGGTCCTGAAATTCGTCAGAGGTCTTCTCTTAAGGGATTAGGTGTTGGCAAAGGTACTAGAAAGTTTAATTGTCATTTTCCTCTTTTCTTTTTTAACAAACTTTTTTTTGGTTTCCATTTTCCAACATGGCAGTTGGAAATTTCCTTGCAGTTGGTTAAATGAACCACTTGATAAATAATATAAAAAGCAATTTGTTTGTTTGTTAACCCCGTTAGTATCACATTTCCAATTCCCCTTACCCCTCCCTCTGCCCAATTCAGTGAGCTTTCCTTAGCTTTACTGTACAGGCTCAATTTGGTGGCTTTCCTGTATCACACTGAAGGATGGGCAGATATGCTGTTGCCATGGAAACAAGGTAATTGCTCAGAGGCTTCATCCTGCATGGGTAATATTGAACTAACTGCTGTACAGTTTCTCATTTATTACAAAACATTTACAAGGAAAATGTGATCTGTTTCACGATGTTAAAGTGTTTGCCTTTTTTCAAGAAGCTAGGTAAAAATTTCTTATTGGAATAAATGCTAAATGGGGTGGAAACTCTTCAACTGAAAGTAAACTTAAAATATGCAGAGGTAACTGATGACACCAAAAAGCAATTGGTGAGTGGAAGGCCTTGACTGGGGAGAAGATGTGAACATGAACACTTCTTTTCTTTGGGTCTCAGCTGTTTATGTCTGTTGAGTTTTGCAGTGTTTGTCCCCAGCCTGCCTTGCACAAAAACATGTGGCTGGAGCACACATTCTCTGCGATGCTGTTTACACATCATTTCACATTCCCTCCTCTTTGACTTCCTCCTTTGCACAAGATAACCTGATCAACTTTTATGTCCCTACTTTCTTTCTCTTGGTCTAATTTTTCATATTCTCACCCACACTTTAACTTCCTTTAAAAAAGAAAAGCAAGCTGTTTTTCCTTTCCCTGACCTTGGACAGAAGAGATTTTACCACATATTTTAATTTCAATCTTAAGACATCACCTTGTGTGCAATAGGATTTTAATAAATTTTCATTGACAATGCCTTCTGACAAGACCTTAATTCTCCTCAAAACCAACCAAAAAGATCAGCGTTTCCGTGCTTCTTAGCTCACAACTGGCTTCCAAGATAGCACACCTTCTGGTTAGGAGTACTTTGCTTTTCTAGTTCTAGTGCAACTCCACCCCTGTTCTCTAGCCTAAGAAAGCCCGTTCTATACTTTCTAAAAGTACACATGGCTTCTCATGTATATTCTTGCCTACTCCTAGTTTGACCTTGAGACTCATGGTACTAGAAGACCTTCAAATTGACTTTCTGTGCTGATTCTCAGTTATTCAGTGATCCTGTTGTCCAGTTACCACATTTAGGAAACTTAGTCTGAGCAGGCTGGCTTAGCATACCTTTTAGGAACTTCCAAATAGCCTATGCACACTTTTTTTTTGTTGCCCTCACTGTGTTTTTTGCTGTTAGCTCTTTAGCCATCTGGCATCCTCCAGTAGACTTGGATTTCCTGAGTATGAGTCTGTTTCTTATTTAGAGTTGTTTGCATAAGGGTTAACAAAAGCCTTTCAACACATATTTGGTGAATCCCATGGTTGGTTAATTGCTAATGCTGATATATTTATGTCATCCAAATTATAGCTTTATCAGTACATTAAAAGCAGATTCCAATAGGAAGCTTTTAAACCTTTTGTTAACATGGCTGCCACATCTCCTAAAATGTATTTAGGTTTTACCAGGACCAAAAAGGGTTAAGACATTGATGGGGGTTACTTGAAAGTGGCTAAGCTTGAGGATGAGATGGTTAGATAGCATCACCAACTCAATGGACATGAATTGAGCAAACTCTAAGAGACAATAGAGGACAGAGGAGCCTGGTGTGCTACAGTCCATGGGGTCACGAAGAGTCAGACACAACTTAGCAACTGAACAACAGCGACAAAACTTGAAGATCACTTTTGGAAATCTGTTTGTGTTCTTATTTGTGTAACATTCTCCCCGTGCCAAGTTTGATTGGCTTGTTTAAATGGTGTAGGATTAACATCCATGCTTTACAAATGCTTGACTAATTGTTTTTTCATAGTGTTGTTAATTGGATGGCTACTTTGCCACTTGCTTTTGAAAACCACGGGATGGAGACAAATCATGATCCCTATATTTCCTCCTGAGGAGTTAGAATTGAATTTCAGTTTCATAAAATTAAATAGAAATAAATTACATGCCCTTATATGAAATGTCAACTAAAATTAATAGTAATATTTTTTTTTTTTGCATTCGAACTGGACCCAAAGAATCAATTAGCAGTAATCTTGCCAAAATGCACAGGACACACAGGTTGCCAGAGGCTTTATCATAATTTTATTTGCCCAAAGCATTTGAATAAATGAGGTGAAATGTTGCCTCAAGTCTCTGAATCTTTGATAGATCATTTCTGAACCTCCTGCTGAATTACTGTCTACTAATTTTCCACAGTAAATTTTCTCAGTGATTGTCACAGCCTGTAGTAATAGATGACTTTTCTTCCCATATATTACTATGCCTGGGTGCAGAGAGATGACATGTAAGCTGTGTGTATGTCTGTGAGGATGCAGCTGTGTGCGCATCTTTTTATGAAGAAAAATAACTTTCTCCAGAGATTTTGTTGAAAATCCCATTTCTCCACCCACATAGCAGGCACTCAATACATATTCACTGAATCACATTCTTAATTTGTGTTTTATGTTGGTATTCTCCACACCTGCAGGATTGGAAAGCAGGGCAGAAGGGGTGATGAAAGGAAAGCCTTGAATGATCAACGTAGTCATAAGTAGAGGTTAAAATTGGCAATGAGACTCACAAGGTAAAAATAAGCTTTGAGGCCACATTTTCTTAGCTTTATAGAAGGTTACAGGGCAAGAGCTTCAGCATCACCTCATGGGGGAACGGCAGTTACTCAGGTACATACCTGCTCTTTTCTCTTCCCCATTCAAGACCAGTGCAGTCACTGCAGATAGGAGTCAGACTTACCACAGTTCTTTTATACTTGTATAGTCACATAAGTCCCGAGTGTGCAAGTGTGCTCAGTCATGTCTGACTCTCTGCAACCCCATGGACTGACCCCCTCCAGGCTCCTCTGTCCATGGGATTTTCTAGGCAAGAACACTGGAGTGGGTTGCCGTTTCCTTCTCTAGGGGATCTTCCTGATCCAGAGACCCAATCCGGGTCTCCTGCATTGGCAGGTGGATTCTTTACCACTAAGCCACCTGGGAAGCCCCCACAAAGGTCCAAGGCTTGCTTCCAGCTCCACAGCCCAAGCGTAGTCCTACAGATTAGGCATAAATACAACTTATACAACATTCCATATTTATCTTAACACTGTACTTCCCAAGAAAGAAGAGCTTTAGGAAGACACTCTGTCCAGCCTCCACTCAAGCCTGATGAAAACCCTTTTGACACAGGTATTAATTTCCATATCATTTGAATTGCAAATAGGTGCAAGAAGCAATTTTTGAAGAGTATTTTGTTTTCTACTAACTTTTCCAATTGGAGAGATGCCCAAGATGGAAAATTGCTCTGAGTGAAATGAACACTTCAACCATTAAGAGCTTAGGATGCTGATCAGCTCCACAGAAAAGTGACCGTGTACCCACCTGAACAGACCTGTTGGATGTTTGAATTAAAACCCAAGGAGTTACTGTTTCGTAGAGCTTTTCAAGTCTTTCCTTTTGTTCAGGGCACCTCAAATATCTCTCTCAACCAGAGCAATTTGTCCACTGCCTGGGAACCCACTTTTACTCTAAGCTTCTGTCATTCATAATTTTGTACTTATTCTTGCTTGAAGGAGAATCCTAAAGATGTCTGTAGGCACTAACTGCAATTGGGCTGAAAATCCTTTAAGTACAAGGCTTTATTCAAAAACTGTATTCTGCCCTATTGATTACATAAGTTCAAAATTCCCCATTTGATTTATCCAAAATGGCTGTGATCTGAAGTCTTTTATGTTTTTGAAGGAATAGATATTCCATAAATGCAATAGCAACAAACGTAGGTCCTACTTTTTTAAAAAGGCATAATAATCAAGTTCATAATTTTTCCAGAACTAAGAATTCTCTGTCATCCATACCTTTCTAATTAGAATGAATATTAATTCCAAAGATAAGTCTGAATCTCTCAACAAAGAACAAAATTGTATATTATACATTTATATGTACATACTGCCTTTGAGAGTGAAGGAGAAGTTCTTCCCACTTGCCTTTTATTTCCCTTGTTGCTCATTATGCTAATGGAGAATAACTTAAGTAGAGCTGTATTTATGAGGAACTCACTTTGGAAAATGTGCACATCAAGCATAGTTTCTGAAAAATGTGAAAACAAATCTAATGCCCATCAAAGTTTTAAGCACAAAGAATGGATTTTAAAAAATGATTGAAATTGTTTAAAAACATGTCATTTTAGCATATCCTTGAATTTATATTGCTTATATTTTAATCTACTTTATATATAGAAATCCCCAGACAACTTCTATAATTGGTATGACTACCTTCCAATGAAAAGCTTAATTTAAGTAGATTACTGATATAGGTCAAATTATTTGAAGTTGGGTACTCGTGGAAGAATCACCAAAATATTATGGATAGTGGAAGCATAAAACTATAAGAATATATATGACATTACTAAAATTTTTTTGCAATGCAAAATTTAACCTGATCCACCCAAAACCCTTAATAAACCTGCTGAGGACTATGGATTATCATAATTCTTACATGTCTGCTTTTCCTTTATGTATGCAATGCACCACTTGTGGATTCCCTTTATCTAATGCTTTAATTCCCTATAATTCAATTTTTCAGTTTAATGATATAACTCCTATAATTTCTTCAATTTTCTCCACCTATAGACTTCATGTAATTCATAGGTAGCATATAGCAGCTCAAGTATTCTGACTTCTTCATTTAAATAAATGTTTTCTTTCAATCAAATAATTTAGTAAATTTAGACTAACCATCTTGTGTCTGTTTGTATTTTAATAAATGCATTATTTTATTTGACACATATGCACACTTATTCACTCAGTTGTGTCCGACTCTTGCGACCCGATAGACTGGGGTCTGTAGCCTGCCAGGCTCCTCTGTCCATGGGATTCTCCAGGCAAGAATACTGGAGTGGGTTGCCATTTCCTTCTCTGGGGGATCTTCCCAACCCAGGGATCGAACCCAGGGGTCGAACCCAGGTCTCCTGCATTGCAGTCAGACCCTTTCCCGACTGAGCTACAAGGGAAGCCCTGACACACATAACCAAATCAGAATATCTTAAATTCACTAACCTTGTTGAGGGAAGAAAATTACAGTGCATTTTTGAGGTCATAGGAGGATAAAGATTAGTGAGAATGTCAAATTCCTGCCAAAGCTCCCCAACAAATTACTCCAGTGATCTTCATTTCTGACGTAGAAAGACGGACCCTTCCTCCAAGTTTATCCTGCCATTATGTTCCAGGATAATTCAATATTCTTGGGAAAGATGTTATTGACAAATGTTATGACATAATTATATGATGTTAAGTGACATTTATGTTATAGCATGCTTGATACTACAAGATATGCTTTCTACTTTAATACTTTGTCAGCACTATCAGAAAATCACTCAGAAAGTTTCCAGTGAGTTTCCATTTGGGCTGACTTACAAAAGAGGAGAATATGTTAGTTATACCTCCATTATTGATGGAGAAGATGGGTGGAATGAAAAGTATATGTCTTAGCATGCATGCATGCTCAGTCATGCTTGACTCTTTGCAACCCCATGGACTGTAGCCCGCCAGGCTCCTCTGTCCATGCAATTTTCCAGGCAAGAAAACTGGTGCAGGTTGCCATTTTCTCCTCCAGGGGAATCTTCGGGATTCGGGGATCAAACCTGCATCATTTGAGTTTTCTGCATTGGCAGGCAGATTCTTTACCACTCTGCCACCTGGGAAGCACACATGTCTTAGCAGAGAAGAAATATCATATGATATCCCTTATATATAGAATCTAAAAAGAAATGATACAATTGAAAGTGAAAGTTGCTTAGTCGTGTCTGACTCTTTGTGACCCCATGGACTATATGGTCCATGGAATTCTCCAGGCCATAATACTGGAGTGGGTAGCCTTCCCTGCTGCAGGGGATCTTCCCAACCCAGGGATCAAACCCAGGTCTCCCACACTGCAGGAATCTAAAAAGAAATAATACACTTGAACTTCCAAAAGAGAAAGAGAGTCACAGACTTAGAAAACGAACTTATGGTTGCTGGGAGGAAGGGATAGTCAGGGACTTTGGGATACACATGTACACAATGCCAGATTTAAAATGGATAACCAACAAGATCCTACTGTAAGAGCACAGGGAACTCTGCTCAATGTTATGTGGCAGCCTGGATGGGAGGATAGTCTACAGGAGAATGGATACATGAATATGTATGGCTGAGTCCCTTTGCTATCCACCTGAAACTATCATGACATTGTTAATTGGCTATACCCCAAATCAAAACAAAAAGTTTAAAATTAAAAAAAAAAAAGTCTCAGAAGCCCCAGGCTTCAGGTATTATGTATTGAAAATTCATACATGATTTTCCCTTAATCTGAGATTTACAGTTTAGTTCATATCTACTGAACTGACCTTTATGACTTCATAAACTGACTTAGCAAGCTCTGAAGAAGACAGATACAGTTTTAAGCTGCAAAATTCTCTTGCAGTTAATTTTTAAATACTTACAGCCTCAATCCATAAAATGAGTTATGTAAGCACACAGAAATTTCCGGTAGAATATTTATGAGAAGGTGAGATTTGGAGTAAAAAAAGATAGCTTTGGCAAAAAAAAAAAAAAGAAATCATAGATAACAAAATTTTAAGACAACTTTTAGTGACTCTAAAGTAATATCGTAGTTAGTTTGCATAACACATAAAATTTGAAAACATTCAACATACCCATCAACACACACACCAGAAATATTTCTCATCTCTTCAGGTCTTTACTATGGCACACAAGTTATCAGACACCTAATAACCATGACCTGATACAACATTTTTTTAACAATTCTTTTTTTTTTAATTGGAGTATAGTTAATTTACAATGTTAAGTTAGTTTCAAGTATACAGTAAAGTGATTTATTTATACATATATATGATACTAATTTTTACCTTTGAAAACTAAAAAGAAAACAATAAAATTTGTTTCTATCCAATATAGTCTTTAACTTTGTATAGCATCAAGGAAAATGGTTGTTTTTGTTCAGATTGTATATAATCTGTACATTTCTAGACATTTTAAAGTCTTCTGCTTCTGATAGACTGAGATAACAATAGAGGGCAATAATACACATATTAAACACAAGCAATATTTATATATACATCTATAGTAAATCCCATGGATAGAGGAGCCTGGTAGGCTGCAGTCCATGGGGTCTAGAAGAGTCGGACATGACTGAGCGACTTCACTTTCACTTTTCACCTTCATACACAGGAGAAGGAAATGGTAACTCACTCCAGTGTTCTTGCCTGGAGAATCCCAGGGACGGGGGAGCCTGGTGGGCTGCCGTCTGTGGGGTCGCACCGAGTCGGACACAACTGAAGTGACTCAGCAGCAGCAGAGTAAAGCCATTGGAGGTCTCCTTCTCACAGCACAGGTTTATGAATGCCGTAAGCTAAATCATGTTTCTCTAGTGATGAATATTATATGTTTTCAAAATATAACATGGGGAATGTAGAAAATGAGTGTAATTCTTGCACCGTGAAATTGATTTTATGGTAGTATTTGCTGGGTTGGCCAAAAGGTTCATTCAGGTTTTTTTGTAAGATATTATGGAAAAACCCCAGCAAACATTTTGGCCAATCCAATGTATGCCTATGGATAATTTGCTATGTAATTTCATATTTGACCAAGGTCTAATAAAGGTAAGCATATTGATTTAGAATGCCTTGTGTTGTCCATTAAAATGGGAAACTGGAGATCTGTCATTGACTTTATGTCTTTTAAGCCAGTAGATACTAAGGCTTGTATTAGTTTATGACACTATCCATTATAAAATAATGGAAAAAGTCAAGTAACTTTTTCATGATATGCAGACACAGAAACAAAGGCTCAGAAGAGGCAGTCTTAAAAATATATCTTTAACAAAAAGAATAGCAGAATCAGAAATGATTATTAAAAGGAAAAAAATCACATTTTTTTCTTCAGAATCAATATCCCAAAATATAAATTAATCATTAAGTGAGTAGTGGATATTCATCTCTAAGACTATTTTGCATAAAAATTGGTTCTTTTTACAAACATTTCTTTCTTTAAGTCCATTAAATTGCATAAAGAATATGTCTGCTCTTTTCCCTATTTTGTTGTCCTTGGGAAAGGCACAACCACCATCATCATCATTGCAATTGCTATTCAGTTCAGTTCAGTTCAGTTGCTCAGTTGTGTCCGACTCTTTGTGACCCCATAGACTGCAGCACACCAGGCTTCCCTGTCCATCACCAACTCCTGGAACTTGCTCAAGCTCATGTCCATTGAGTTGGTGATGCCATCCAATCATCTCATCCTCTGTTGTCCCCTTCTCCTGCCTTGGATCTTTCCGAACATCAGGGTCTTTTCCAAGGAGTCAGTTCTTTGCATCAGGTGGCCAAAGTGTTGGAGTTTCAACTTCAGCATCAAGCCTTCCAATGAATATTCAGGACTGATTTCCTTTAGGATTAACTGGTTGGATCTCCTTGCAGTCCAAGGGACTCTCAAAAGTCTTCTCCAACACCACAGTTCAAAAGCATCAATTCTTCAGAACTCAGCTTTCTTTACAGTCCAACTCTCACATCCATACATGACTACTGGAAAAATCATAGATTTGACTAGACAGACCTTTTTTGGCAAAGTAATGTCTCTGCTTTCTATATGATGTCTAGGTTGGTCATAGCTTTTCTTTAAGCTTTTCTTAAAAGGGGCAAGTGTCTTTTAATTTCATGGCTGCAGTCACCATCTTGCAGTGATTTCAGAGCCCCCCAAAAAGAAAGTCTGTCACTGTTTCCATTGTTTCCCCACCTAATTGCCATGAAGTGATGGGACTGGATGCCAAGATCTTAGTTTTTGAATGTTGAGTTTTAAGCCAGCCTTTTCACTCTCCTCTTTCACTTTCAACGAGAGGCTCTTTAGTTCTTCTTCACTTTCTGCCATAAGGGTGGTGTCATCTGCGTATCTGAGGTTATTGATATTTCTCCTGGACATTTTGATTCCAGCTTGTGTTTCATCCAGCCCGGCATTTCGCATAATGTACTCTGCATGCAAGTTAAATAAGCAGGGTGACAATATACAGCCTTGACGTACTCCTTTTCCTATTTGGAACCAGATTGTTGTTCCATGTCCAGTTCTAACTGTTGCTTCTTGACCTGTACACAGATTTCTCAGGAGGTAGGTCAGGTGATCTGGTATTCCCATTTCTTGAAGGATTTTCCACAGCAATTGCAAATACGATTTTATAAGCCACATTTAACTTTCTGGTTCTCTTTAGACTATAGTATTGGAAATGGCAGAACCCTACAGGATCAGAAAAGGCCCATTTTCATCACATGTACATATTATTATATGATTTCCTCTCTGTCTTGATCTGATCAGCCTGTATATCCAATAACAAATAGCTTTTTTTCAGTCAAATTCTGCTGACAAATTTGGAAAGATCATCACCAGATACAGAAGAAAAGTCACAGTCAACCCCAAATCTTTTGATGGCCCTGTGTCTGACTTTGCTGAGACAGGAAGTTCAGCTGTGTAGCAGATTCAGAGCCAAATATGCCTCATACCTTTGAGCAGACCTGGCCCTCCTCCTAGAGTGCTCAAGATGGGGAGTTTCAGTGCAACTCCTCATCTATTTATCTAGTGAATCCTCCCGTGTCTGCTGCCTGAATTTTTACATTTCTCTGAATTTCCATGAGAAATGTGTTTCGAACAGCATTTCATAACTGAAATACTTTTACATTTAGATTCATTGAATTTTAGATCTGAGAACTAAGGGGACATTTACTCCTACCCAACATTTAACAGATGCAGACGCTGAAACTCAAAAGGTTAAGTGGCTTTTCTGTAGCCATCTAGCTATTTTTTGGTGACTGAGCCCAGATTTTCTCAATATTGGTTGAGGGCTTTTTCATTTTCACTTACAGACAATTCTTTCTTAAATAGCTTACAGTGTGAAATCTATGTTAAAGTCTGTGTCTTTCTAGCAAGGCTTTTTCCTTTTTAAGTTTTATCCATGGAGAGTTGTTTAAGTAAATTAGTCAATGAAAAGTATGATATAGAATTGAGAAGGAAATCAAAGAGATGAATGCATTTGATATCTCATAGCTGGAGTGTTAGTGATTGATTCAGTACAATAAAAGAAGACACCTGCTAATATTTCTAAGAGCTGAAACCTCAAAAAAAAAAAAAGCAGAAACCATGTCTAAAGTATCTTATGTTCCTGGTGCCTAGCAACTTAACCAGCATATCGTAGACACTTGGAATGTTTGTTGAATGACTAAAGAAAACATTCTGGTGGTGAAGAGTTAGAAGGAATAAAAAGCATGTTCTTACTGTATGCTTCAAATATCTCTGCTACATAAAGTTACAATGACAAGATTCCAAGAAATTCACATAGGGACATGTCATCCAAGAGGAACTCAGGAAAGTGACAGAGCTGGCAGCTCAGGAAAGGTTTCAACTTTTAGGAAAACCAGGAATCTTTAAGTGTAACTGCTCCACAAATGTGCTGTGAACAGAAAATGAACTCAGAGGACCTGGGGAAAAAGTAGAGATCCAAAGTGGAAAAAGATTGGGTTAAAGCCAAGAAAGACTACAGAGGACTGGAAACTTTCTAAGTGGAGGTATTATGCTAGTGACGCTTGGCTAGACCTTCATGAGGTCTGGACAAGATACTCTGTGGTTTCGTTTTGCGTCCAAATCTGACAACTCTGAGGAGAAGAAATAACAAACTCTTGGGAAAGAGTCAGGACCAGCTGGTGCAATAAACCCTCCCACCTCAGAGTCTTCATTGTAAACAATTTTTATTTTAATTTTATTTCTTAAAAGCAAGTGAGCAAAAATAATTCTTTCAGTTACTTTCATAGAAATATATGCTCTTCTGGAAAATGGAACTATGCTCATTACTGCAGGAAAAGTAATGAGGTCAAAAGTGAGAGACCAAACCATTTTTTTGAAGAGACCTCACATTAGGCTTCCCACCTCCCTTGGGCTTCCCAGGTGGTGCTAATGTAAAGAATCTGCCTGCGAATGCAAGAGATATAAGAGACGCTGGTTTGATCCATGGGTCAGGAAGATTCCCTGGAGAAGGAAATGGCTACCCAGTCCAGTATTCTTGCCTGGAGAATCTTATGGACAAAGGAGCCATGCGGGCTACAGGCCATAGGGTCGCAAAGAGCTGGACATGACTGAAACGACTTAGCACACACGCAACTTGGGAAGCTCTCCTCTGAGGTTCTGACCCCATGTCAGTTCATCCCATTCACTCATGTTATTCATTTCGCCCTATGAAGTGAAGTCTTTTATACGAACTCAGTGGTTTAGGGGAGATGAAAGATTTTCTTACTTCGTGCATGCTGCTAAAATGTCTTCCAGGGATTAGATAAAACCTACAGTTTGCCTCAGTTCTTTTTCTTGCCCAGATTAGTGCTGATACACCAACTTTCCTAAAGAAACAAAGTCCAAGGGAATATGCTAAGGCTATCTGAGTTCTCTGAAACAAAAGTTTTCATTGCATTTAAGTGACATGTATTAAAAAAAAAAAAGCTGTTTGAGACCTTCATGAAATGTAACCTCAGCAAGCTGCGAAATGCTCCAGAAGTTTTTGAGACTGACCATGAGATGAAATGCTAAAAATATGTTGGAACTAAATTAAAAGGAAGGTCAGGACACAGCCATGTCTAAATGGGAGATATAAAGCACAGTGAATACAAATTGATAACGCTGAGGCGAGAGATCGTTTATTGCTCTTCCACTTTTCTTTTAGGGAACAAGCAATAAAATTGAAATGAATGATCCAATTTTAAACCTAATTTTCATACAGCATCATTTCTCCTGAAGGTTCACCAAAGATAGAAATCAAAGAGAAAAATAAAGAGAAAATCAACTTTATCGTCCACTCATCTCATTGTTGGGGGGCTCAATATCTTATGAAATACTTTTTAAAATACAAATTCTAAGCTGCAAAATCTGCAAATGTATTTTATTCTTATATAGTGTGTTCTTAACTTGTATATTAATGCTCAGTATTGACAGACACACATGAAAATACAGATACACACTCACACCCCCAAATATGCACTTTATTCTCTCTTTGTCTGTGTCCCTGTCTTTGTCTCTGTCATCTCTCTCTTATTTCTATACTTACCTATCTCTCTATGTATCGATGTCTATCCATCTATCTGTATTTATCATTTCTATTTATGTTATTCAAAATATTAGAATATTATTTTCCTCCTGTGCTTAATACTGGTTTGTGTGTGTGTGTATGTATGTATGTGTGTTTCCTCCATGCTTGGCCTAGATACTTGACATCTATGTCTACTTTAATTGTCTCCTAGGAGATAAAATGTTGTTGCTTTGAGAGAGATCATTAAAATATCCTATGTGAGTCTCTCTCTGGAAGTTGCAGAATGTCACAAACTGTGAAAGGTCTGAAGTATTACCCTAATTGCAAGTTGAAAAGGTAACCTGCAACGGTTTCATGGATGGTGCTAGCAGAAGACAGAACTCTTGCATCTGAAAAAAAGAACTTGATTACTTATGGCACAGAAGGCCTTCTAGGTGTCATGTCCACATTTATTTCCCTTGCTCCCTAGTGCCAAGTGGGCAGCCCAGGTAGATGTTACACCCACAGTGTGGCTTTGTATCCCAGGTAAGGAACTGGAGCTGAGGAAATATTCTTTTAAAGGGACTATCAGCAGACAACATTCAACCTTTGCCCCAGAGAGAGATCTTATCTTTATTGCCCTGGACAACAACAACAAAAAAATAGAAAATGAATGTAAAAGTCTGCCTTTGCCCCAGAGGGAGACACTCTTTCTGTCTTCCAGAGTTGTTTGCTTAACGAAGACCCTTGAAAAGATAGTCCAGGAGAAAACAGTGTCAGTACCTCCAGCACAAATAGGAGAGACCCACTGAGAATTTTCTCCCAGTGGAGACTTGCTTCAATAGTTCTGAGCAGAGATGTTCCTAATGTTCAGATCAGTATTTCACCCAAGATAGAGTTTTCCTGTTGGTTTCCACAAAGTTCTCTTGTTAGACAAGAAGCTCTATTTTTCTTTCTTTCTCTCTCCTTTATTCTCCCTCTCCCCTTCCTTCTTTCCCTCCTTCCATTAATCCTGGCAAAGAGGCCTCAGTCTTGAGCTTCTGTGCCTTGTCCTTAACATCATGGACAGGTTTTCCAATATGTGTCACGTTTGGACCATTCTTCCATCTTTTCTATCTTTTTTCTTTCTTTTTCCTATACTACTTGGCTGAACATTCTAGATTCAGTGTTTATTTGTTGCCAGTATCTGTTCCAACTGACGTGTCAAGTTGTCCATGCTTTTGAGACGATCTCAGGAAGTGGGGCTTCTAGCAGCATCTGAGAGTTTTATCTCTGGGCTTTTTGCACATCGTGCAGTGCTGCCTCCTACTCCTTCACGATCCTGTTGGTCTATCTATATCCCTTTATCTTACAAGTTTCATACTGACAAAAGATCATATTGCCAAAAAGCAGTGCTCTGAGAACCTCTATGAATCATACAGGTTCTTGTCAAATGCTCTGCCTGGATTCCTGAATCTAGAAAATAGGAGGGCTTTACATTTTTCTTTAATTTGCATGCTCTAAGTAGAAATGCTACTCTGCAGGTAATGAAAACGATGACAAACATACCCCAAGTTTTACATTCAGAGGAATTTGAGCCCCATCAAAAAGTAGCTCCTTGAAAGTCATATATTTACCTTTTTTGCTCTTGCTCAAAATGCCCTTGGAATTCTTTTCAGAATCCAAGATACATTTTTTGGACTTTCTTTGGCAGCAGCCAATCTTTATCCTATAATACTGAATTTCATTTTGGAGATAGCTAAAAGCTATTTAGAGCCCAATAAAAAAAAGCAGATAAACAAGCTGGGTTTATAAAAATATGTGAATATGTGCAATGAAACAGATATCCTTATGTGGTTGATAAAACGGCCCGGAACACAGTTCCAGCAGAGAAGTTCCAAATGCTCAGGGTTTTCAATGCTTTGGGGGAAATTAAAAGTGACTCTTCTTCCCAAGAGGATTGAGTTCCTTCACTAAAAGTACAATTGATTAAAAAAAAATTGTTAAAAATATACTTTTTTCTCCATTATTTCTTTAACAGGAATCATTTTTAAGCTAAAGAGGTTATATCAAAATAGAGGGATTTTGCCAGCAGCTGTGGCCTGGGTGTTGCCAGAGTCAATGAAAGTACTTGCAGACTTCCCTGGTGCGTGCTAAGTCACTTCAGTCGTGTCTGACTGTTAGAGACCCTATGGACTGTAGCCCACCAGGCTCCTCTGTCCATGGGATTCTCCAGGCAAAAATCCTGGAGTGGGTTGCTATGTCCTTCTCCTATCTAGAAAACAGGTCTCCTGCATTGGCAGGCAGGGTCTTTACCATTAGCACCACCTGAGACTCCCTTGCAGACTTGCCTACTTGCTAATAAAATGATTTGGTTAATTTCCCCTTCTTTTGTGAATTTCCCACGCTTCTTTGTTTTGTCTTGTTTTTGAAAGATAGTGTGTTTTGGTTACGAAAAATTGGTCATTTGTGAGTAAATTCTATGATTTAGACGACTCTGAGTTAAATTTAGGCAGTTACTTAACCTTTTAGCCTATTTACTCAAATAAAATTGGGAAGAATAATACCTGATTTACAGGATAGTTTTTAGATTAGTGAGATACCGTATTGGAAGGTGAATGGCAAAATTTAAAGGAAATCTATGCTCAATAATTTTCCTCCCACTCTCATTTTATTTTCCTGCTTGCCCTGGGTTAGAATAGTATCAATTTAATATTTCCCTTAGAATGAAGGAAATGGATTGAAACCTCTAAGTTCATGGAGGCTGAGCTTCCTGCTTAAAAAATAATTCATGCTTACATCAAGACAAAGAAGCAAGATAAAGAACCTATTCCTTCTAGCACTTTCTCTGTGGTGATACATGTGGATGATTGGAACAAGATGGGGGTATAAACTGACACACGCCAAACTACTTGGCTGGGCATTAATCCTATGATCTTAGGAATAGGAACTATTTGAAAACAGTTTCTGCTAATATATGACACCCTTAGTGGGGGAACAATCAGGGAAAATATAAGAGGACTCTTCAGAGGGATAAGCGGAAAAATGAGATCAGTGGAAAAGAATAAAGGAGTTGAGTTTTCTTTCCTCCTGTGCCTCTTCTTGGTCAATGAGGGTTGAAGGGAAAGTGGCTCCTTAGGTCAGTAAGCACTGGGGCTCTGGTGTTTGTGGAACATGCGAGGGAGTGAAGCATTGGAGAAAATAGGGTTTTGAGGATTCTAAATACTTTTCTACTATAAGTTACTGAAAACACTGAAAGAATTTGTGGAGTAGCATAAACATATCTTAAATGTGTCTCTTTGACTGGCGTTATGCCTGAGTCCAGTCTCACAGGCGTCTGAGAGAGAGAGACTACTAGAAGGATCTGAGTGCGGCAGAGGCAAGGAAGCTGGTGTCCTCACAATATAACGTCCCAGATGTGGGCCTTTCTTAGTAATTCACAACTTCTGGTTTTGAACTTCCATAGTTATTTTTAGCTGTTAGTATGGTGGTAGGGAGTTTAAATACTGGTTTAAATATATGTTCTCCATTGAATCTTGAAGCTCTAGGAAAGGAAAAGGTAAATTTGAACTGTTTGGGTTTGTCTTTGACATCATTGTTCTATTTAGGCTTCCCTTGGACTGCAAGGAAATCAAGTCAGTCAATCCTAAAGGAAATCAATCCTGAATGTTCACTGGAAGGACTGATGCTGAAGCTGAAACTCTAATACTTTGGCCTTCTGATGCGAAGTGCCGATTCATTGGAAAAGACCCTGGTTCTGGGAAATAGTGAGGGCAAAAGGAGAAGGGGGCAACAGAGGATGAGTTGGTTTGATAGCATCACTGACTCAATGCACATGAATTTGAGCCAATTCTGGGAGATACTGGAGAGGGGAGCCTGGTGTGCTGCAATCCATGGGGTCACAAAGAGTTGGACATGACTCTGTGACTAAACAGCAACAGTTCTGAGATTGGTCAGCAAATGGCTCCAGTCCTGTGGGACAAGCTATGAAGGTCAAGGGGAAGGGAAAAAAGTGCATACAAAATTAAAATGGGGAAAAAAAGAAGAAAGTTAGGAATCAAGGAGGGGGTCAAGGAAACCAACAGCTAGTCCCCACTATAAACTTTACCTTTCTAAGCCTAGTATCCTTGGACATTCTATTTGTTTGTTTTTTAAGAAGTCAAGAATGAAAATCTCTGCTTATTAAAATAATAAATAACCCTTTTCACTGGCAGAAGTAAACTTCTAGGAAAAAGATCCTAGCACTCTTCAACTGAGGATATTTCCAGAGCTGCTGAACAGTCAAAACAAGAACACACAACAAAGTTCAAATAAAAAAATATTCAGGTGGATGCTAAAGTTTACTCTTTACAAAGATTTCAGGAAATAAGCGAAAAGGAGAAATCAGCAGGACACCCTGGAGTGAAATTGAAAGTTAGACTCTATCATTATTACCTTGGAAGGAAAGCTATGACAAACCTAGACAGTGTATTAAAAGGCAGAGATATCACTTTGCCAACAAATGTCCTTATAGTCAAAGCTATGGTTTTTCCAGTGGTCATGTATGGATGTGAGAATTGAACCGTAAAGAAGGCTGAGAGCCAAAGAATTTATGCTTTCAAATTGTGGTGTTGGAGAAGACTCTTGAGAACTCCTTGGACTCCAAGGAGATCAAACCAGTCAATCCTAATGGAAATCAACCCTGAATACTCATTGGAAGGACTGGTGCTGAAGCTGAAGCCCCAATCCTTTGGTCACCTGCTGTAGAGAACTGACTCACTGGAAAGACTGAGGGCAGGAGGAGAAGGGGACGACAGAGGATGAGATGGCTGGATGGCATCACCGACTCTATGGACATGAGTTTGAGCAAACTCTGGGAGATAGTGAAGGACAGGGAAGCCTGGAGTATTGCAGTCCATGGGGTCAACCAAGAGTCAGACATAACTTAGTGAGTGACAACAATAAATAACCACACTCATTTACAGTTTTAAGTATAGATAGACCTTTCAGGGGGAAAAAAATGAGTTGTTCCCTTTGCCTGTGATTATAGTGAAATAACTCTCCAATTTGATGGTGCATGAGACTTCTGTCTTCCTAGTAGCAGAAATGAGATTCCTGGTAGGAGCACATGTAAGTAAGTGAAGTTGCTCAGTCGTGTCCTACTTTTTGTGATCCCATGGACTGTTGCCTACCAGGCTCCTCCGTCCATGGAATTTCCCAGGTAAAGGTACTGGAGTGGGTTGTCATTTCCTTTTTCAGGGGGTCTTCTTGACCCAGGGATCGAACCCAGGTCTCCCGTGTTGTAGGCAGACACTTTACTGTCTGAACCACCAGGGTAGCCCAATGCAGGAGTACATGCATAGATGCAATTCTTGAGCCCAGGATTTTCTGCTGGAACCTGCAGATGCTTTCTTGACCTGTTCTCCTGGCCAGACCTGGTGGTGTGCACCCTGGTTGTAAAGATGCTGCTGGTTTACCCCCTCTGTGTTTGTAATAAAGGATCAACCTGGTGGGAGATTCATAAGGAATTCTTAGCGTTTTATTCCTACAGCCACCACTGGCTCTAAATCATCTTTCCAGGTCTTGGCTTTCTCTGTTTGTGGCCCCACCTGGCTGATGGTGTAAGAGGAGGGGTGCTTAGGAAGGAAGGAGGTGACTGTTTTGCACAAGATTTTTGACTCAGTACATCTTGGGAGCTTGCGTCCACCTAGACCATTTTCAAAGAAACACTTTAAGGTGACCAGGAAGCTAGCTCTCCTTTTGCATTACTAAATAATGTGGAGAATCAATATTATGTTTCAGGGAGTATTTTATTTTACTGGGCTTTCTTGATGGCTGTTCATAGTTCCAGTATAGATTTTTTAATTTTCCATAGAGCTCAGAGAAAACAACAATACTTTGTTGTATTTTAAATTTTTATTAATGACATTGCAATGCCTGTCTGAACTTTTCTTAACCATTGTTTAAGAATTTAAGTGATAAACATGTTTGAGAATTTTTTTGAATTAGCAATTTCTGCCCAGTACAACCACCATTCATAGACATCCACAAGATGCACAGGCAAGCAGTATATTATCATTTAATAATATATTCAGTTCAGTTCAGTTCAGTCGCTCAGTCGTGTCCGACTCTTTGCGGCCCCATGAATCGCAGCATGCCAGGCCTCCCTGTCCATCACCAACTCCCAGACCTTACTCAAACTCACGTCCATCAAGTCGGTGATGCCATCCAGCCATCTCATCCTCTGTCGTCCCCTTCTCCTCCTGCCCCCAATCCCTCCCATCATCAGGGTCTTTTCCAATGAGTCAACTCTTCACATGAGGTGGCCAAAGTATTGGAGTTTCAGCTTGAGCATCAGTCCTTCCAATGAACACCCAGGACTGATATCCTTTAGGATGGACTGGTTGGATCTCCTTGCAGTCCAAGGGATTCTCAAGAGTCTTCTCCAATGCCACAGTTCAAAAGCATCAATTCTTTGGCACTCAGCCTTCTTCACAGTCCAACTCTCACATCCGTATATGACCACTGGAAAAACCATAGCCTTGACTAGACGGACCTTTGATGACAAAGTAATGTCTCTGCTTTTTAATATGCTGTTTAGGTTGGCCATAACTTTCCTTCCAAGGAGTAAGCATCTTTTAATTTCATGGCTGCAATCACCATCTGCAGTGATTTTGGAGCCCAGAAAAATAAAGTCTGACACTGTTTCCACTGTTTCCCCATCTATTTGCCATGAAGTGATGGGACCAGATGCCATGATCTTAGTTTTCTGAATGTTGAGCTTTAAGCCAACTTTTTCACTCTCCTCCTTCTATAATAAACATAGTAACATATCCACCAAGGTGCACATGCAGAAAGTATTAATATTATTATTTAATATAATATTAAAAATTATTGAACATAGAATATATTATTATATATAAAATATTGTGTGTATATATATAAAAAAGATGATATTTATATAATATATATATTTATATATATGGAGTGAGAGAGTATATATGTGTATATATATATATATATATATATACATAAAGAAACAGAGATTAAGATTTATTTTAAGGAATTGGCTCACATGGATGAGGCTGACAAGTCCAAAATCCATAGGCTAGTTCAGCAAGCTGGAAATTCAGTCAGAATTTCTGCATTCCAGCTTCAAGGTAAAATTCCTTCTTATCTGGGAAAACTCAGATATTTGCTCCTAAGATCTTCGACTGCATGAGTCTCACCCACACTTTTGAGGTTACCCTGCTTTATTTAAAGTCAACTGAATATAGATGTAAATTGCATCCAGGGTGAGGTGTCACTGAGACCTTGGTGCAGCTACAATTGTCACCTGGAAAGGAAATGTAATGGACCATCATTAGTCATTAACACAGTCTCACATCAGTTTATCAGTGAGGACATCACAGTGTGATGGTTTTCTATGTACACACACACTTTCCTTTCTAAAAATAAGCATTTCCTTCTTTCTTACGAAAGAAGTTTCTGTAAGAGAATAAGTTTATTCTTAAAACTTTGGATTGTGTCTCTGAACTTTGGCTGCACTTTAGAATGATCTGGGGAAATTTTAAAATGCTTGTGTTCAGTCTGTATCCCAACAATATGTTTGAATCCCTAGAGGTACGATCCCAGATCCAATGATTTTTGTAAAGCTCCCTGAGTGATTCCACTGTGCAGCCAAAATCTCAAGCCTCTGCTCCAGATGTTTTCCAGAATGAATAAAATAATGATCTTAAGCATTTTTTCTTAAAGAAGCAGCCTTTTCCTCATAATGAAATTTAAAGATTGAGTTAATTTTTTAAAACAAAGAATTAAAATAAGTTAATTTTTGATCCATGATATATGGAGGCTAGAGAGGGAGTGAGATGATGCCTTTATGACGTGTGGTCGTGAGGGTTTTCTTTAGTGAGCTTGTTAACCATGAGAAAAGAAGAGAGACCTAGAGGAGAAGAAAAATTAAGCACAGTGATGTTGACAAAAAGAAGAGAGTTTGAGCAATAAGCTCTTTTCTTGAATATTATTTTTCTCAGATGCCAAAAAAGAAAAACTGACAATGGGACATCAGGATTTATGTTGTACTTCTTCTCATTTTTTAAAATTAAGATTGAATATACCTACTATAAGAGCCACTATTTTTAGTGTACAGTTCTCCACATTTTGACAAGTATATGCAGTTGTATAACCACCTTATTGGACAATTTTATTACCCCTGCCCCAAATTACCCTCTGTCTACATGTAGTCAAACCCTGCTCCTTCTTCCAGACTCTGGAAACCACTGATATGCTTTCTATTCCTCTCATTTTCCCTTTGCTGAGTTATATAAGTGATGCCATACAATTTCATTGTTTTTTAAATATTTATGTTTTGATAGAAAATAATTAATGTGTAGATTCTGTGCAGTAAGTTCTGAAATGATCAAGCATCCTTGTCTGAAAAAGCAAGCTCTCTCCCTAACCATGAAGCACTTCTTGGGGAGCTTCAGGCAACTGGCAATCAACATGGGGACCAGGAGAAGCCACTCAAGAGGGCAGAATTTACCAGTTTAAACCAAACAGTGATAGAAATATTGAAATCAATTTTTAAAAGGAGCAGTCACATAACTAAACTCAAGGAAATAAAACACAAGACAGAAGCGACATACTTTCAATTACTGTCAAAAAAATAAGTACTTTTCCTTTTATAAAAGCAATAACAGTAAAAAAAAAAAAAAAAAAAGAAGAAGAAGAAGAAGAAACAAAGCTAAACAAATAGATGGAAAAACCACCAAACAACTGGAAAAAAATAATGGTATATCTTTCTAGACTTTAAAAACATTTCACACATAGTCATACACACATAGAAATACTTTTTTTATTTTTAAATTTTTACAAAGCTGCATCGGCCTCTGCCACACAACAACACAAATCAGCCACTATCACACATATATCCCCTCTCTCCTGATCCTTCCTTCCCTCCCCATTCCACAGCCCCCATCCCAGGCCATCACCAAGCACCAGACAAGTCTCCCCACACCAAATAGCAACTTCTCACCAGTTATCCATCTTTTAACTTACAAAACTTGGATGTTTTACTTGCTGTTTCATGAAAGATCTTTCCCTCAAACCTTTCTACTGAACTATGAATGATTTATTTGTGCCAGTAGTACATGGTAGTGGTTGGAAGCATAGTTGTTAAGAGCATGAACTTATTAATCAGACAGATCTAGTTAATATCCCAGCTCTTCCACTTACTAAATATGTGACCTTGGGCAAAATATGGAACTTCTCAAATTTTCATTTTTTTCCTAAGAGAAATGATTATGTTTAATTCATATATTTGATGTGAGAGTTAAAATAAAATGAGATAATACATATAAATCACTTAGTATAGTGCCTGGAAAATAAAATAATAATTCTAGCAAATTAATGAACAAGGAAAACTCAGGACATAATTTAAATGAATGCTTTGTTTTTGTCTCCCATTGCTCCTGATAAAATGTATTCATCACTGATCCCTACCTAAAATTGCTCAGTCTACTTGGCTTTTCTGTTCATTTTTAGGTAACAGTGTCTTGGATTACTCTAAGTTGCAAATGAGTGTATTCTCATTTAGAAACCAGGTTCCTAGTCTTAGACTGTAACCACAATTCTCAACTTGATATAATATCACCCTTGCTTTAGGCTACACTTCAATTTTAAATGGAAAATGAAGTTATAACGATGTTGTTTTGTGGTCACTAATTCATGTCCAACTCTTTGTGACCCCGTGGACTGTAGCCCACCAGGCTCCTCTGTCCATGGAATTTTGAAAGCAAGAATACTGGTATAGGTTACCATTTCCTTCTCTAAAGGATCTTCCTGACCCCGGAATCAAACCTATGTCTCCTTCTTTGGCAAATGAATTCTTTACCAGTGAGCCACCAGGGAAGCCCAGAAATATAATGATACCTTTTCTATTGTTCTATTTTGCAGTGTCTTCCTTCGCCTGGTCTACCACCTAGTTTTCTGATGCTTCTTCTGTAGGGGCTGAGAAGAAAGAAGTGGTGAGCACATAGGAAATATGTTGCCTGAACTTGTAGACACACCTGGGGCTCTTGGGGCCAGTGGACAGCTGATTCTCTTGGGAGAACTTTCCTGGGTTCTTAGACAGGTTCTCCACCTCTGTCCTGCCGCTCTCTTGACCCACATGACTGTTTCAGCAAACACTCAGTACTCCAAGGCTCCAGGAATCTGGCCTTTGCTTCCAGGATGTGGCTACTTTTATTTCTCTGTCCCATACAAAGTCATTCTGACCGCAGAGGCTGAATGTGTATTTGCAGTCAAATATGGACATAACTGCAAAGAGCCCTGGGCAAAATAAGAACGACCTATTAAATTAAGAGGCGAATGACTTTTCTCAAATATTTGAGAGAACTATTTACCATTCAGCCAAGCTATAACTGCAATGATTTCTTTTGAACATTAACTCAGATTACCTGTGATAGTTTTTTCCTATTCTTTTTACCTCTCAAACACTGAGCACACTTTTCTCAAATATTTGAGAGAACCATTTACCGTTCAGCCAAACTAAAATGCCAATGATTTCTTTTGAACATTAACTCAGATTACCCGTGATAATTTTTTCAAATTCTTTCTTTCTCTCAAACACTGAAGACCCGTTAACTATTGCAGAGTAAATACTCTCACTAAATGAAACAGCACTATTACATTCTAGCCACCTGCTTCCTGATAATAAAAGTACCACCTAAACTTGGGAACAGTTCAGTTAAATAAAATGCAGGCTCTACTAATGCCACAAAGTTGGCTGTGATCTAATATTTTACTCTCTAGTCAATGGACCATACTGGTCACTGCTCCTTTGACTGACAGCATTTTCATTCTATGACCGTCTCTACTCCTGACTTGGCATTTGACCAAAATAGCTGGACAGTGGTGGAATGGTTTTGAGATTTTATTCTTTCCCTTTTCCCAAGAATGCATTCTCACTGGGAAAGGCATCTGAGGGAAATATTCAGAGGTGGGTAGGGTCATCATTATTCTTCAAGTTCCATTGCTCTGCCCACATGTACACCTGGCTCATATCCAATGTCCCAGAACCTCTGGCTCTTGAGAGGCCCACAGCCTGGCTGGAAAGATGCCCAAGTCAGGTAACATTTTGACTCAGGAGCTTGAAATAGAAGTCAAAAGAAATATGATGCATTCAGCATTCTCTTGACATGTTGGAGACTTAATTTCATGACCTTACATAATAGACATGGAAAAAAAAACCATATGCCCTTGAGGAAGCAGAGATGTAAATGACTCAGTTTTATTGATGAATCTTACCTAGTAAAACCTAACTATCTTCTCAGTTCTACCATCAAAGGGTTAACCTTCAGATTGGTGTAGCTGGTAAGAATATTTAATATACATTTCAGCAAATATTTTTAAATACTTTCTAAATGTATTTAATTAAACATAATGAATATAAAATATGTATAACTTGTTTAAATATAATGTGTCTCACTGTAAACTAGTTAGGGTTCTATGGTTGCAAGTAATAGAAACATAATTAGAGCCAGCTAAAGCCAAAATCATGTTAAAAAGTAGAGACATTACTTTCCCACAAAGGTCCGTCTAGTCAAGGCTGTGGTTTTTCCAGGGGTCATGTATGGATGTGAGAGTTGGACTGTGAGGAAAGCTGAGCACCGAAAAATTGATGCTTTTGAACTGTGGTGTTGGAGAAGACTCTTGAGAGTCTGTTGGACTGCAAGGAGATCCAACAGTCCATCCTAAAGGAGATCAGTCCTGAGTGTTCATTGGAAGGACTGATGTTGAGGCTGAAACTCCAATACTTAGGCCACCTCATGCGAAGAGTTGACTCATTGGAAAAGACCCATTTGGAAAAATGCTGGGAGGGATTGGGGGCAGGAGAAGAAGGGGACGTCAGAGGATTAGATGGCTGGATGGCATCACCGACTTGATGGACGTGAGTTTGAGTAAACTCCGGGAGTTGGTGATGGACAGGGAGGCCTGGCGTGCTGCGACTCATGGGGTTGCAAAGAGTCGGACACGACTGAGTGACTGAACTGAACTGAACTAAAAGCCAAAAGAGAAAAGATACCAGAAACATATCCCAAAGTGTATGGGAACAAAAGAATGTGATGGAACCCAAAGGCATGATTCCACTGGGCTTAAGAATGGGCCACAGGATTGGTCCTCTGGTAGGAAACCTTTATTGTGTGCCTTTTATCTTGTTCTTTTCCCCCATGAATGTACTTTTTTTCTTACCTTGTGCTGCTGCACAAAGGGGAATGTTACTTTCAAAAGGTGTTCATGTTGAACATGTCACAGCTGAGGCGCCCCCTCTCCCAGATTCCCAAGGCAGGGGTCATTTGGCTCAGTCTAGTCATGCACCTATCCCAGGGATGAACTGTGGCTGGGGTGACTCAGTCGTTCTACAAAGTTTCATATCAATGCTTTGAGATGGTGGGTTTGGCTCCCCAAAACTTTGAGGTATTTTCCTTGAAAAGTTTTATAAGGCAGATGAGTTGGTGGCAAACCCCAAATATTGGCATCTTGTTCTTTCAACTTTCAGATAGTGAATGCCTCATTATTAGAGGTTTCAAGAGTTTTGTGGATAATTGAGTGAATAACAGCAGAAGTAAATATGTACAGCATTACCACTAAATTAAAATGTGACTTGGATTTAGCTGAGAAACTTCTAACATAACAGAAAAGTTAAATGTTGACTCTGGAAATGTTTTGCCTAAATTTGAAATCTGACTCTACTCTTACTAGCAATGAGACTGCCCCTGCATATATATTTACTATCTGTATAATGGAAACTAACAGTATTACCCATTCTGATGGGTTATGATGATATTAAAATGAATTAATATACATGGAAAGTGCTTTTAGCAGTGCCTGGCACATAGGAACCCTCAAAAATGTTAATTACTCTTGCTATTTTTTTTTTATATTCAGCATGAGAAATCAGTTCCACTTTTATCTCACCTCACTGTAACAATAATACAGGGCCCAATTTTTGCTGCATAATCACACTCAGCTCTTTCTATGGCTAATACTGGCTCTGGCTGCCTTTAGTGGGAACTTAACAGACCTCTCAAAGTCATCATACTCCTCAATAAAGCAAATAGCAAAGAATTGACGATATCTAATAGTCAGACTAGGTCTTGAATTCAATTTTAACTTTATGATTCTAGATGAATCTATATGACATTGGAGCCCTTCTCCCTCACTTATCATGTAAGAAGACAGATGCAGGTGAAAAATGTTGCATCTCAAAATTATAGTCATTTTATGCACACATAAAATCAAGAGCCCTGCAGGTTAGGAAATAATAATATACCATTGTTTTCAGCTTCATAAATATGCATAGCCACACATAAGTCTTCAAGTTTTCATAGGCACATGAATAAATCCTGGGACATGAATTTGGCACATATTTCTTATTTAGTGTTTATGTGTTTGTCCATCTGTTGTTTAATCATTGAATCATACTGGAGCATCCATGGAGCTTAAAGAAAGACCAACTTCTACTTCCACATCTGTTTTCATGAAATAGTGGATCCATTTTTAAATATTATATTTGCTGATGGAATGGCACCATGGGATAGCCTACCTATAAGAGGCAAATCCCAACCCTTGTTCAACATCACTTTCCTTTTCATCTACATACTTATTATACACACACACACAGAAAGTCCATGCTACCCTAGTTATTACTTGAAACTGAAGCAAGCAGCCTAATAGCAAGCTGAATTGGTTATTAGATTAGCTGTGTCTACAAAACTTACACAGTTGTACAATAGTCCTAAATTCATTTTGACAATTCCAGAAGTCATGTTTCTAAAAAGAATATTTACAAAACAGACTTTGACCAGAGAGGAACAACCTCTAACCCTTACTCCTGCTGTTAAAGGGTCTAAAAATTATGTATGTGCAAAATAATGCAAAGAGCCATGAATACATTAAGCCTTTGTCATTCAAGGTAGCTCAATGGTGAAACCTCCTCATAGCTTTAAAAAGTGTACTGGTCACTAGACATAACTTTCATGTACAATATGCTTTAAAATCTAGTTTTATTGAAATAATATATAATTGTTTAAACTTTCTGAAATATAGATAAACAATTAAACAGATATTTGTTTTGCTATTTAACAATGCATTGTGCTTAGTCCTGGGTGTTGTGACTTAGCTTTGAATATAAAGTGTTAGAGAGGTTGTCAGTTTAGTCATAAGAATAACAGGCAATTAGATATACTGACCTGAATTGGAATTGAAAGATTGAGGCTGAGTGTGAATAAATGTGAATGTCATTAGAGAGAAATTATGATTAATGTAATCATCAAAAAATATCCTTATAGTCAAAGCTATGGTTTTTCCAGTAGTCATATATGGATGTGAGAGGTGGACCATAAAGAAAGTTGAGCACCAAAGAATTGATGCTTTTGAATTGTGGTGCTGGAGAAGGCTCTTGAGAGCCCCTTGAACTGCAAGGAGATTAAACCAGTCAATCCTAGAGGAAATCAACCCTGAATATTCATTGGAAGGACTGATGCTGAAGCTTCAGTCCTTTGGCTACCTGATGCAAACAGCCAGCTCATTGGAAATGACCCTGATGCTGGGAAAGATTGAAGGCAAAAGGAGAAGAGGGCAGCAGAGGATGAGATGGTTAGATAGCGTCACATACTTAGTGGAGGTTAATTTGACCACCCTCTGGGAGATAATGAAGGATAAGGAAGCCTGACATGCTGTAGTCTGTTGGGATTGCAGACTGGGACACAACTTAGAGACTGAATAACAATATATCATCATAATGAGATGGGAAAGGGCCCAGGAACAGAATTAGGGTATTAAGATTGCCTATATTCCAAGGAGAGCTAACTTTCCAAGTTTTGATCACCCCACTTTACTCCCCTAACTTAGCATGACACTGGTGACTAGTCATTTTCAGATGAGGATGAGAGTGAATGTGGCATCATTCTTCCACAGCAGCCTTTTTGCACACATGTATATGAATGTGTGTGTGTGTGTGTGTGTGCGTGTGTGATTCCAGGTGGCTTAGTGGCAAAGAATCTGCCGGCAATGCAGGAAATGTGAATTCGATCCCAGGTTGGCAAGGTACCCTGGAGGAGGAAATGGCAACCAACTCCAGTATTCTTACCATAGACAGAGGATGCTGGCAGGCTACAATCCATGGGATTGATAAGAGTCAGGCATGACTGAGCAGTTGAGCATGCTCACACACATACTAGTAGATGGGGAAGCAGCAAATTTCTCTGAGAAGAAAACTGTTAAAAGTTGTCAGGAATGAATAGAAGTTACAGTAAGAACAGACGAATAGAGTGTCATTATTGACACCAAGGGTGAAGAAAATTTCGAAAGCACAGAGTGATCAGTCATGTGAGATGGCATAAAGAGGAACATAAAAATGTAGAAAAGCAATTGACTTGGATAATTAGTTTATTGAAGTCATTCTAAAACAAAACAAAACAAAACAAAATGGATTGTTAGGTAAAGATCCTATTTTCAAAGTGTTGGAAAATAAACTGAAGAGGGAGTGGAGGGTGTTATCTTTGAGCATAGCCTCTTATTTTTAGAAGTTCCCTCTTAACGGGAAGAGATTAGACAGTAGTTTAATGCAGAAGTAAGATCAAAGGAGGGATTTGTTTTGGGGGAGGATACAGAGAAACACGTTTGTAATCAGGAGGAAGAAACAAGAGGAAGGTGAAGGATTCAAGATAAAGGAGCAGAGATGACTGATGGAGTAAAGTCGAGAGGACAGAAGGATGAAAGGCATCAAGATAACAAGCGGAATGATGATTTTACAAAAAGACAAAGTAATCTTTCCTCTGAGACAGGGCTAAAGGAAGAACTTATAGGTATAGACCCTGAGAAAAATCTAAGGCAAAAAGGAAGATAATTAAAATGTCTGTTCTCCTGAATCTCATGGAAATGCACTCAAGGTTTGGTTGTCTTCAGTGTGGGCAGAAGGAGATACTGGCTTGTAGAACTGTGGGTTTTTTATGAATGATAATTAAGCCATGTCAGCACAAGACTGTAATTTCTATTACGATATAAGACAATAGTTTTGCTGCTTAGTGCCAGCTCCAGGTCTAAACCTTGAAAGTACTGCTGTATATTATCATATGTGAAATAAATCGCCAGTCCAGGTTTGATGCATGAGACAGGGTGCTCGGGGCTGGTGCACTGGGCTGACCCTGAGGGATGGGATGGGATGGGGAGGGAGGTGGGAGAGGGGTTCAGGATGGGGAACACATGGACACCCATGGCTGATTCATGTCAATGTATGGCAAACACCACTACAATATTGTAAAGTAATTAGCCTCCAATTAAAATAAATAAATTAGTTAAAAAAAAAAAAGAAAGTACTGCTGGGCCAGCCGTGGGACAATCTTCCTTCACCAGCACTTGCGTCACGTGGCCCAACATTCTCCATTCATGGCTCTTCTCCCTTGATTTTCCCTGAGTAGTTCTGACCGCAGTTAGCTAAGGCAATGATTACTTTTCTTTAAAGGCAGCAGTGTTTGAACACTTTTTTAGAGATTGCAGGGATAGGTGAGTACATAGCTTGAGAATATACCTAGAGATGCAGAGTGAAAAATAAAATATAACTGGAACAAGATGAGTTGAAATTGATTTGTACTCTAATGATAAAGTTGAGGAAGATAGAGCTATTAAGTTCTATTTGGTAAATACTGGGTAATTATGAATAAATTAGAAGCTTGTGTTTGTATCAGAAGAGAGAAAAAATCGTCAAGCTAAATTATAAGCACATCAATGCTAATAAACCAAACCAATTCTTAGATTTACTTCTTGATTTTCATCTTTTCATATTATGCAACAGTTAATCATCCAAACATTTTAAACTTAATTCTTAGATTAATTCAGATACCCTGCAATGTATATCTTATTCCCCGGAATCACTTTTCCTGGTATACGATTTGGTATTTTGCAATGAGACACTATAAAGAGATTGTACCAAATGTTCCCTTTTTTACCTCTAGTAGGGATATTGCTGAAGGTATTATTTACCACAGCAAGCTGTCTCCTTTATGCAGACCTAGGGGAGTAATTTTTCTTTGGCCTCAGGGCCCAAGTTGAATTTTTTCTGAGCAACTGGAACATTTTGATTCTATGGGCATCAGAGATATTATAATTGGTTGTGATTCCTTTTTTTGCTTTGGCTGTGTATCAACATAGAATTCTTTTAGCCACAATTACTTAAAATAGCTTAAGTAGGTTTTTCTTTTTCTTTTTACATGGCAAGAAGCCTGAAAATAAATCACTGCTGGGATTGGTTCAGCATCTCATCTGGGGACCAGTGTCTCTGAATTTCCTTCAGACACTGGATAAACTACTTCTCTAGCTGGAGTTCTCAAACTTTGTTGTGCATCGGAATCATCTGGAGGGATGAGAAAGCAGAGAGGCCCAGGCTCCTTGCACACAGCATAGGCCTTTATGTGGGTCACCAGGTTTCTCAGCTGATTCCCATAGGGACCAAAGCTGGAGAACAATTGATCGAGTGCCTGCCACCGAGACTGGAAGGAAGGAACAAGTCAAATGTCTCTTTTTTCATCAGGTTCTGTCTTCTTAGCTAGAAAGAAAAAAATTTCCAGAGTTGAACCAGTCCTCTTATTTGTCTTCTAAGAAATACTGGGGAAGGACCTAAGTTTTCTGAGATCAGAGAACTCTGAACTCCCTACTACTCTGCTCGCCCCCTAAAGATCTCCAGTAGATCACCTTTTCATACTGATCCTTTTGCTGATTTAATTTTTACCCCCTATATTAATTTCTTTCTTGATTGTCAAACCTTCTTTCTCATCAATACCTTTCATATTCTTAGTCTTCCAGCTATGCCTTGTATACCAAGATACCAAAAAACACCAAATATGCCCCAAATATAGATAATAAAATGTGACTTGAATACCCAGGTTTGGAGTTGGGCAGTTCAGGCCAAAATTCTCAATCTGTACCTTCTATGTTTGTTACTTCACCTGAAAAATGGGGTTATAATAGTACCTAATTTGTAAGAGTGTTGGCAGAAGAAAACAAGATAATGAGTATAAATCTTAAGAGGATTTCCTGACACATAAGTGCATGAAAAATGTTGGGTGTTTGCCACAAATGCTGAGTTGGAATTTGGCCCAAATATATTTATTGGGGTTCAACACCTATGAAAGGAATCAGGGAACAGGGTTTGGCAGAGGAAGAAGTTCAACTGAGATATTGGCCTTGATGTGTTTTCAAGTGAATAATTGCCTTACGGACTTGTTCTGTGGGACCTTCATCTGCCAATCACCCTTGCCAGGAAAATCCCCATGAACAGAGGAGCCTGGTGGGCTATAGTCCATGGGGTTGAAAAGAGTGGAACAGGACTCAGTGACTAAGCACAGCACAGTGTGAGTTTATATAACCTATCAAATTATTTTTAAAATATGTGTGGATGGCAATTATGAAAAAATTCTTGTTCAAGGATCGCTACTTTTCACATCATCAACAAAAGGATCCAGGGGTGGTGACATTCTCTGCTCAGTTGCCTCAGGGCTATAATGAGGAGAATGTTTGCATGCTCCATTTTCTACTTGCTCAGGCTCTGTGGTATGAAGCAGGCTGACTGGGAGGTTTATAGAATCAAAGTGGAGGCTCACCTTGATTAGGTAGAGCTCAGGATTTGCCTCTCCAGGAGGATTGTCAGGATTTCTGAGCAGTGACATTCAGAGGATAGAGCCACCAGCTCTGAGTCTCAAGAGGCTGCTTAGGAGAGGAATTTAACTAGACGCTGCTGGAGACCAAGGACAATCTAGCCAACCTGGAGGTGGAATTACATGGAACTAGTAAACGAAAGCTTCCTGAGCATGGAACGTGGCAATTATCCTTTGCCGTGTCAATTGTCGTCTCTCTGGGTCCACTGGTCAGTCCCAGAATTTCTCCCTACTTCTTGGTTGTCAGTGAGATGAGCTGGCATTCTACTGAGAATCAGAGGAAGGAACTCAGCTTTTGCTGCTGAAATGCTAGAGCAAATTAATTAAAATCTGTGGTCTAGGGTCAAAGAAACCAAAATGGGACCCAGAGAGTAGTCACAGCTGAAGCCAGGTTACCACCTGGGAAGAGAAGGACAGAGATCTTTAGAGACAAAAATTAAAATCAGTAAGAGAGTCAGATGAACTAAAATAAAGTCAGAACAGAGAAGAGAAAGGTAGGTCGGAGAGTCTATCAGGCAGAGCAGCGGTTCTGCAACCCTGACTGCACATTAGAATCAGCTGGGGTCCTTTAAGTAAAATCATGGATTCCCGGGCTCCACCTCCAATCAAGAGTATGCATCAGTATTTTTCAAGTGATCTTGCTGCATAACGAGGGTTATGATCTAATGAACAAGAGGCATGCCATGTCAAAAAATAACCAGGGTTCATACTCAGGCTAAATTTGCATAAAAGTTGTCCAAATCACTTTGGCCAGGAGGGTAACATATATTTCACATAACCAGATCTCTAGGAAGCCTCATGAGTGGGGGACAGGAGACGACTAGATTCTGGGCCATTGACAGAAAAACCACAGCCCTTGTGGTTCTCTGTGGTAGCTCCTTAGTGCATTCTGAAATCATTCTAGTCAGGCAGGGAATGCAGCATCATGAACGAATTCTGTCTACAAGCATTTGAAACATGGAATTCAAGCCTTACACTCTACTCAAAGGGAGTGGAGTACAGTGGAGAGTACAATTCTGGTTGTAACAGAAAAATGGGCTTAAATCTTGGCACTGAACGAATGACTGTGAAATTTAAGGCAAATCACTTTATGTTTCCAAACTTTTCTTATCTTAAAAATGGAGATAATAATTTCTAACAACAGTGTATCGGTGTCTATTGTAGTGCTTAGTACACTAAATGTGGCAAGTGACATCCACGCGGTCCTCATTGTTGTCTGCCTTTCCACTTATTCTTGCAACGTTCAAGAGAAGACTCATTTTTCCCCTAACTGTTTTTTTCTGTTTCCTCTTTCCTCTGTGAAAGTCACAACTTTGTCTTTCCCAGTGTAGTTTCTTACTCTCCTGCTTTTTGTTGATGGGGAGTTGTGTGGGGTATTCCACTGAGTGGGAGGCAAGCAATTTGGGCTATGCTGCTTCTTAGTGGCTTCCAAATGATGACATCCCTATCAAGGGTTAATGTTGGATCAAATTGTTTCTTGGCGATAATATTGGCTTCTGCACAAATGGCAAGGTGTCCTTTAAATTCCCAATGGCCCTCATGTGAAGTCCTAAGAGATGAAGGAAACCCCACCCACTTGGGAAATGTAAACTCCACCTTGGATGGAGCCACTGCTCCGTGGGTTTTATACTGAAGAAAGTCCACATCTTTCTTATACTGCTAGAAGCTTTTTCTAGCCTTAATTTGCATTGGGACCAACATTAGTTCTTTTTACCGCCTCTCTTAGCTTTTTAACTGTATTTTTGCAACTCCCCAGATTTCCCATCCTTGGCACCTGTTCTTGCTTTGTGTACTTTTGACTTAAAGCGGAGTAGGCATATTAATGGCTGTAGAATGAAGACTTGTGACACTTGTGGTGGTTGGAAACAGGTTAGACAAATGTGTCAGCTGTAGACACCAGCTTCAAGGACTGTTGGTCCATTACACTTGGAAACCTTATCCCTAAGGAGACTAGCACCACTGTATTCACTCTCTCTCCCTGTTGCCTTTCTGTTAATATTGCCTCAGTTCAGAAAAGCTTTAAAACAATATGTTCTAGGATCAGACTGCCTGCATTCAAATTCTGGTTTTGTTACTTATTAGGGTTTTAACTTCTTATGACCCAGTTCACTCATCTCTAAAATAGGACAATTATAATACCTGTCTTAAGAGGTTATAAGGATCAGGTGAGAAAATACATGTAATGTATTTAGAATAATGCCTGGAAAAGTGAATGTTGGCTGCTAATATATTATGATTACTATTCCTACTGCTCATGTAATAGGTATCCTAGCCAAATTTCACAGAGATCTGGCTTCTTTTAGGTTACCAACTAAGAGAGCAGTCATCTTCTGGTTCAGGCAAGGAGAACTTTAACCAAAATAAAGAGATGACAAATGCTCAAGGTTATCTGCATAGCATTGCGAAGCATGTACAAATGAAATCTCTTCCGTAAGGTTGAGGAGGGTGGAAAAATACATTGGGGATAGTACTTCAGTGTATAAATTTGGGGGGACACATTCAGTTCATCACACCACTTTAACAAGACCCATGACTTTGTAACTGATGCAGATCTCCTATATCTTCCCTCATCCTCTCTATCAGTAGATGTCAATACAATAATAGGTCAAAGGATCAAGTCCTTAGTAGAGAGTATAATAAAGTATCCATTTTAAAGAGAATTGGGAGAATGCGCAAAAGTTTGCTTTTCAGTGACTCCATTTGGAACAATTCCTGAGTTCATTTCTGACTTGCTACACTGACAAATAAATGACACAGTTATTCTCAAAGAGTGTTCCTGAGTGATCTTATTTGGCATAAAAATTCCTAGGAGTCAAAGTGACTTTGGAGAGAATAAATAAATGACTATAAATCAATGGAAAAGCATTGATACTACTGATCCATTAACTAGACACTCTGAGCAATGAATGAGTTCTTCACACATTAATCTGTATTAAAACAAAAAGACTGTGAGCAGAAAGTGAGTCAAAATGGCTATAAATGTAAAATATATGCTTTACCATAATGCCCAATATATTTAGGAGAAAAGATATTGTATTAATAATATAGTTAAGAACAGTGTGTGACACCTAATGATGTTTAAAAACTGAAGTCTGTTGCAGTCTGAGGGTATTTCATTCTTAGTATAAAGTCAATGTCATCATCTTTACCTGTCATGGCAGTACCAGAAATCCTATCATTGTCGCTATTATTGATCAAATTTCCCTTTATTCTCCCCTTTTCAAACTTAAATTAATGAAAATATTCCCCTCTACTCCTTAATTGAGAACATTCTTAATCTATCTCTTGGATGTCTACACAGAGACGCATGAAAATACAAGATAAAATATAATCTCCCCAAAACACAGAACACAAAGCAACTCTTACTATTGAAGGCGTGTGTAATTGAGACTTTATCATACAGTATGCAGTATCCATTTGCATTAAGTAAACCAGTCCTTTAGAAATGGATGCAAATTTTCTGGACAAAAGGAAGAGGATCCATTTTAAGAAGGTCTGAAAAAAGTTTATGGAATAGTTGTGATATGTCATGAAGCTTATAACAGTAACTGTCATCTTCCAATAAAGTATAATAAATCTTCTATGATTTCATACTTGGATATTTTTATTGCATTTAATTGCATTTGAGACATATCTCTATGTCACTGTTAGTGAATAATCTAAGAGTCTCAAAATGCATTATTCCATAAATTATAGGAATAAAAGCCCAAAGCATTTTTAGGTGGAATAAACTTGAACAATAAAATGTGAAATAGTCTATAAACATAAACCAATACCTGAAGGCATGAATATTTTCTCCCTTGTTTATTTTTGCTTTTCTAGATAACAATCCATTTCTGATTTTATATCCCTCCAGATAAAAATTAATTTATTTCTGGGCAATGTAACCTGTGAAATGATGGCATGAAGCTGCTAACGATACCTCAGGAAGACATGATAATGATTTCTCCCAGGTGTTTGTCTATAAGAAACATAAGAATATAGTAACAAAGAAGTGGATCTGATAAGCATGAAATGGTAGTGTTGCTTTTAGGCAGAAATAGCATGAATAATTTATCGACTGCATCAGTAGATATATTTAGCTGCATGCTATGAAGGTGAGCAGTTGGCCACGTGTTCCTCTTGCATCACCGGAGCTCACAGCCACGAGCACTGGATCACTAGCTGTCCCAAGAGCTATTTTAAAACAGATGTGGCAATTTTTCCTAACACAGTAACTAAGAAATAATCAAAAGGTTGTGCTGCCTGAGTTATGGACTTTATCTCAAGGCGGGGAAATGCTTCAGCAAAGGGATATGCCATAAAGAAGGCACGTTATATCCTAAAAACCATTTTCTCCAGATTATGGATTTGAACCTTGCATTTAAATAATCTTCTCTGTGATCAGCAGTTCTCCAATGTCCTCTTTCAGTCACTTGTCCCCAACCTCTCTATAGGTCCTTTGGTCCAAGAAACAATTATAGTACCAACTGAAAATTATGTTCTAGAAGCAACCAAGCCATTGCTACTTTTTTCATTCTAAATATATGCTCTTTGATCCCTTTGCTACCTGTTAGAGGTTAAGTTGTGTCCCTTAGAAATACATTGAAATTCTAACCCCAGGGATCTGTGAATGCAACCTTATTTGGAAATAGTCTTCGCAGATGTTATCAAGTTAAGATAAGGTCATTAGGGTGGGCCCAAATCCAATATGTCTAGTGTCCTCATGAAAAAAGGAAAAGAGACTCAGGCTCAGACACACATGGAGCATGCCAGGTGATGATGGAGAGAGCACTGAAGTGATGCTACAAGCCAAGGAATGTCTGAGGTTGCTAGCAACACCAGAAGCTAAGAGGAAAGCATGGACCAGATCCTCCCATAGACCCTTCAGAGAAAGAATGTTCCTTGTCTATACCTTGATTTCAGAACTCTGAGGTGATACATATCTGTTTTTTATAACCACTCAATTTGTGGTGCTTTATTAAAGTAACCCTAGGAAACTAATACTCTATCTAAATTTATATCCTCAAAGTGAGGGACAATAAGGTAAGTAGCTTACCTAGACAAACTAGTTATGCATGATATGGATATTCATCAAAGGTGCCAATGTCTCTACCCATCCATTAACAAAAGAAGCGTGCTGCAATTTAGGTTGATCAGGTTTGTTTCAGCTTATCCAGGAAACCCTGTTTCTATTTACTTTCTGGGCATAATAAGTAATCAGCCTCTGTTCATTTACAAAAATACCCCAGTTTAGATGATAAATGATATCTTGCTACCTATGTGCACACTATTATACACTTAGCTAAAAAAAAATTCATCATTTACAGTCAGTGCTTTTGATTTTTAAAAGATGATGCCTAGTGTCAGAGTCAAAATCCCTTCAACACTGCGGCAAACTGAAGTTCCAAATTCCAGGAGTCTGGGTCACTTTGGGGTTAACTTACTCTGGGACCCACAGATTTATATCTCCCTTCCTTGGGTCGTATTCCTCAGGAAATAATATTTCAGATTATTTAAACCACTTGACATAGGCACAGCTAGTCATACTCCCAGTGCTCAGGGAAGAGGAGGAGGAGAAGAAATAGCAAGTAAATAGCAAGTCAATTTAATTGTGGCAGGTGGAATATCCTGAACCCACAATTCATTTCACTTATTGCAGGGTGATTGAGGCCAGCAGTGTGGACCCCAAAATAGAGTCAGAGATACAGGGCTCCTCACTTTGTCATAAATCTTTCCTAACCTTGAAAAAGTCTGTCTTTGCCCTCAGTTTTCCCACTTGGGAAGTGGAGGCTATAATAATTGATTTTTAATTTTGTTAATGTTTGTTGGCTAATTAGAGAATTCTGGTGAAATGCCTTCAGCAGTATGAATAGCACTTTGTATGTTCCATGCCTTGATGATGGACTGACATAGAATTTACTGCTCAGTGTGTTGGAAGGAAAAATGAATTCCTGTTTCTTGTCAGTTCTCTGTTTGTTATATTACTAAGTCATACTTCTGGTGAAGTGAATATATATGAAAAATGACTCTATACAAAGTCTATAGATCTTTGTTCACTTTTTGTTAGCCTCTCCTCTATACTGTTTTCAATTTAAAGTAAAGCAGTTGATGTCATTTTCTTTTAGTGATTGCTTTTAGCCTCATCTCTGATTTCTAAAGTTAAGATGAAGTTCCCTGTTTCTTTCTACACTTATATGACTCTTATTTTAACATCTTTGGAAGGCAGTAGGGGATGCTGCTGATGGCAAAAAGCATATTGGAAGTTCTGGGTATTGGGACATCCTACCACCCTAATACCAGGTGTTGGTGTAGGCAAAGCGGTCTAGTATGCTTGTAAACATGAGTACCCTACACTGTTCCTTCTCTGTGTTTATACAGTGCCCTGTGAGTAGTGATACCATTGCAATGACAGAATCATGATTTTGTTTATGGTTTTGTTTCTCCCACTGGATAATGGGTCGCAAAAGTTTGGGAACACATCTTACATATATCTTTATCTTCAGTGCTTCCCAGATACTGAAAAATAGATGGCATTCAATGCAGAGTAGTTGAATAAGTAAGTATAATTTTTCAAGGAACAATTGGCTGGTAATTTAATCAGCAGACTGGATGGGGGCTGTGTAATATGTCAACTTGGCTAGGCTCAACTATGTTTACAGGATATTCTTTTTCTAAATGTTTTCTTTTAGAATGATCCACAAAAGACATTCTTCGCATGAAATTTGGAGAGTGGAAGAGAAACAGCACCCATCTTGTCTTTTAATGCCTCAGGTTGAAGCAAGGTTGTCAGATATTTTTGTAGCTCGTTTTTGCTTATCTCCTCTCACTTCTTGGTGTTGAGAAGTAGCCAGGCTTGAAACAACTTCACCTGCCCTCAGATCCTCCTTGGGTTTCTGCCATTTGTATGTCACGTTGTGTTTAGCACCATGATGAAGGGTGACTGTGTGTCCTACGGAATACTCATATATTTAGTTCTGGAAGCATTGAGAAATAAAGAACTGACACTGATTCCAGTCTGTCCTTGTGGATTCCAGATTAGCCTAGCCATCCCTCACACTCCAACATCTTGCCTTCAGACAGCCTGTCTGTGGACCTCAGACTCCTGGATCAGATGCAGAGACAACAGCCTCACTGAGATGGCTTAACTCCCACAACTCATGTGAGGTCAAGTCTTTGTAACAGATATCTTTATACACACACACACACACACACACACACACAATATAATTATTGTATTTGTCAGTATTTATGTATATACATGGGCTTCCCTGGAGGCTCAGACAGTAAAGAATCTGCCTGCAATGCGGGAAACCTGGGTTCGATCCCTGGGTTTGGAAGATCCCCTGGAGAAGGCAATGGTAACGCACTCCAGTACTCTTGCCTGGAAAAATCCCATGGACGAGGAGCCTGGTAGGCTGCCGTCCATGGGGTCACAAAGAGTCAGACCTGACTGAGCAACTTCACTTTCATTTTTCACTTTCATGCATTGGAGAAGGAGATGGCAACCCCCTCCAGTGTTCTTGTCTGGAGAATCCCAGGGACGGGGGAGCCTGGTGGGCTGCCGTCTATAGGGTCGCACAGAGTCGGACATGACTGAAGGGACTTAGCAGCAGCAGCAGTCAGTATTCTTGCCTGGAGAATTCCATGGACGGAGGAGCCTGGCAGGCTGCAGTCCATGGGGTTGCAAAGAATCTGACATGACTGAGCAACTAACACTTTCAGTTTCATGTATAGACACATCCTATGGAAGTTTGTGCATCTCCATCTGAATGCTGATTGAGATAGCTAGTCCATGAGAATATGAAGTAAGTTGCTTAAGAGTGCTTATCTGTGTGTGTGTGTGTGTGTGTGTGTGTGTAGGTGTCCATAAGGGCACCATTGGTGAGGATAATGCTGGCTATTGGAACTAACATATTCATAAAACAAAATTCTCAGCAATTTAATACAATAGACATATTTTTCTTGCTCTGGGAAAGTCTAGTGTATGTATTCCTGCTTGGTGGAGAATGAACATACTCTTTTTTGGTACCTATTAGAAACTCAGCTTGAGGAGTTCTACTACCTTCAACAAGTACACCTTTGGTCTTTTGCAGCAACAAACTTCAGCTAACAGATGGGAAAAGAGACTGAATATGCATATCCAGGTTAGAAGTGACACTCACCACTTGCTTATATTTCATTGGTGAGAATTAGCCCCATGGCACCACTTAGCAGGAAGTGGTGGTGCTGGGAAATGGGATTACTGATGGGGCATGTTCTCCCCAAGTACAACTGCATTGTAGAAGGGGACACAGACGTTTGAGGGAACAGACAACTGTCAATGCCACACAGAATCTTATGTAAAATATGTTGATTAAATCAGAAAATACAATCATCTTTGATATTGAATTCCCACCTGGTTGTTGGTCTGCTTAGGAGAGAAAAAAAAGAGAGTCCATCTGTAGGGAGCCAGAGAGGAGAATCTGGCCAACCCCAGGATGGCTTATTCAATTGTATATTTCCTGAAGTGAATGGAAAGCAGCACAGCTTGCAGCCACTGTTGAGGGAGGTCTGGCCCTTGGAGATCAAGCTAAAATTAAAATGCCCATTTGAAAATATTACACTACCTGCCAACACCATTAACATCCAAGTTCCATCTGACTGTGTCGTAAAGGTAACTCGCCAACTCCTGATGCAACAGCTCCACTGTAGTTTGACCACTTTGTTCCTTGGAGTTGTCTGCTGCAGGTACAGACAGGTCTGGAGAAAGCAGTTAAGTACCAGCATTTGGTCCACCTTTTGGAATAAGTTGGCTGTCTGAGCTTACAAGCCTTTCTCCTTATTTCCCTCCAGATTTGGTACTTTGGTGCTGGAGTCAAAGTCAACCTCTACTTGAAATCCCGTTCTGTATTCTTTAAATATGTTTTATATTAAGCATTTTGTTTCATATATAAATAAATGGTCATATATTTGCAATTTAGAAAGAAATCAACAACTAATTAGAACTCACATATGTTTATGTCTTCCCTCCATTTACTCATTTGTATGTAAAATCGGTTTTCCTTTTATTCTTTTTTTCTGATTTGATTTTCCATGTTGGCATTTTCCCCTTATATTTGTTTCACAGACTGAGATTTTGTGATCTAATACAAATCACAAAACTATCAGAGAGGCAAGATTTAGTAAGTATTGTGTGTAATTCAACAAGCAGTACATCTGCTGAAAATCTCTTTTGGCTAAAAGCAGCACATCTGATAAATGCTCGACTTAATTTACTAACACTTTGCTCCTTCCTAAAAAAGAAGAAACAACCATAACTACTATTTTGTACTTAATTCTAATCAACAAGGATGTCTGTTTGATGTTATCAAGGTAAGTCGTGACCCAGAAGGCAGTACTCTGCCATCTTAAAGTTTTAGGCTCTGAGAAAGGGAATGCTTAGCCTAGACAGACATGTGAATTAAAGCTGAAATAAATATATTACTACAAGTTCAGGAAAGAAATAATCCAGTGACCAGTTGAGGTCTTTCAACAAAAGTCTAACAAAAGCTGAGACTCTGTGGAAGGTAAGGGCTGGGATCCTGAGCTAAACTTTAAATGGTCTCACTTAAGACTGTACAACAACCCTATGACCACAGTCAAGACTTGAGAAACGATCTTGGACAAAGGAACAACAAGTGAAGTAAACCCAGTCATGCGCTGCATTTCCCCTTGAGGCAGTTACCAGTCCATACGGAGTACAGAGCTAAAGGCTACAGATCAGAGCAGAAAGATTTGCCTAAGAGGTTAGGAGATGAACTGAGTTCCCAACAGCCTCACAAAGGTGGGGACACTGAACTTGGAATCAAAACCTATAATGGAAAGGGGCTTCTAGAATTCCAGTGAGGTCTCCATAGGATCTGTGCTCTAGGATTAAGGGTAAAGAAGAAACTAACCAGTGTACAGAAAAGATTGATACCCCTTCAAACCAGCTGTACCCCAGCCTGATTTTAGATGACATACCCTTTTCTGAAAGTTTACAAGAAAGCAAAAGTTTATTCTTTCTGGAAAAAGATAGCACTGGCTAGAGATTCAAATTATCTCTATAACTTTTCATACACAATTATTACACTACCAAGCAAACTAGAAGACATTAACAAATGACTGAAAACCCAGAGAAAAAGATCATAAAATAGAACTATGGGACATTTAAAAATTGGTGTTAATAGCTATAGACTTTAACATGTTTTTGTTAAGTCACTCAGTCATACTTAACACAGGTGTGATTAATATGTCAAAGGAAAGAGATGAGAGAATAGATAACTTCCAGAGAACTGGAATCTATGTAAACATCAAATGGAAAAAATGTTTTAGTAAAAAATATAGTAGTTGGAATTAAGGACACAATGGATGGTTTAATTACAAATTAGACACATGGAAGAGATCAGTGAATTAGAAAATAAATCAGTAAAACATATTGAGACAGAAAAATCAAAAAGAAAAATTGCTTGAAGTAATGGAGAACTGATTGGGACTCTGATAAAGAAAAAAGTAATTGATTCTAGAGTTGGAAATATTGGAAAGAGTTGGGAAAATTGGCTATGAATGGGTTGGTTGCTTGTTTTTGTAAAAACAATTTATCAGAAGATTTGTGGTTGTTCAGTCACTAAGCCGTGTCTGACTCTTTGAGACCTCATGGACTACAGCATGCCAGGCTTCCCTGTCCTTTACTGTCTCCCAGAGTGTGCTCACACATTTCCATTGAGTCAGTAATGCTATCCAACTATCTCATCCTCTGTCACCCCACTTTTCCTCCTTCCTTCAATCTTTCCCAGCAACATGGTCTTTTCCAATGAGTCAACTCTTTGCATCAAGTGGCCAAAGTATTGGAGCTTCAATTTTAGGAGCAGTCTGTCCAATGAGTATTCAGTGTTAATTACCTTTCGAATTGACTGATGTAATATCCTTGCAGTACAAGGGACTCTCAAGAGGCTTCTCCAGTACCACAATTTGAAAGCATCAATTCCTAAATGCTCAGCCTTCGTTATAGTCCAACTTATTGGAAGATGTGCTGTGCTTAGTCGCTCAGTCGTGTCCAATTCTTTGCAACCCCATGGCCTGTAACCCACCAGGCTCCTTGGTTCATGGGATTCTCTAGGCAAGAATATTGGAGTGGATTGCCATTCCCTTCTCCAGGGGATCTTCCCAACCCAGGGATCAAACCCAGGTCTCCTGCATTGCAGGCAGATTCTTTACTGTCTGAGCCACCAGGAAGCTACCACAAAGTCATACCTAAATTAAAGGCACAGAAAGATACAATATCACTGAATAGAAAAGATATGTACCTTGCAAACCTAAAGAAAAAACACACATGCAACATAAGTTCAGTTCAGTTTAGTCCCTCAGTCGTGTACGAGTCTTTGTGACCCCATGGACTGCAGCACGCCAGACCTCCCCGTCCATCACCAACTCCCGGAGTTTACCCAAACCCATGTCCATCGAGTCGGCGACGCCATCCAACCATCTCATCCTCTGTCGTCCCCTTCTCCTCCTACCTTCAACCTTTCCCAGCATCAGGATCTTTTCAAATGAGTCAGCTCTTCACATCAGGTGGCCAAAGTATTGGAGTTTCAGCTTCAACATCAGTCCTTCCAGTGAACACTCAGGACTGATCTCCTTTAGGATGGACTGGTTGGATCTCCTTGCAGTCCAAGGGACTCCCAAGAGTCTTCTCCAACACCACATTTCAAAAGCATCAATTCTTCAGTGCTCAGCTTTCTTTATAGTCCAACTGTCACATCCATACATGACTACTGGAAAAACCATAGCCTTGACGAGACAGACCTTTGTTGGCAAAGTAATGTCTCTGCTTTTTAATATGCTGTCTACGTTGGTCACAACGTTCCTTCCAAGGAGTAGGTGTCTTTTAATTTCATGGCTGCAGTCACCATCTTCAGTGATTTTGGAGCCCAAAAAATAAAGTCAGCCATTGTTTCTGCTGTTTCCCCATCTATTTGCCATGAAGTGATGGGACTGGCTGCCATGATCTTAGTTTTCTGAATGTTGAGCTTTAAGCCAACTTTTTAACTCTCCTCTTTCACTTTGCAACATACACATACACTAACATGAGAAGACAATGTTTTGATTTTAAAGCAAGAAATATTATTAGTGATAAGTTTCATTATATCAGTCTATGAGGAAGATGTTATCAGTTCTCCATTTAATGCAAGTAATACAGCTAACGTAGCTTTAAAATATGCAAAGCAAAATGGATATAATTTTTATAGCAAGAAAAATACATAAATTTACAATTATGGTAAGGTTATTTTAATGCATTTCTTTAACTGGTAGAACATGCAAAAAAATCAGCAAATTTAAAAACTAAAATTAACAAACTTGACTTAGTAGATTTATATAAACACTGCCCACTACTTCAAAATAAATATACCTTACAACTACATATGGAAAACTTATTCATATAGACTTTTCATACAGCCAGTTTAAAAAAATTTCAGGAAATTAGAATTGTTCATCTCACATTCTCTGACAATTAAGTGCAGTGAAGCAAAACAGATGCACTTAAAAGGGAGAAATCTAATGTTTGAACTCATATGTGTTGACGGTCCCCAGGGCCATTCTCAAGTTCAATGATTTACTATGAGGACTCACAGAACTCAGCATATAGTCATACTTAGAGCTATGATTTATTACATACAGAACAAAATCAGCAAAGGGAAAGGTACTTGGGGAAAAATCTGGGGGAAATCAGGTGCAAGCTGCCAGAACTCTCTCTCAGTGGAGTCACAGATGATGCACTTAATTCCCCCAACAATAGGTGTGATCACATGTGTGAAACTACTGCCAACCAGTGACTCTCACAGAGACTCAGTGCCTGGGGTTTTTACAGGGGCCTGGTCAGACCATCTTCTTCCTGTATGTCCCAAAATCCCAGACTCCCAGGAGGACAGCAGTTCGTCAGCATAAACCATATTGTTTGTATAGATTAGTCTGAGTAAGCCACTCTTATCAGTTCTGAAAATGGTGAAAACTCCCCAGATCTAAGTTCCTAGATGCCAGCCAAGGGCCAATTTTGGTTGTAGGCCTTTCAAAGGCTAGCAGTCAGCCGCCTTTAATTCCTTTCTGCACACCATGGATCAAAGAAGAAATTACAGTGGGAATTAGACCATATATTTCATTAAATGATCTTATCATTCACCTGTGATGCCTCTAAAACCACAATTCAAGATTTGTTTCCAAATGCATGTGTGAGAAATAAAAGAGGCTGAAAATCAATGATATAACTATCCATATAAATATATTAGAAAAATAATAAATTAAACTTGAAGAATAAAACTTAAAATACCCATGCAATAGAGACAATCAACATAGTCAAAATTTACTTCTTTGAAAAGTTTAATAAAAATGAAAAACTCTTTGTAATTCACAAGATGGTTGTGAATTAAAAACACCAGGAATGAGAAAGGAAATATTAGTTATTTTATTCTTTAAAAGGATAACTAAAATATACTATAACCAATTTTATATTAATCAATTTGAAAATTTAAATGAAATGGAACAATTCCTTGAAAAAATACATCAAAAAATTGATACAAAGAAATATAAACTCTTACTAGTCAAATATAAAATAAAAATAAATATATAATTTAAAAGTCATTTGATAAAATTGCTCCAGGGTTAGATAACTTTAGCAATGAAATCTACAAACTTTTCAGTCAGAGATAATACTAAATATGCATAAAGTCTTCTAGAGAAGTAAAAACGGAAGAAATATTTCCCAATTCTATTTATGAGTACAGCATAACCTTGATACTAAAACTTACAGAGACATTGCAAGAAAGGAAAATTACAAATGCAAAAATCCTAAACAAAATATTAGCAAATCAAATTTAGGAATATGCAAAAATGGTAGCATATCATAAAAAGTTGGGTTTATTCCCAGAATGCAAGTTTGGCTTAACATTCAAAAACAGTTGACATAATTCAGCACAGTTATGAAAGAATAGAGGGAACCATATGATTCGTTACATATATAAAAAGTATTTGATCAAATTTCAACACCCTTTCATTATGCACTGTTATATAACCAATGTAAGCTCAGGAGGATATTAAATTTGGCTAAGTGGAGAGGTGTTATTGAAAGGAGAAGATATTATGGCAGGTGTTCTCTTGAAATTATTTAGTGACATGTCCATTCTCTGTCATAGGAACAGCCAGCTGATTGGGCAGAGATGCAGGACTTCCCCTGTCATCCCACAAACCAAGGAACTTCAAGTTCACCTTTTTAGCAGTGCTCTTTGTGGGAAGAAATTTCTTCCATAAAACTATACTTGTCCTACATTTGTGCTACTTAAGATGGGAATAAAACAACAGGCTTATGAACATATCAGTTCATGTTAGTTTCTCTGGGTAGCTAAGTCCTTGGAAGTAGAAAATAGGATTGAGAGAAGGGAGTAGGAGACAGAGACAGGAAAGCAGAGTGAGAAGAGATTTGGGAGAGTCCAGATTCCAGAGACCAGACTTCGGGGTGTCAGACTTGTTCAGGGCACCAGGATGTCTTCCCGGGCAAAATCAGAGAAAGGTATTTGAACAGAAAGACAAGGAGAAACAATGAAGACACACCTTAAAATAACCCCCAAACTTGGAATCTACACTGGGAAAAGATATCCAAATGACAGGAAACCAAAGACCTTAGGGTTGAATTGACTTCCTGAAGGTCATAGGGTCAGTCAGTGGCAGAAAGAAAATGCCCCGAGTCATTGATTGCTTTTCCCTTCATAATGAAACAAAAATAGGCAGCTTTCTATCTTCATGTTCTTTATACTACTTTGACAGCTGACTCTTTTGCCTATAGAAGTAGATAATAAAAAACTCCTACTTTAAATAGAAAATGAACTACTTGAAATAGCGATTAAGTGTTTTTGGTTATTTTTATTAACAAATGCGAAAAACAACAGTTTGTGAAGATGAAAGAAATGAAAGTTTAGTAAACATTCTGTACCATGTCTTTATCTTTGCTCTTAGACTCTGTACTCTTTTAGGAAAAATATTTAAGGCTGATTTATCTTTCTTTCTACTTCATTGTATTACACAGGGTTGTATGATTTTAGTAATATATGCTTATTAAGTGAAAAAATGAAAATGTATGCTTTATAAAATCACAATAACCCCTGCTATCAACACATCAGATTTCTGTTTCTATATACATCTAATAATAGAAGAGTTAAAAATCGAGACCAAAGATTCAATTTGACATTATTTTGGCAGAGACTTGAGCTCCAAAATCACTACAGATGGTGACTGCAGCCATGAAATTAAAAGATGCTAGCTTCTTGAAATAAAAGCTATGACAAAACTAGACAGCATATTAAAAAGCAGAGACATCACTTTGTTGACAAAGGTTCATATAGTCAGTTCAGTTCAGTTCAGTCGCTCAGTCATGTCCGACTCTTTGCGTCCCCATGGACTGCAGCATGCCAGGCTTCCCTGTCTATCACCAACTTCAGGAACTTGCTCAAACTCATGTCCATGGAGTCAGTGATGCCATCCAACCATCTCATCCTCTGTTGTACTCCTCTTCTACTGTCTTCAATCTGTCCCAGCATCAGGGTATTTTCAAATGAGTCAGTTCTTCACATCCAGTGACCAAAGTATTGGAGTTTTCAACTTCAGTGTCAGTCCTTCCAATGAATGTTCAGGACTGATCTCCTTTAGGATGGACTGGTTGGATCTCCTTGCAGTCCAAGGGACTCTCAAGAGTCTTCTCCAACACCACAGTTCAAAAGCATCAATTCTTCAGTGCTCAGCCCTCTTTATAGTCCAACTCTTACATCCATACATTGACCACTGGAAAAACCAAGGCTTTCACTAGATGGACCTTTGTTGGCAAAGTAACATCTCTGCTTTATAATATGCTGTCTAGGTTGGTCATAGCTTTTCTTCCAAGAAGCAAGCGTCTTTTCATTTCATGGCTGCAGTCACCATCTACAGTTATTTTAGAGCCTGCAAAAGTAAAGTCAGCCACTGTTTCCACTGTTTCCCCATCTATTTGCCATGAAGTTATGGGACCAGATGCCATGATCTTAGTTTTTTGAATGTTGAGTTTTAAGTCAGCTTTTTCACTCTCTTCTTTCACCTTTATCAAGAGGCTCTTTAGTTCCTCTTCACTTTCTGCCATAAGAATGGTGTCATCTGCATATATGAGTTTATCGGTATTTCTCCCGGCAGTCTTGATTCCAGCATGTGCTGCATCCAGTCTGGCATTTCGCATGACATACTCTGCATATAAGTTAAATAAGCAGAGTGACAATTTGCCTGTTACTTCAGGTATCTCTTGACTTCCTTCTTTTGCATTCCAGTCCCCTATGATGAAAAAGACATCTTTTTTGGGTGTTAGTTCTAGGAGGTCTTCTAGGTCTTCACAGAACTAATCAACTTCAGCTTCTTCAGCATTACTGGTTGGGGCATGGATTGGATTACTGTGATATTGAATGGTTTGCCTTGGAAATGAACACAAATCATTCTTTCATTTTTGAGATTGCTCCCAAGTATTGCATTTTGGACTCTTTTTTTGACTATGAGGGTTACTCCACTTCTTCTAAGCAATTCTTGCCCACAATAGTAGATATAATGGTCATCTGAATTAAATGCACCCATTCCAGTCCATTTTAGTTCTCAGATTCCTAAAATGTCGATGTTCACTCTTGCCATCTCCTGTTTGACCACTTCTGGTTTACCTTGATTCATGGACCTAACATTCCAGGTTCCTGTGCAATATTGTTCCTTACAGCATCAGACTTTGCTTCCATCACAAGTCACATCCACAACTGGGTATTGTTTTCACTTTGTCTCCATCTCTACATTCTTTCTGGGGTTATTTTTCCACTTTTCTCCAGTAGTATATTGGGCACCCGCTGGCCTGGAGAATTCATCTTTCAGTATCATATATTTTTGCCTTTTCATACTGTTCATGGGGTTTTCAAGGCAAGAATAGTGAAGTGGTTTGCCATTCCCTTCTCCAATGGACCATGTTTTGTCAGAACTCTCCACCATGACCCATCCATCTTGGGTGGCTCTACACAGCATAGCTCATAGTTTCATTGAGTTAGACAAGGCTGTGGTCCATGTGATCAGTTTGATTAGTTTTCTGTGATTGTGGTTTTCATTCTGCCTGCCCTCTGATGAATAAGGATAAAAGGCTTATAGAAGCTTCCTGATATGAGAGACTGACTGTGTGGGAAACTGGGTCTTGGGGACCCAATTTTCAGGGGATCTTTCCAACCCAGGGATTGAACCCAAATCTCCTACATTGCAGGCAGATTCTTTACCAGCTGAGCCACCAGGGAAGCACCCATATAGTCAAAGCTGTGGTTTTTCCAATAGTCATGTATGAATGGAAGAGTTGGACTGTAAAGAAGACTGAATGCCAAAGAATTGATGCTTTTAAATTGTGCTAGAGAAGACTTCTGAGAGTTCTGGAGGAGTCAGGAAGACTCCTGAGAGTCCCCTGGACAGCAAGTAGATCAAACCCGTCAATCCCAAATGAAATCAGTCCTGAGTATTCATTGGAAGGACTGAGGCTGAAGCTAAAGTTCCAATACTTTGGCCACCTGATGAGAAGAGCTGACTCATGGAAAAGACCCTGATGCTGGGAAAGATTGAGGGCAGGAAAAGAAGGGGACAACAGAGGATGAGATGATTGAATGGCATCACCAACTCAATGGACATGAATCTGAGCAAACTCTGGGAGGTAGTAAAGGACAGGGAAGCCTGGTATGCTGGAGTCCATGTGGTTTCAAAAAGCTGGGCATGACTTAGTGACTGAACAAAAGCATTATTATATTTATTGTAGGTAGGATACCTGAGCATGTCCCAACTCAGAATAAATAATAAGCATGTGTTACTAAAGGGAATGGCAACCGACTCCAGTATTCTTGCCTGGAGAATTCCATGGACAGAGGAGCCTGGTGAACTACAGTCCACGGGGTTGCAAAGAGTTAGACACGACTGAGCAACTAACTCTCTAAAGAGAGCTGATTGACTAAACTTGAAGTAAAAAATTAAAAAGAGCCTAATACACATGTCTAGCTGTTATTCTACTCTCCCACTGATTAGCAGCTACAGAGGAGGTGGAACTATATCCACCCTGCCTCCATTCTCTTCACTCCAGAGCCTCAACTGTCAACACATTTCCCCTGGTTTGAGCAAACTCTGGGAAATAGAGAAGGACAGAGTAGCCTGGCATGCTGCAGTCCATGAGGTCACAAAGAGTCAGACATGACTTAGGCGACAGAACAACAACAACAACAACAAGGATATATTAATTACTAGTTTGTACCAGCTGAAAATCTGCTTTACCTAGGCATTCACCATGTAGATGAAGAACTTGCTATTACCTCTCAGGTTCTCCCTATGTCCTTCTAAAACTCATATCCCATTCTTTCTAATTTGTAATAATTTCTCTGATTTTTGTGTTTACTTTATAGACTTATTAAATATGTGACTGTACCTAAATAACATACTGTTTAGTTTTTCTTATTTCTAAACTTTATATAAATAGAATCATAGTTATATATATGTGTGTGTGTGTGTTCATCTTCAACTATGCTTTTTTTTCTTCAATTTTGTTCTTGATATTAATCTATGTTTTTACAGGCAGCTGAAATGCATTCAATTCCCCTGATAAATAGTAATCTATCATATGATTATTTTGTATTTTTCCCATTCTGCTGTGGATAGACATTTGTATATGTCAAAGTGTTTCTCTAGGGTATTTCCTAGATGTTCCACCAGTGGAATTTTTGAGCTGCATTCACTAAATGAAATCAACTTTATTAGATAATGCTAGATTGTCTTCTGAAGAAGTGATTACATGCTACAAGGAGTGCATAAGTATACTGGTAACTCTATATCACTGACAACACTTAATTTTTGGAAATCTGGTAAGAAGAGAATGAATTATGGTTAATTTCTCTCCTCACTAATGAGTTAGAGTATCTTTTCACACATTTGTTTCTGTGATGTACCACAGAGACTTCCTCAATGAAATGGCTCTTGAAGTATTTTGTCAATTTTTGGGTGGGCATCTAATGATTTTTAGGGGCTTCTCTGGTGGCTCACTGGTAAAGAACCTGCCTGCCAATGCAGGAGGCATGGGTTCAATCTCTGGGTCAGGAAGATCTCCTGGAGAATGAAATGGCAACCCACTCCAGTATTCCTGCCTGAGAAACCCCATGGACAGAGGAGCCTGGTGGGCTACAGTCCATGGAGTCACAAAGAGTCGGGCACAACTTAGTGACTGAGCACACAATATTTGAGTTTTTTCCCCTTAAATTTTTTTAAATTTTTAGACTATTTATTGTTTAAATGTTATATAAATGCTATCTTTTAAACTAAATTATATATTCTACCTAGTTTTGCTCATATATTGAAATGCAACGAGCCTTTAAAAATGTACTTTACACTCAGAAAACTTGCTAGATTCTTACTGCTTCTAATATTTTATATGTATTGTTGCTCAGTCACTCAGTTGTGTCCTACTCCTTGCAATCCCATGGACTGCAACACACCAGGCTTCCCTGTCCATCACCAACTCCCAGAATCTGCTCAAACTCATGTCCATTGAGTCAGTGAAGCCATCCAACCATCTCGTCCTCTGTTGTTTCATGGCTGCAATCACCATCTGAAGTGATTTTGGAGCCCAAAAAAATAAAGTCAGCCACTGTTTGCAGCATTTCCCCATCTATTTGCCATGAAGTGATGGGACCATATGCCATATCTTAGTTTTCTGAATGTTGAGTTTTAAGCCAACTTTTTCACTTTCTTCTTTCATTTTCATCAAGAGGCTCTTTAGTTTCTTCACTTTCTGCCATAAGGGTGGTGTCACCTGCATATCTGAGGTTACTGATATTTCTCCCAGCAATCTTGTTTCCAACTTGTGTTTCTTCCAGCCCAGCGTTTCTCATGATGTTCTTTGCATATAAGTTAAATAAGCAGGGTGACAATATACAGCCTTGACATACTCCTTTCCCAATTTGGAACCAGTGTATCTTTCCATGTCCAGTTCTAACTGTTGCTTCTTGATCTGCATACAAGTCTCACAGGAGACAAGTAAGGTGGTCTGGTATTCCAATCTCTTTCAGAATTTACCACAGTTTGTTGTGATCCATGCAATCAAAGGGTTCAGCATAGTCAATGAAGCAGAAGTATATGTTCTTCTGGAATTCTCTTGCTTTTTCTATGATCCAGTGAATGCTGGCAATTTGATCTCTGGTTCCTCCTCGTTTTCTAAGTCCAGCTTGAACATCTGGAAGTTCTCAGTTCATGTACTGCTGAAGCTTAGTTTGGAGAATTTTGAGCATTATTTTCTAGCATATGAGATGAGTGCAATTGTGCAATAGTTTGAACATTCTTTGGCATTACCCTTCTTTGGGATTGGAATGAAAACTGACCTCTTCCTGTCCTGTGGCCACTGCTGGGTTTTCCAAATTTGCCACATACCTTGTGACCAAAGACATGTAGTTTCTATAGCTTGACAGCTGTCTTTCCAAATGTGAAACTATTAAATTGACAATATAGTTTTATATTTCAGAATCTTATGACATTTGACCAAAAGATTAAACATCTCCAAACTTAATACATGCAGTCATTCATTATTTATCAAACCTGTACTGACATCCTACTTCTAAAGGAGATACAGATGAACAGACAGGACTGACCTTGTCTTTAAGAAGTCAGTAATCTGATAAGACAGACATGGATATTAACAATATAGAGAGTTAAGAGCTTGGACAGAGGTAGATGCAGAGTCTTGTGGGACCATTTAGAAAGAATCCATGTTTTTTTAATTCAACGAAAATTTCCTTGAGGGAAGATATTAAGATACAAAGCCCTTGTAACTGAATCTCTGAACATTCAGGACTAAGGATTAAGCCTTTGTCCATGGCAACTTTACTGTAGGAAACTCAATTTGTGAGATTTCTCTGCCAGCCCTAGAGCTTATCTTGGTTGGAACACAGCCCTTGCCTGGTGGCAGCGTGGCATGGGAGGGATGAGAAATGAAGCCAGACTCAGGAAGAGTAGGTAAGGCAGAAGCTAACAATCTCTCATGTTTGTCTCATGATGCCTTCTGTTATGCTGTGGTTTGTGTTCACAGAGTTATTTGTGAGGGTTAAATGAAATATGTGTCAAGTTCCTGAGGAATTCTAAAGATTGGTTTACTTCCTAATGAATGATTGCTCTTTTCTCAGGAAAGTTATGTATTTGTCCATTAGGATTTAAATATTCAAAATATGTTTGTTCTGATTGATGGAAGCATTCAGTTCAGCAAGCACTTCTTGAATACTTCAGAGTGTCTGTGAGCCAGAGGGCTGCAGAAATGAAAATGCTTCTGCCCCAAAGGGGCGTCAATGCAGGCATGGATGGAAGGTGTAAACATAAGCTATGTAACTTGTGGCTGCCAAGCCGGGTTAAGAGGGCTCAATGCCTCCACCCTGAAGCCTCAGGGCTTCAGATGCTGCCATCAGCATCCCTAAATCCTCCAAATGAACGTTCAGTCAAAGTAAGTCAGTGTGTTTACCGAGCAACCACAACTTACAGGCAGTTACTCCAGCCTCCAATACCCCCAAATACTTCCAGCAGATGACTCCCCCAGCCTCCCATCCTACCAGAGTGAGAGGTGCCACAAAATATTTACAGGAGGGAAAGGAGTTTGGGGAGGGATCCCAAAGAGATGATTGATCTCTGAAGTCGATTTTGAAAGACCATAAAGGAAGTGCACGCCGGGTAGAAGGATCAGTTGTGCTTTAGAGGACAACACAGATGCAGAGAGAATTTGCAGGGTTTGGGGCTCCAGCGTGGGTGGGTGAGGGGCATCATCTGCAGAGACAAGGAAATCAGAACACATAGCGAGAGGGCAATGTCCTCAGTGCCGAAATTTTGGACTTGATCTGTAAGTAGGAGGGAAACATCTAGCAGTTTTATTCACCTAATATCTAAGAAAGAATGCTTTGGTGGTAGTGTGGGAACTGTCCTGAAGGAGGAAGAGGGACAGATCAAGGCCAGTGGGTAAGAGCTATGCCCAATTAGTTGGCATTAATTTCCTTAGTTCTCTAATTCATGCTCACCTTAAATGCTTCGAAGCATTTTTAGCATATGGTTCAGACCATCCTGCCTTGCCAGATTCTTCTCAGAATGCTGTTTATTTTCATGCTGTTCCTACCTCACAATAATAGTTACTGGTGGGGTTTCACATCTTAAAGCTATTTTACAGCAATCTTAGTTTTCACAGTCATTGCCAATTTGGCAGAAGCAGATTTTGAGGCCATCTTGCTGGATGTGTGTTTTAATCAATGTGGTTATTTCATGACAGGAAATAGATCTTGTGCTTTTTTTTTTAAAAGGCATTTAAAAAGCAAACAGTCATTTAATAAGATAATGCAACAGGAGCCCTGCCTACTTCAGTGGTTAATGAATGTGGCAGGAGTCTTTCCAAACCAGCAACTCTGAGGAGGAGACAAACAGCGATGTTTAAATAATGGCGAACTTTGAAGACGGAATTAATGGGGTGGAGAATTGCAACTTTTAAGTTGAAAGAATCTCATAACCACCTCCACAATCAAACAATTTTTATTCAAAATGATTTTTCTGATTAAAGGAATTGAGACATTCTTGCATATATACAGCCTCTCTCTCCCTCCTTCCCTGTCTCTCTCTCTCACACACATACAGGAAACCTTACAGAAGCTAATTTCCACAGAATGAAAATATAGTGTGTTTTCTGGAATTATTGACCACAGTTAAACCCACCCCAAGCAATTTCTTGTATTTAACCTTCATCTCCCAAGCCTCAACCCCAGACACAAAGCAATATTTCCTCCTGACACAGTTTACTTCTCTCAGAACCTTGAAGAATGATGTAAACAACTCCGCCAGCACTGTGGTTTTTACTGAGCCTGGGCATTAAACATTTCATCACCGATTGCCTTCAGTACCTGTGTGTACATTGGAGTTTTTGTCCCCTAATTGTCTGTAATTATCGTCCTTCCATGCTTTCTAAGAATTCAAAAGACAAAGTGAATAGACGGGAGTAGTTTAAACCTAGACTGTATACCAGTCAAAGGTATTAGAAGGTCAGTTATATGCCACTGAGGCACACAATTGTGCAGTCTATACGCTGTGCAAGTCCAGATGCAATTTACCTAGACTGCAGGAGACCAGTGCCTTGAAAGTCTTCATAAGGTAGAAGAGTGGAAGAATGGCCCTCTGCCGCGTGCGTGCCACCCTACTGAAACGCACTGTGTGTGCGAGAGTGGTCAGTAACCGAGGTGTACTGGCCGCATGCACAGGAGGGAGGCAGAAATGAAGGTGGAAAACCGATGCTGTTGAATAGCCAAGGTGGAGCCTAAAATCTGCCAATAACAGGATATTTATCTCCATTTCAGGTTGTTTGTAAGGACATCTTGGAAACATTTTTTTCTTCCTTTTAACCATCTCCCATGACTCAGTTTGGAAAACTATTTGTGAGTCTGGTGTGCAGGGTAATAGCCAACAGTCTCGCTAAATTAAAATGATTCTTATCAATTATTGAGTGAATACATATGGGATTCCCTTGACAAGGAAGTGCTTTGTATTGAAGTTTCAAATAGGTTTATTGTTCATGGGGAGTCAGAGGTGTAGAATAAGGGGGAGGCTTGTTGAGCTTCAGCTAGAAATTTCCCTTGGAGGCATTTATCACATTTTAGGGGCTGATCCTCAATTTTTGAGGGCCAGAGTCTTAATTTTTGTGAGTTCTTCTATCTCTGAGGGATAAATTTACATTTGCAAGTATCATGGAAATATATATACATATATGAAACACATATATATCATATATGATATATAACAGAAATATAAGATGCAATGATACATTATCTACATTTTACCTATAAATATATACTACATATTATATATTTCTATCATTTATAAAATGGGGCTTCCCTGATAGCTCAGTTGATTAAGACTCTGCCTGCAATGCTGGAGACCTGGTTCAATTCCTGGTTCAGGAAGATCTGCTGGAGAAGGGATAGGCTGCCCACTCCAGTAGTCTTGGGCTTCCCTTGTGGCTCAGATGGTAAAGAATCCACCTGTGATGTAGGAGACCTGGGTTTGATCCCTGGGTTGGAAAGATCCCCTGGAGAAGGGAAAGGCTACCCACTCCAGTATTCTGGCCTGGAGAAGTCCATGGACTGTATTAGCCCATGGGGTCCCAAAGAGTTGGACACAATTGAGCAACTTTCGCTTTCATTTATAATGGAATATACATGATATGATAGAATACATATAATGCATATTATGCATTACTATATATGTTATATAAATCTATTTGTGTCTATATACATTGTCTAGAAACACGTACAGATACACAGATTTTTCTCGACTTACGATGGAGTTATATCCTGATGTTATAAATTGAAAATATCGTAAGTCAAAAATGCATTTCATACACCTAATATACTGGACATCATAGCTTAGCCTACCTACATTAGCCCACAGTCGAACAGTCATCTAACACAAAGGCTGTTTTATAATAAAGTGTTGACTATCTCATGTAATTTATTGAATATGGTACTCACTGCAAGTGAAGATCAGAAAGGTTGTAAGTGTATCAATCATTTGCCCTCATGAGCTTGCAGCTGATTAGGAACCAGCTCACTACCCTGCTCAGTATCACTTGGGTATCATAACGCAGATCCCAGGAAAAGATCAAAACTCAAAATTCAAAGGACAGGCTCTACTAAATGTATATTTCTTTGATGTCATCATAAAGTCAAAAAAATTTTAAGTTTAACCATCCTAACTCAGGGACTTTTGTATTATATATAGATTTGTTTGTATATATAGTTTGTTTGTATACACCCATATCCTCCTGTTGAAAGAGCCATATATACGTGCCCTGTAGTCAAATTACATAAAGTTCATTTTATGTGAAGGCTATTGGAGCCCAGAAGAAGGAGGGTTAATATATGGTGTCTTCTATGAAAGAAACACCTCTCCACAATAAAAGCAGTTTTCAGATGGACTGACCCTTAAGCTTGTTCTCTGCTGGGCAACAACTGGACTCCTACTGCTTTTTGAAATTTCATTGTTTACCATCTAGGAGTGCCTCTATCAATATAACACAACACAATATACTAGGTTCCACTGCCTAAGTCACAGTCCTGCCCTGATTTCATGGAAGGAGGTCCTCTAGTATCCTCAGAATGCCTGCCACACCCTTCCGAAGTATTTCTTACACATAGGGGTCTTTTTTTTTAAGTGGGTCATTTCTGCACATTTTTGCTCCCTTGGGCACAGCTGATGAGGACAAGGCTGAATGGGCCTATGACCCCACGGCAGAGGTTTCTGTGCTGACCAAAGATCCACCAAGTGGCTTGATATGAAAATCCTGTTCAAGAGGACACTGTGCACTAGTGACTTGGCCAGCCTATTTAGATCCTCTCCTACAATACACTTGATGGAGACTTGCAGGGAAGGAGTCTGGCAGTTAGGTCAGCAGAAGAGTGCAAAAAAAGAATTGCAATGCAAAAATTCAAGAAATGCAAAATAAATGCAAAAAAATCAGGAAGGGCAGAAAGCCACGAGGCAGTAAAGCCTTAAATAAGAAGAAACCTCCCCAATAAGGAGCGTGAGCTGAGTCAGCAATGGTAGGAGCAGAAGCAGCAGAGATGTGGAATTGTAGATTCATCACAGTGGCAAAGCTTGGAGATGCAGCGGCAGATGACCAGTTATGATGAAAGCGATTCTCTTGCCTCCTATTGACTCCAGAGCAGACTTTCAGGGTCTAAAGTCCCTGGTTATAAGGTTCCAAGGATGTCTCATGTCTCTTTTCCTTCCTTGTGATTCTCTAGAATAAATGTCCATGATTTGAGGTAACCAAGGTCTGTCTTTGCTTCTTGCCATCTTGAAAGAGTCTGATTAATAATATTGAAGTTACTAGTTGATCACATTTGTTGAGGTTTTGCAATCATCTTCTGGTAATCTCTAAGAATTTACTCCCACGAGTAATCATGTGTGCTCAATTGCTCAGATGTGTCTGGCTCTTAGTAACCCTGTGGACTGTAGCCTGCCAAGTTCCTCTGTCCATGGGATTCTCCAGACAAGAATACTAGAGCGGGGTGCCATGTCCTACTCCAGGGGATTTTCCCAACCCAGGGATCAAAACTGCATCTCTTACATCTCCTGCATTGGCAGGTGGATTCTCTACCACTGGTGCCACCTGGGCAGCCCAATCAATATCAGATGTGAATTTTACTTAAATTAACAGAGACAAATTCATTTCCAGATTGTCAGGTGGCACATAATGGTGCCCTAATGTATTCACTCACGTGGAGGTAGACCAGCTCAAGACTGGTGGATTCCCTTAGTATATGGATTCCTCATTTTTTTACAAGTTGAGCTGACAAATCACAGAGTATTTCTACCTTAAATAGAAGGACTGTAATCGCAGTCTTTACTGTGGCAAGGCAGTTTTCTATTCCTGAAGGCCGTGACTTTAAGACATGACCTGCTCTTGGAATGATATAACCTTGTTCTAATCATTAGTCGTTTTCAGCCAAATTGAGCAGAGACTGATTATGGTTGCAGCCTTGTAACCAAGATGTAGCAGGTTGTTTATCCTTCAAATTTAGAATAACATTTCTTGATTAATCATGAATGCAATTTTATAGCAACAACATAACATTTGAGCATCATGAAACTCTTAACCATATGAGTGGCAAGAGAAGGTGCCTGTGGCCCATTGTTTCCACGTAATATAATGGCCAAATGCCAAAGAGGAAAACAAAATTCATAATGATGGGAAATACGAGAGAACCATTAAACATTCTATAATCAGGTGGTTAAATTGAGAAGATGAGTCACGATTTTAGTTGGTCTTATTTTTCATCACAACAGAAAATAGAACAAAAGAGATTATGACTGTCACCTCTTTATATTATCTACCACCAGCTCTACTTCCTCCCCTTTTCTATGTCATGAAAGAAAGAAAGTGGAAGTAAAATCACTCAGTCATCTCTGAATCTTTGCAACCAGGCCAGAATACTGGAGTGGGTAGCTTTTCCTTTCTCCAGGGGATCTTCCCAACCCAGGGATCGAACCCAGGTCTCCCGCATTGCAGGCAGATTCTTTACAAGCTGAGCCACAAGGAAAGCCCAAGAATACTGGAGTGGGTAGCCAAAGCCATCTTCAGGGGATCTTCCCAACCCAGGATTCAAACTGGAGTCTTCTGCCCTGCAGGCAGAGTCTTTACCAACTCAGCTATCAGGGAAGCCCCCTTCTATGTCATAGTTGGAATCAAGCTACTTGTTGCCTAGCCCTGTATATGCCAGGCTTAGCAGGATTTCCACTGAAGTCATATATGAAAAGTGAGGGCTACAATAACACTGCTCAATCAATATGCCTTAAAAAACTCAGTGGAAAGGCAGGAAGCACCCCAAGAATAAAGGACAAATTCGGAACTACAGAATTCCTTGCTCTAAATTGCCTTGCTAGGCCAGTTATTGTTTTTGGGTATTTGGCCAGCTCTTCCATGGGCTTCCCTAGTGGCTCAGCTGGTAAAGAATCTGCTTGCAATGCAGGAGACCAAGGTTCAATTCCTGGGTAGGGAAGATCCCCTGGAGAAGGAAATGGCAACCCACTCCAGTACTCTTGCCTGCAGAATTTCACAGGCAGAGGAGCCGGGCAGGCTACAGTCCACGGGATTGCAAAGAGTTAGACACGACGGTGAGACTGACTTTCATGTTCACTTTTTTCCCATGGGCAGTGCTTCCGAGTTTTCCCAGTTTTCAAGGATCTGGCCCAGGAAAGGGCTTTCTTGGCATCAGAGGAGTTACCACTGATGTGCATCATCAAATGTGTAGTTAGTGTTGGGGGCTCGTCTTGAAAAGACGGAAGAGGTGTTCATTTGTCATTTACTCTGATTCACCAAAGTTTAGGGAAATAGGGTACTGTTTGGTGGTGATGTCTTATTAAACAAAATACAATTCTGTGTAAGCGAACGTATAGACTTATAACTGTTAATCCACAAGCGATTCAAGGAATTAGTATATTCCACTGAGAAGAAATACTTGTGGATTTAGAAATATAGGAAAACTGCTACAAGGTTTTGAAAGTCCATACATAATATAAATTCAATGTTATTAAACCTTACTATTGAAAGCAGCATTCCCAAATGAAAATAATATCTGGCTAGGATGATTTGACTTTCATGAATGAGGGAGGGGGCGGATATAGCTGAAAATAAAATCAGAGCATTGAAAAGCATCCAGAGCATATCGTTTTTTAGCTTTGTTCTTCCTGCTTCCATAGATAATTATAAAAAGTCTAAGAAAGGAAGTCTTTTTGCTATGTATTTCAGAAAAGTTTCTATTCTGTAGGGAATTCTGCTTCTACTTAGGTATCTGAATGATACTCAACATTTATTGTTGAATTTTTTCCCTGGAGTTTTAAATCAAAATTTTAAGCTATTTCTCCACATCCCCCAAATCTCTCTGACTAGGAAATGAGTTCTTACCAGTGATTATTTCATATCACTCCCATTGTCATAGAAGCCAATGATAATTCCAGAACTAAAGGATTCTAACAAAATCCCCAGCAGATCTCAGCAGAGAGGGGCAATGTTGCTAAATCTTACTTAAGCTCAAGTTTCCCTGAGTGTGTGTATTTCCAAGTAATGAACTATATGAGCAACAAACTGTGAAAACTGAAAATATGTGAACAGAATTTCATGTTGGGAAGAAAGAAAATTTATAACGAAGACAATCTGATACTTCTTTAATGATCTGCATAAAATGGTGTAGTTTTGTATTTGATAATATAAACAGAACTCAGTCTTACCAATGAAAATATGTCTTATGTGAACATTCAAACCAAGCATTTTGCAGATCAGCTGGAGGAAGAAACAGAAGTCAGGGATGGAAGATGTGTGACTTGTAGGGTCAGTAGATTTGGGAAGAGGGTGTGGGTGAGCTCTACCCACCACCAGAAGGGCTTTGACTTCACTTAGGTCTCCTCCAGCAGGACTTTATGGCATGGAGGTGCTGGTAAACTTAGCTCAGTGTCCACAGTGACTGCCCACTGCTTGTATCTGATACCTGGCAGTGAAAAAACAAACAAACAAACAAACCAAAATTTGTTCACTGGGAGCTCCTAGGACACAGGCTATCAGGGCGCTTATTGTATTTTTAGGAAGAAGAAAGGTAATAGGCTATGCTTCTCTGTAATAAGGACTTCCCTGATAGCTCAGCTGGTAAAGAATCTGCCTGCAGGAGACCCCGGTTTGATTCCTGGGTTGGAAAGATCTGTTGGAGAAGGGATAGGCTACCGACTCCAGTATTCTTGGGCTTCCCTTGTGGTTCAAATGGTGAAGAATCCGCCTGCAATGCGGGAGACCTGAGTTTGATCCCTGAGATGGGAAGATCCCCTGGAGAAAGGAAAGGCTACCCACTCTGGTATTCTGGCCTGGAGAACTCCACGGATTCTGTTGTCCATGGGGTTGCAAAGAGTCAGACACGACTGAGTGACTTTCACTTATTCTCTGTAATAAATGAAACAGTAGAAGTCTATCAGTGGGAGGGTTTTAATCCTTGTAACTTGTTTTATATGTCTACTGAATGCTGATATTGTTATTTTTGTTGTTATTCAGTCACTAAGTCATGTCTGACTCTTTGCTATTCCATAGACTGCAGCATGCCAGGCTTCCCTGTCCTTCACTATCTTTCAGAGTTTGCTCAAACTCATGTCCATTGAGTCCATGATGCCATCCAACCATATCATCCTCTGTCAACTCCTTCTCCTCCTGCTTTCAATTTTCCCCACCATCAGTGTCTTTCCCAGTGAGTTGGTTTTTCACATCAGGTGGCCAAAGTAATGAAGCTTCGTCTTCAGCATCAGTTCTTTTAATGAGTATTCAGTGTTGATTTACTTTAGGATTGACTGGTCTGATCTCCTTACTGTCCGAGGGACTCTCAAGAGTCTTATCCAGGAGCACCACAGTTTGAAAACGTCAGTTCTTTGGTGCTCAGCCTTCTTTATGGTTCAACTCTCACATCCATACATGACTACTTGAAAAGCCATATCTTTGACTAGATGGATCTTTGTGGGCAAAGTGATCTGCTTTTTAATATGCTGTCTAGCTTTGTCATAGCTTTTCTTTCAAGGAACAAGTGTCTTTTAATTTCATGGCTGCAGTCTAATATTGGAGGTCTAATATTGGAGGATCCAGGCTCAATGATGATGGTTTTCAGCTAAAAGTCATATTTGTTAAGTCCACTGAAACTGTGACCCACACGGTCCTGTCTCAGAACCATGAGATTTATGCAATTCTCAGGAATCCATCCTAATTCTCTCATACTTACACTTTACCTCCCTCATATTTACACCTACTTTCCACATACCTCTCAATTCATTTTGTGCCAACCTCTCAGACAACCTGAACTCCCCCTTCAGCCTCTTTCCCATTCAGCTGACTTCCACCTGCATCCCTGTCTCTTGATTCAGCATCATCAAAGCCCCAGTCACCTGGTGGAAAGAGCCCTTCATGGAAAAGGAGGGCCAAGGAGGCACTGATCAGAGAGAAGACTTTAGGTGTCAGGAAAGAATAAAGACCAAGAATTGTCATAGGTAAATCTTGCCCCTTCTCACACTGCACAATTATTTGTTTTATGAACACCAGTAGGCTTCTCAGGTGGCACTAGCGGTAAAGAACTTGCCTGCCAATGCAGAAGAGATAATAGAAGATGGCTCGATCCTTGGGTCAGGAAGGACCCTGAAGGAGGGCATGGCAACCCACTCCAGTAATTTTGCCCGGAGAATGCCATGGACAGAAGAGTCTAGCAGGCTATAGTCTGTAGGATTGCAAAAAGACATGACTGAAGCAACTTAGCACACATGAATACCAGCACTGGTGGAACAGACTTTGATGGGGGAGCAAGAAAGAGAGGGAAGAGGAAAAGATAATTTTAGAAGCATGTATTGCAGAGGAAATGAATTCACATACATTCTCATATATTCAAAATCTAGATGGCACAAAAGTGGACACTGAAAAATCTCCCATCTCTTTCCCCAGCCACACTCTTTCCCTTTGTAGAGGCAACCAATTACTATCAATTTCAAGTGTTATCCCTTCATAGATATGTTAGGCAGATACAAATGAACATATGTTCTCTCCTCCACTTCCTTTTACCCAAATGGTAGCACTCTACACAGGCTGTTCTGCACCTTGCTCTTTTCTGCCATCAATTTAACTTGGAGATTGCATCCTCTCTGTACCCAGAATGCTTTCTCATTTCTGTGAGTGGATAGGATTCAAATGTGTGTGTTAAATAGGGGAGGAACAGTATATGACACCTGTACTTGTCCCACCTGCATTTTGAAACCTCTGAGAGAACACCACGCAAAGCAGATGAAGATGAAAAAAATATATATGTATTACTGGTAAAGCTGATGCTGGATAATGCAGCTCAGATACACAATGACAATGATTTCCTAACACTGAACCCTCAAATTAGGCAGACTTACCAACTTTACCAACGTAGTGAGAAGTACTCAGAGAGTCATAGACCTTCCTACATGAATAGCATCCCCGAAAGGCTCATGACCTGATGAAATAGACATAAATATGGAGCAGGTAGAGCCCAAAGAGAAAGATGGGCAAACAGATCAGGTGCACTGGCAGCTTCTCACTCAAACTCAATAATTAGGCAACCACTTCAGGAAACAGTGGGGCAAGAAATAAAAACATTAAGGAAAAACTCTTGCTGTTGAAAACCAAAAGTATATGACAATAACATTTCCGCACACCCCAACATTATGACTGCACTCTAGTTTAGTTAACCTGTCTCTTATTGATAGACACCAGAGGCGCTTCCAATCTTTTACTATTACAAAATGTAATGTATATGAATTTTCAGTGTTTTGCTATTACAAAAAAATATCATGGATATGAATATTCAAAAATGAATACCATTCTGCACATAAAATTTCACACATATGGGATTATATCAGAATGATGAATTCCTGGAGGTGAAACTGCTGGGTGAAAAGAATATGTGCATTTAAAATTTTGTGAGATATTCTCAAATTGCCCTATATGGAGGTTATAGCAATACCCTTAGAAATGTGTGAAAGGGTCTATTTCTCCACATCTTTTCAACAGGATGTGTTAGTAAGACCTTCTAATCTTTGCCACTATAATACACAAAATGTAGTGTCTTTAAAACATCATCATTTATTTTCTCTTATTATGAGTAAGATTAAATGTCTTTTCTTACCTTTAAGAGCTATTTTCATTTTTGCATGTGAACTGTCTCTTGACCTTCTATGTCCCATTTTCCTATTGGATGCTCATGGATTTTTTTTTTTTTTAATTCTAAATATTAATTTTATTTATTTATTTATTTTTATTAGTTAGAGGCTAATTACTTCACAACATTTCAGTGGGTTTTGTCATACATTGATATGAATCAGCCATAGATTTACATGTATTCCCCATCCCGATCCCCGCTCCCACCTCCCTCTCCACCCGATTCCCCCGGGTCCTCCCAGTGCATCAGGCTGGAGCACTTGTCTCATGCATCCCACCTGGGCTGGTGATCTGTTTCACCATAGATAGTATACATGCTGTTCTTTTGAAATATCCCACCCTCACATTCTCCCACAGAGTTCAAAAGTCTGTTCTGTATTTCTGTGTCTCTTTTTCTGTTTTGCATATAGGGTTATCGTTGCCATCTTTCTAAATTCCATATATATGTGTTAGTATGCTGTAATGTTCTTTATCTTTCTGGCTTACTTCACTCTGTATAAGGGGCTCATGGATTTTTTAAATAGACTTTATTTTTTAGAACAGTTATAGGTTCACAGTAGAATTGAGTGGAAGTCAAAGAAAGTTCCACAAACCCTCTATTCCCACACATACATAGTTTCCTCTACTATCAACAGCCTTTTGTGGGTATTTTTATATTAATCTGTAGACACTGTTTACACTTTAGAAAAATTTTGACAAATTGCAAATCTTCTTCTAGGTGGTGGCATTTTTTGACTGCTTATAGTAGTTTAGCCATGTTGAATTTATTTTTAGCATAGTCTAATTTACTTTTCTGTTACACTTTCTGAGTTTTATGCTGTTCTTAAAAAAGCCTTCTCTACTCTTTGATTAATAAAAAATTCCCCCCATATTTCTTCAAGTGTTTTTGTAGTTTCATTTTTGGTTTGTATTAAAATCTTTGAACAATATGAATCCAACAGGTAAGGATCCAACTTTTTTTTTTCTAGATGACTATCTAATATCCTTTATTAATGAATCCATATTTTCTTCACTGCTTTGAAATTCTAACAATTATTGATCCCAGATTAATAGGGTCAAATAAATGAATGGGTTAAACATGTAGATAAAGACCCTCAAATCAACAATCATCTATTTGAAAATATTGTTCATGATTGTTCCTCTCAACACTCTTAGAAATTTATCTGGATTCAAATTCCTACTCATCCATTTAGTAGTTGCAAAACTACAGGTAAGTGAACATTTCTGAAAATATGGCTTTGGGTTTGTTGTGGGAATTATATGAAAGAATGAGTAACATACAGCTGTCATGAATATTAATTTATTGTTTAATTCTTGTCAGGTCTTTATTCAGCCCATTCTTCTACTCTCTCCTCTGCAATGACTTCTGACCATGGATAAAAATGACACAGTCCTCATGAGCTTATGAACCCCCATGGAATAGCCAAGATACTTTAGAAAAGTTTTCCATGGAAATGCTGAAGTAGAGATGGGTCTGTCCAGGTTACCTGGGGGCATATTTATATGATTCCCAGGGCTGAGCTTAGATGCAGTTTGTAGAAACTATGTTCATGAAAAGGACTGGGAGGAATATAATTTTCTGTCTAATTTTCATGAGACCCTTCAACTCAGCCACTACAAATATACCAGCCATATTCTCAAATATATTCAGAAAAACAGGTTGGCTGATATTTCTTGGTATCAAATTCTATAAAGTAAAAATGACCAGAACCTCTTTTGCTATTCACAAACTTTCTCATTCTTACTTTAGTTTTTCGTTGTCCCTTGTGGAAATGAAAAACAGCTGATTACCATCTGTTGCTTCACATTCCAAAAAGTAATTATTAACCATATCTCAGCCTGATATTATAAAAATATCACTTTATTTAATGTTTCTCTGAATGTTCCTGGAAGATTATGCAGCTAGGAAAAAATGAGGGCACTAGAATCATTACAATAATAAAACCAGAGGTAAGTTAATCACAGTGAAACAAAAAATGAATAATCATTAGTGGCTGATGAGTGCACTCTGTAAGGAATTCAATATTCTGAATTTTTAATTACTCTTAGACACTAATTCTTGACAAAATACAGCATTTGGAGATAATACCAGTAGATATTGCATGGTAATTATGAAATATAATTTGATGCACTGAGGATTTGAGAGTTTGGAGATGTGTATTCAGGATGAAAGGCAAAATGTGTGTTTTACTATTTTGATGCTTATTTCTATTTTCTGTTAGTGACTCAGACAGAATCAGAAAATCATAGAATTTCAACACTGGAATAGACACAATAGATCATCTTGTTCCAGCTGCCTGGCTTTACAGATGAGGAAACGAAAAGTTAGAGATGAAGAGGAATTTGCCTATGTTATCTAGAGTCTTGATGGCCAAGCAGGGGGTTGTACTTAGCACTGGCTTTTAGTCTAGCACTGATTTCGTATTTCTTTTTTAAAGCAAACACTTATTTCAGAGACAGTGGTATTACATGTATTTTACACTAATTTTTTTCTTCACTCCTTTACTTATGACACAGGTTCTAATAGCATTTTCTGGCATACAGTGTATCTATGCAAAGATTATACCATCCAGATTTTCCAGACAGTTTCACTTTCAAGTCCTCTGTTTTTACTTGAAGTACAAGTGAAGCTTGGATGCAAAATCAACCTTGCTACTACCTTACATATAGCATATTACCCATAAAGGTCTCTTGATGGATATCATAGCATTACTGATTGGGTCAAGCAACCAACCTCCCCATAAAAACCAACCACATAAGTGGCACCATCGTGTGTTCAGTTTAGCATTCCTATTAGTGGCAGTAGCTCAGTCGTGTCCAACCCTCTAGGACCTCGTGGGCTAGAGTGCCAGGTTCCTCTGTCCATGGAATTGTCCAGGCAAGAATACTGGGGTGGGTAACCCTGCCCTTCTCCAGGGGATCTTCCCGACCCAGGGATTGAACCCAGGTCTCCTGCATGTGAGCAGATTCTTTACCATCTGAGTCACCAGGGAAACCCAAACAGTATGCCAGGAGGCAACAAAACAAAAGAGAGGCCCCATTTGAAAAATGTGCTCTGTAAATAACAAGCGTTGTTTTAAATGTGCACTGGGAATCTTAATTCCCAAAACAAATCTTTAAACTATATCCTTCATGTCAAGTGGGGATTGACTTCTGACAATGATTCCAGGCCATTGTTCCAGAAAGGACAGTGAATGAATGACCTGTGAGAGGCGATTGTACATATGCTGAAGTCCTGGAGACAAACGGGGCTGCCGCTGCCTTCAGAGTTTCAGCGCAGCTGCATTTTTCTGCTCGTCTGAAGAGTCAGTGTTTTCAGGCCTGATATATAAGTTGGAGATGCCAGGGAAGATTTTATATATATATATATAATATATGGCAAATATATGTATAATATGGCAAATAAATACATATATATATATACATACACACACACACACACACACACACACACACACATATATATATACATACATATATATATATATATATGGCAAATCAGGTAGGAATTATCTGGTGGAATTGAGTAGTAGGTATTGACACTGACTAACACAGTCCCCGTGTTTGTACTCCCGTCCTTCCCTGAAGGACACCAAGCCCTTCTTTCAATTCATCACAGAGTCCTCACTAGAAGGAAAGAACAGAGAAAGGGTTAGCAGTGGTGTCTAGCCATTCCTTCCAGCCAGCCTAGAGGAGGCTGTTTGTGGTCCCCGGGCTGTGGTCATAAACAGATCCACTCCCTGTTATATTGCAGACTGACTCCTCTGACTCCTCGGGTATGGCTTCATCTCTATTACCTGCCTCTGACATGGGATGCAAAAGAGGAGTGCAAGAGTGTGGAAGGAGAGGAGTTTCTCCTCCCTACCCTAATCCAAATGATATTTTATTTGAGAAACTTGCTTACTGTTCAGTCACTCTGAACCAAACGTGTATTGTAAGGCAGAGGCCACTATCATCCCACAGCATTAAGGTATGGTTTATATTCCACGGTAGGGAGTTTCCTAAGTGGTACAGTTGGTAAAGAATCTGCCTGCCAGTGCAGGATACTCAAGATATGGGGTTTCGATCCCAGGCTGGGGAGATCCCCTGGAGTAGGAAATGGCAACCCAGGCCAGTATTCTTGCCTGGAGAATCCCATGACCAGAGGAGCCTGGCAGGCTACAGTCCATGGGGTTGCAAGAGCCGGACACGATTGAGTGACTGAAGGGGATTTGATGTGGCTGCCTGATCATGAGGAGCCTGGCTCTGGGCCCTGCCTGCCTTGGTCTTGGCGTTTCTGTTACTGGAGCAAGAACCCTGGTGGTCATGTTCTCGAGTTCCATACTTAGACTGCAATTGCTAAAGACAAAGAAGGGATACAGCTGTTTCCAGAATGCAAATAGAAAACTGAACCCTTCACCCTTATTTTCATTCCCTTCTACTTTCACACACACACACACACACACACACACACACACACTCACAGAGATAAGGAAGGCAGTGTAAAATTTTACCTCTCAAAGACAATACATCACACAACAGATACAATTTCTATCATTTTAAATATAGTTAATTTGTATAACATTTTTACATACACATTCAAATTATATTTTACAAATGTGCATACACCGTTTTTTTTTTGTTTGTTTTTACAAAATTATATCATATGAAGTAGAATAACACTTTATGAAGATGAATGGTCTGCCATTTCTGAGAATCAAGGCAGGCTCTTATGTATAACAAGCAATCTTTTCGACCTGTATGTTCTTGCCTTTATCTATTTTAATGGGGAAGAACTTAGGGTGTTCAGGTAAGTAGTTTTTATGGTTGAATCATAGGAATTTATGTAATGTATAGAAGAAGCATTCTCACTGTTCTTCTTCTGACCTATTAACCTCCCCTAAATTTATCAGTTCAAGGGAAAGGAGAAAATAAAAAAAGAATTTTCTTCTACAAGAGGAATTGGACTCAAACTCCAGCTTTGAAAATTAATGTTATTTGGGGAAAGTATTTTTGTTTACAAATGCTAAAGTCCAGGCCAACATGGGCATGGTGGATAGAGGAAAATTTCATTCGTTAAGCAGCAGGAAGCTCAACCTACCTTTCACTGGTCTAAGTGGCTTAGGTGACTGATAAAAAGCATCAGAAATTGCCCCATGTGATTTTTTCCAAAAATGGATAAAATCTACCCTTTGGGTACAAATATATCTTATGACAGAATAGGTCCAAATGACCAGAAATGTAAAAAGGTCTTTTAGCAAGACATTTTTTGTGTAATAAGTGGGAAGGAATTACCAGAAATTTAACAGAGTAAAGAGTGGTTGAGAAGTCCAGCTGCAGATAAGTCTGCCTGACTGTGGGATGGAGCTGTGCCCAGTCCAGTGGGCAGGGTGACCTTGCTTCTTCTCCTACTGTTGTTAACACCAATGTTCAAAACCCATGGGCCTTGCAGTTGTACCACGTGGAAGGTACTGTTGGTAAATGTTTCATGGCCTGTGTGCACACTCCTGCACATACTGCAGGATCACACACAGACACCATGCACTGTCTGTAGCATACATATATCTAGATGCTTTACCCAAAGACCAAAGTTTGTGTTTTAGAACCTAATCATTCTTCTTCCTATGTCTCTTTTCTTTTTTTAGAAAAATTTCTTTTATTTAAATTAAAAAGGCATAAAGAAAAAATACAGTGAAGACCTGTTATCCACCACCCAAAATAAGAGGGGAAAAAGAAAAAAAAATTACCTGGTTCTTAAGAACCATTCCTTTGTTCTTTTATCAAACAATGGTAATGATAAATGGAAGCATTCCCTGTTTAGGTACTCTTACTTGGCAACTAAAATAGTGGTATTTCACCTGGTGTCTCTGTCCTCTATTTAACTGGAGTGTGAAACCATTAATACCAGGCAGACAGGGGGGCCTGTAGCAGTGTAGACCTTAGGATGAACGTGTGATAAAACATAGGCCTCAAAGACTAGCTCCAGATCTCACTCTTTCAACCTAGGACCCACCCTGACCAAGGAACTAATTTTTCTTCAAATATTGGACAACATGATTTAGACACAAAGAGTAAACAGATACAGCAGTGGATCAAAAAATCATATCAAGTCCAGATTACACTAAAGGGAAGAGTGCAGACGAGCCCGAGAACAAAATGGTAAGTGAAAACAGGCCTGAGTGACTGCTTGTGTCTTTTTGTTTTCTGAGCTTACAAATACAACTGTAGAAAACCTGGAAAACATAAAGGCAGAGAAAAGCAACTAATAATTCTGCCCAGTCTTGGGAGCAGCTTTCTAATTGGGTTTTCAAAATGCAAAATGTATACAGCTTTTTTCCACTGTAACGTAAGTACTTCGCCATGTGAGAACACTACTTCCTAACTTAAGGACTATATACTATTCTACTTCACAGACTGTAGAGTGTCTAACATTTAAATAGGAAAACTAGAAACTGTATAGGTTCATCTTTTTAAGCCTGATTCCTCTTTATAAATGCCTATGAGAAGCATTCAAGTCAAACTCTTCTAGAAAGTGTCAGTTTACAGTCCCAGGATAAGTCTGGAGGATTTGGCTTTTGGAGTTACACAGCTTAGCAGCCAATAAAGGCAGCGTTTACACCAGTGGTTTTCAGCCCTAGCTCCAGGCTAGAATGACCCAGGCCCTGGGCCCAGTCCAGCCCACCCAGAATCTCTAGAACTATGTGTCTGTCTTTTTCTAACCACTTCAATGACTCTGTGAAGGACAGTTGGGAATAGCACTGGGCTGACAACCTGGGGGGATAAGGGGACCCTGCCAGTGCCCAAACCCACCGCTCAGTACTTTTTGTGAGAGGGTGATCTGGGCCAAACACAGCCTCTCGGTGCCATGACAGAGGATTCAAAACCACCAAGACTTTAGTGCATTGGCCTAGTTACATGGAGTTTGTCCAACCACCTGGTTATTGTACAGGTTTTGATCAGCTTAACCAGGTCTATATGATTTGACTTAGCAAATCCCTCATATAGCAATTCAAGAATGCTGCCTTTTATGGGTATTAGATAAGCATTAACACAAGAAAGAACCAGAGGTGTTGGTTTTACACTAGCCTTTTGTTTCCTCAATTCTCCAAGCAAAGCTTCAGCAACATGTGAACCGTGAACTTCCAGATGTTCAAGCTGGTTTTAGAAAGGGCAGAGGAACCAGAGATCAAATTGCCAACGTTCGCTGGATCATCAAAAAAGCAAGAGAGTTCCAGAAAAACATCTATTTCTGCTTTATTGACTATGCCAAAGCCTTTGACTGTGTGGCTCACAATAAACTGTGGAAAATTCTGAAAGAGATGGGAATACCAGACCATCTGACCTGCCTCTTGAGAAACCTGTATGCAGGTCAGGAAGCAACAGCTAGAACTGGACATGGAACAACAGACTGGTTCCAAATAGGAAAAGGAGTACGTCAAGGCTGTGTATTGTCACCCTGCTTATTTAATTTCTATGCAGAGTACATCATGAGAAACGCTGGGCTGGAAGAAGCACAAGCTGGAATCAAGATTGCCAGGAGAGATATCAATAACCTCAGATATGCAGACGACACCACCCTTATGGCATAAAGTGAAGAGGAACGAAAAAGCCTCTTGATGAAAGTGAAGGAGGAGAGTGAAAAAGTTGGATTAAAACTCAACATTCAGAAAACTAAGATCATGGCATCCGGTCCCATCACCTCATGGGAAATAGATGGGGAGACAGTGGAAACAGTGACAGACTTTATTTTGGGGGGGGGCTCCAAAATCACTGCAGATGGTGACTGCAGCCATGAATTAAAAGACGCTTACTCGTTGGAGGGAAAGTTATGACCAACCTGGATAGCATATTAAAAAGCAGAGACATTACTTTGCCAACTAAGGTCTGTCTAGTCAAGGCTATGGTTTTTCCATACATGGTTTTTCACGTATGGATGTGAGAGTTGAACAATAAAGAAAGCTGAGCACTAAAGAATTGATGCTTTTGAACCATGGTGTTGGAGAAGACTCTTGATAGTCCCTTGGATTGCAAGGAGATCCAACCAGTCCATCCTAAAGGAGATCAGTCCTGGGTGTTCATTGGAAGGACTGATGTTGAAACTGAAACTCCAATACTTTGGTCACCTCATGAGAAGAATCGACTCATTGGAAAAAACCCTAATTCTGGGAACGATTGGGGGCAGGAGAAGGGGATGACAGAGGATGAGATGGCTGGATGGCATCAATGACTCAATGGACATGGGTTTGGGTAGATTCCAGGAGTTTGTGATGGACAGGGAGGCCTGGTGTGCTGTGATTCATGGGCTCGGAAAGAGTCGGACATGACTGAGAGACTGAACTGAAGTTTGTTTCCTCTTCTAGGAGGAGACGTGTAATCGATTCGTCCAGACCATGTCTGGAATTGCAACCTTCTCATCCAGGCCGCAGCCCATTGGAAGAGGCAAGGTTGTGATGTGTGTTCTTCCTCCTTAGAGCAAAATGGAGGGAGAGCAGCTCCGGGCACCCCGAGAGGAGACGCTCTGAAAAGGGAAAGACGAGAAATTTGGAGTATCTGGTGTCCTGCCCCAGTGACTTCAACAAACATGTGCTTCCGGGAGAGAAAACCGAGCTGGCTGGTCTGTGGTCCTCCACACAGCACAGTCGGGTGTGCGGCTGCGGTCAGCATGGCGACGTGGGAAGCACGTGGCCTTCCATGCAGCTCTGCGGCTCCCCGTTTCTGGGCAAAGTCACAACCAGGCCCTGTGTTCTCTTAGGAGGGAGGCATCCACTGACTTGAGAGGCCATGCTCCACTTCTCACAAGACAGCCTCACTTTGATATTCTTATTGTCAGGTTCTCGCACAACAGCATGCCTGCTGAGGCTCTGCTTCATGGCAAAGGTTTTGCCACAACCAGCATGCTCGCACACGAAGGGGCGCCACTCCTCATGGAAGGAAAGAATATGACTCTGGAGGTTGAACACAGTGGTGTAGGTGTGGCCGCAGCCTTCCAGTGGACACCGGCACACGACCTGCTTGGGGCATGCATCCGCATGTGCTGCTTCAGAAAGTCCTTGCCCTTAAACGTTTTTCTGGCACGCGCCACACATTATGTTCTCTTTATGGGTCTCTCTCACGTGTTTTAGAAGCTCTGTCCATGTTTTTGCCACAAAAGAACATTCTTTTTAACAGATACAGCCCTCGTGGACCTTCTGTGCCACTTCAGACTGCTGGGGGAGGAAAAATGTTTTCCACATCCCTCGTGGGCACACTTGAACAGCGGCTCCTTGGCATGCTGGCACTGGTGGATTTTCAGTTGATGATGTTTCCTAAAGGTCTTCTCACAACCTTTGAAACTACATGCATGTGTTTTCTGGATTTACATGTTTGTGTTCAAAATGTTTCTTCAAGTTTTATTTTGTGTCAAATTTCTGATCACAGCTGCTAGCTGTACAAAGGGCTTTTCTTGGGTGTGAAGCAGGGCATAGTGGCTGAGACTGTACTCTTTGACCAAGGTCTTGCCACACCCTTCATCAGTTCAATTCAGTTCATTCGCTCAGTCGTGTCCGACTCTTTGTGACCCCATGAACCCCAACACGCCAGGCCTCCCGGCCTCCCTCTCCATCACCAACTACCAGAGTTCACCCAAACTCATGTCCAATGAGTCAGTGAGGCCATCCAACCATCTCATCCTCTGTCATCCCCTTCTCCTGCCCTCAATCTTTCCCAGCATCAGGGTCTTTTCAAATGAGTCAGCTCTTCACATCAGGTGGCCAAAGTATTGGAGTTTCAGCTTCAGCATCAGTCCTTCCAGTGAACACCCAGGACTGATCTCCTTTAGGACAGACTGGTTGGATCTCCTTGCAGTTCAAGGGACTCTCAAGAGTCTTCTCCAACACCACAGTTCAAAAACATCAATTCTTCGGCGCCCAGCTTTCTTTATAGTCACAAACATAGGGTCTCTTCCCCGCTCCCCATATACTTGCGTAGGTGCGCGTTCTAGCTTCCAAGCCTTGTTGGCTTGGAGCAATCCGCGCTGCAGTTGGGGAAGGAGCAGATGAACCTCCCCTCCGAGGGGCCGCTGGAGGCGGCCGGACGGCGGGGCGACACTCTCGCCGGCTGCAACGAATGGGTCAGTGATAGTCAGGGACGACACCGCCTCAGTAACCGAGGCCAAAAGCTCCAGGTTCCTGGGGGCCAAGAACTCAGCCACGTGCTGAGTCACATGCCGTGAAACCAGTGACTAGCGACTGCTTCCGGAGACCCTACGCGTGGGCCCACTGCACTTCCGGAGGCATGATCCCAGAGGGGTGGGCCCTTCCTACGTCTCTTTTCCTAAGTGAGATGGTGAAGAACAAATGGCAGAGGTCTCTCCTCCAAGGTGGTTTTCAAGTAAGAAGGTTAGTTAGACATGGGGAGAGAAGCCAGAGGACCTTCTTTTCTCCTTGGAGCTAATCACCCACCTCCCAAAGGCCCCCTCTCCTCCTCCGTCTTCGATACTGACTCCAGAGATGCTGATAGAAGCAGGTCACATCCAGCTTTCAATTTCTGCTTTCAATTCCCTTGTCTTTATTGGCATGACATGGTGTACAAGTGTTGCCAAAATTAATACATCATGTTTTCTTACAACAAGTAGTGTTTGGTGTCTTCATATTTCTGTGACAGGGACAATGCTGACCACTTGTAAGTCTTATTTATTAGTTCAGGCAAGAAGAGTGCAGGTATGTACTCTTCTCTCTCACTAATCAAGGTCGATTTATTAGTTTTGATGGAGGAAAATGTAATTTCTAACTTCTCTGTGAGCAGAACTGATGAGAAGCCCTGATTTTATAACTCAGCAGTGCCATCCGTGGTCAAAAGCATGGGTGCCACGTCAGCCTGCATTCAAATCCAGGCTCTGCCATTTTTTAGGAACAAGTTGCGTCTCTGTCTCTGGTTTTTGTCTGTGTAACTTTTGTACTTTTTGAATTTTGTAACATGAACATACTTTACTCATTCGGAAAGAAATAAAAATATTAAAAAAAATAATTAAGCCAAGCAGGTGTGACACACAGGACATACCAAAAGAGGAACATCTAGAGGAGTTGTTTGGATAATACCATAGTAATCAGGTCTGAGACACAGAGATCCTACACCTGAAAGTGAGAGGAAAGAGGGTGGGTTGATCGGAAAACACAGTCCAGGCTTTAAAAAGAGACAGAAGGAATGAGGTTGGGTTCCACTGTGGCAGCTGGTTGACATCTGTTTCAAGAAACAGGTTGTCCCATTGGGCTTCTTCCTCTCAAATCCTCCTGCCCTCACTATCTGCTCTTATTCCCACCCCTTTTCCACCCACTTTTATAATTTCTTTGATAAATTCCAAATCAGGACTTCTCAACTTCAGAAGCTTCCTCATCTTTCCACACTCCATTTGTCTAGGGACTTTCCAATGTATATGATCCCAATATGTCTGAAAGGTTTTTTTTTTAATCATAATTCCTCTCTTCTGTTATAGTGGAACCCAAGCCTTCGTCCCTTCTAGCTACAGGAATATAGCAGGTTGTTTGCACAGAAGGCAGTAATATTGATACTCCTCTCATTCCTGAATCCACACCCTATGACTTTGCAGCTCTTTCTGTGAGAAACTGGAGACTAGTTCCTCGTGGTTAGAGTCTGGGCTGGGTTTATGACTTGCTTTGGCCGGTAGAATGTAGTGGAAGTGATGTTATGAGAACTCTGAAGCATCCATTCAACCCCTCTTGGAATACTTCTCTGAGTCCACCATGTCAAGAAGCCAGGTCCACCATGTGGGAGAGAACCCAGACGCTCTGCCTGTCAGACATATGGGAGGAGCCATCTCAAACCAGAGTTGAGCAGCCAGGTGACTATAAGGGCATGAGTGACCCTGGCCAAACTGGCCCACATTGCCGAGCCCCAGAATTATGAACAAATCAACAGTTTATTTTAAGCCACCATGTTTTGGGTGGTATGTTATGTGGAACAGAAAACTGAAGCAAGACTTCTGATTAAATGTAGTGTTTGAACATTCCCTATGGTTTATCATCAGTTACAGCTGGAAATTCAAGCAGTAGTAGATAGCTGTCACAGTTAAGGGGGGAAGTTGTAGGTGAGCAGGTGGAATCCCTGCACCTGGACCTGCTGGAGCACTTTCTCCCCCAAAATAGCAGCATAATTGCTGGCAGCAGTTTTTCCCCATAAATAGTAATTTTTTACTTACAGAGAAAATATGTATATGGCAGAGATCACAAAATTTCATTCCTATCTTTTATTGGGGGTACACATCAAGACTAGAGTATATGCTTCTCAATTCTAGATCTTGTCTGCAACTACTTAGGGATGGAGTCACCATAGACAAGGTTTTCGTGTCTGCAAACTCTGGATATGCCATCCTGAATAAGAAGAGAAGGGAGGTGAGTTGCTGTTACAATTGGTGGGTGCAAAAGGGACCTGGAAGAGGGAGGAGGCAGAGCAGCAGTGTACCCACGCGGAGGTGGTGTTGCACCAAATGACCCAGAACATCTGGAACCAAACCCGGCCCCAGGGAATCTGACTTGGGGCTATTGTGGAGCAGGGCCCAGACACTTAAACATCCACAGGGGAAGCTAGTTACATGAAAAAGTACAGTCCACTGGGTAAACAATGAAATGTGAGGAAGCCTGGTGAGTAGACAGTGTATGCAGCATGTAAAGGGGGCACTCATACTCTGCTCTGTGAATTTCTTCAAATGAAAGCCCAGTGTTGCCAGGATTTCCAATTTTGGGGAGAAGAGCTAAAGATTTGGGTTATCCCTTGAAGTCACTCAAGTTTTGAATGTTAACTGACAATTTTAGAAGAATGCAAAATCCTAGGAAGACCACATAAATCATGTATATAGGACTCTTGTTTGTAACACCTGACAAATATAGTCAGAAATGATATGCACTATCTTTAATAGTTGATAAATTCACCATGTTGAACAACTGGTGTGTCCGCTACAGTTGCAGTGCTAACTAAACCTATGCTTAACTGGATATTAACCTTTAGTTGCTGGATTAGGAGGAAATGGGGAGGATACAGAGGCAAGCAGTGGGAAGCTAAAGCCATTGGGAGGGTCTCGGGGCAGGTCCAGGGGTAATGGCTATTTCATAACCAGTGTGGAATTATTTCAGTATCTTAACAAGAGGTAGCATCTACTGGTATGGCTCAGATTATCAACTCTGCAACAAAGAGAGTGAGTTCACAGTACCTGACATTTTTGTTCTGTATTCTATTTTCAGTTTTATCATTAAGGGCAAAAAAATTAATGTAGAGTCTTGCTATTGAATATTATAGCAGTTCTTGCTTTTATTCTCAAATAGCTCCTCTAGGGCCCAGCAATTGTCTCCACAGCAACTACTTCTGTTTTTATAAATCTTAGATCATGAAGAGGTAGGAAGGAAGCAAGAGTAATGGCTAAATCTTTGCAACCCAAGATTTTCTTTTAAACATGAAAAAGTTTGTAATAAAAGCTGGGATCCTTAGCCTTCCAATTTATAGCCATATCTTGAGTGCCCAAGTGCTGGTTATAACCTAGACAAATGAAATTTATAGCCCAATCCATCAAATATTTATTGAAAATTCACTGTGTATCCAGCACTTTGCTAGGTATTGTCAGGGATTCAAAAGGAAAACCAAGATCTAAAAGACCATCTCAATTTCATAGAGAAACAGAAGAGATACCACAGTGATAGTTGAATCAGTGTACAAGGAGGAAGTGGGTTGATCTGAATAGAGTTGGGTGTTGAAGAGTGATGACAGAAGAGCTGAGGAAAGCAGAAAAATTTGAATTCTAAGCTGACAAAGCTTATCTTCTTTCTCTACTTACCAGGGTGTTTAACTTAAATCAGTTATTTCCCTTCCTATAGACATGGCCAGGGCTAGGGCCATCATGCTTCACAGTACTGTTAGAAGCCCAAGTTTCCCAGGTCATTCTTCAGTATCCCAGTATATATACTGCTGAGTATATGATCGAGCCACCTGATTTCCATCCCATCCCAGTTCCCCACACCTTCCCACACAAGTGAGTTGTTGCACGTTCTATGGACAAAGTCAACAGCAACTGCCTCTAACAAGCCTCAATCCCTTTTCTGGACATTGTCTTCATGATCTAGATAGAATTGAAATGGCATCTGGTCCCATCACCTCATGGGAAATAGATGGGGAGACAGTGGAAACAGTGTCAGACTTTATTTTTCTGGGCTCCAAAATCACTGCAGATGATGACTGCAGCCATGAAATTAAAAGATGCTTACTCCTTGGAAGGAAAGTTATGATCAACCTAGGTAGCATATTAAAAAGCAGAGACATTACTTTGCCAACAAAGGTCTGTCTGGTCAAGGCTATGGTTTTTCCAGTGGTCATGTATGGATATGAGAGTTGGACTGTGAAGAAAGCTGAGAGCCAAAAAATTGATGCTTTTGAACTGTGGTGTTGGAGAAGACTCTTGAGAGTCCCTTGAACTGCAAGGAGATCCAACAAGTCCATCCTAAAGGAGATCAGTCCTGGGTGTTCATTGGAAGGACTGATGTTGAAGCTGAAACTCCAATACTTTGGCCACCTCATGTGAAGAGTTGACTCATTGGAAAAGACCCTGATGCTGGGAGGGATTGGGGGAAGGAGGAGAAGGGGACAACAGAGGATGAGATGGCTGGGTGACATCACCTACTCGATGGGCATGAGTTTGAGCAAACTCACTGAGTTTGTGATGGACAGGGAGGCCTGGCGTGCTGCGATTCATGGGGTTGCAAAGAGTCGGACACGACTGAGTAACTGAACTGAACTGAACTGAACACCCTTGGAGTATTGCTTTCTCTGGAGTATTACCAAGTAAAGTTTCCTCCATTCCGCCACCATGTGCCTGGACCAGCAGGTGTTTATGTCCTCCTTGCTCTTCTTTTACTTTCTTTTTTTTTTTTTTCTCTTCTTTGTTTATAAAGACAAAACAAAAGCAATTAAACCAAAAACACAGATCTTAAAATCAGATGCTACCCTGTTGCTCCTGCTTTTTACTGTCAGCACAGACTTATAGACTATACCTATGAATACACGAAAACTGGACCACAGTCCTCTTCCCCCTTATCACTCTGTTATCATTCTGATCAATTTCAAATTCCAGGGAGAGGATCTCCCTACACAGTGGCCCTTGTATTATAGCTTTGTGCCCTCCTCAATAGCAATGATCTTTTTCTCCACATTACAACCATCCACTTTGTGGATCTATTACAGATTTTGTTACCACCCTAAATCTTACATCTCTGCACTCAATACTAGGTGTCTGACTCCTAACTTCCATCTCTTATACTTCTAGCTCCCTTTATCCAGCATTTCCACTCCAGAAATCTTTCAAACTTGTGAGGACATCTCATCTTTTGACTATTGAATTTATTTTCTTTACTCTTCCTTACATTTCCTCACTCATAAAATATTTGTACACTGATGATAGAAGAAAATTCAGAGAGCTTTACTTGATATGAATATTTTATTGAGTGAGAAATAAACTTTCATGAACAGGGATGCTTCAAACCTGAAACTGATAAGAAGTTCAGAGGCATCATGTTCTGGGATGGCTTATAAAGTGAAAATGAGAAAGCTGTTTAACCTTCAGAATGATTGGTTACTACAGTGGGGATTCCCAGATGGCAGGGGATTGGTTAAAAGTGATTATCTCATTTTATTTAAAAAGGTGACTTAAGTTTCATTTATGATTATCAGACATATATACAAGAAGTAATTTTTGCTCATGTTGATGAAATAAACTAAATTTTGCTTGCTGGTTTTGTCTGCCTGGGGAATCTTCAAACTAGGTCTCTATTTTATTTTATTTTAATATTAATATTTATCCTGTATCCTATTTAAAATATGAAACTCCTCTTTGATCTCATTCCTACCTCCATCACCCCTAAAGTTGTCATAATACTGTTCTTTAATATTAATTTTTAAATAAAAAAATCTAAAGTGAAAATGCATACATTTTCACTTTTAATACATATGTATGCATCCCTAAAGATATGTAGAATTATTTTAGCATGATTTTAGATTTTATAAGAATTGTATTATACTGTATATATTTTACCAATTGCCTTTGTTGCTCAGAATTGGTTTGCTAAATTCACTTGTGTTGGTGCATGGAATTCAGTTCTTCCATTTTCATTCGTTGTAAACTACAGAACACACAGCAATGCATAAATTGAATGAATATGCCACAATTTATTCATTCATTCTTCTATCAGTTGACATTATGTTGCCTGTTGTTATTGTGAGCTTTGCTCGTTTCTGTTACAAAACAATGCTGATCATATAGGTTCTCTTTTTTCCATCTTCTACTTTCCTCAAGCTTGAATAGTTTGTAACTCTGTACTTGGAACATAGTATTTTATACAGGGGTCAACGTTGTAACCTGCTGGCCAAATCCATCCAGCTTCCTGGTTTTATAAATAAAATTATTGAAACGCAGCTATGTTTATTTTTTCCCATGTTGTTTATGACTACTTTCATGCTACAAGAGATGAGCTGCATAATTATGATAGAGATTTTTGGTCTACAAAGTGTAAAATATTTATTATCTGGCTCTTTATAGAAAAAGTTTCCTCATGCTTTTATAGATGTTTATAATTATCAATTCTATATGTTTAGGTTCTTGATTCACAATCAACCTCAAATGGTAATACAGTACCTTAAGGAAAACATGTTTTTAAGACTTGGTGACAAGTTTAAGTATATTGATTAATTTTATTCATTTATTTTCTAGTTTCATGGAGATATAATTGACACATACCATTGTGTAAGTTTAAGGTGGACAGCCTGTTGATTCGATACACTTACATATTACAAAATGACTATCACCATAGCTTTAGCTAATACCCATATTACATCACATAATTACCATTTCTTTTTTCTGGTTAATTGTCTTAGCAATTAATTTATTGCATATTTTTTATAATTTTTAAAGCAATGTGCATATATTAATTTCCAAATAATTTTAAAAGCAACATGCAAGTACTCTAGAAAAGTTTTAAGACATAAATATAAAAACATCCATTTTTGCTCTACCAATTAGAGGTAACTTCTATGTCATGTTCTTATATTTCCTTTTAGACCCTTTATCTATACTTTTCTGTGGGTGTTTACAAAGAACAATTTTGAGAGGACAGTCTCTGGATGAAAGTGGTGACTTTTCATATAAGAAATTCAGTCTCTACTTTCAAGAGGTTTTAGCTAACTGACTTCACCTGATCCACAGGCAGTCACTATGGTCTCATCACTGTTTTATCTCCTCCTAGAGATTTCCATCAAGAAATATATGAGAGAACAATAGGCCTTAACATCTGGAGTGCCCAGAAGGTCAAGTGAAAATGGGCCCTTTCATTTTGCTCTGTATCATTTGATCCTGAAATCACCATGACCACACCATTGTATTTGCTTTGCTAGAGTAGGAAGCATGCAAAATAAAATGTTGTGTTTTATATTTGGCAGTAAATTTTGTGAGAGGAAGCTCATCACTAAGAAATTTTATCACTTATAAAGTTTCTACCAGAGACGTTAGAGCCTAGTGTTCAAAATCAAGACTATGGGATCAGTTCAAATTCTGCCTCTGCTAGTTTCTAGTTCTTTGATCTCAGGCAATCTATTACCCAGTGTATGTTTCAATTTCTTCATCTGTCAAATAGGCATAATTATTGGACTAACTTCCTATGGCTACTGTGAAGATTCAGTGGGTTAAAAATATATAAACTTAGTTAGACGATTACTGGACATGTAATAAGTATATTTAGCATACCTACTTTATTAATAAAATGAGCACATCTCAATATTTTTTGAGAGAAAGAATAAATTAACTTTACCTTTGTTACTGGCTTAATACAAAGTCACTTTTTGAAGACAAAAATACTCATCTGATCTATGGCATTGCTGGTTCAATACGGCACAAGTACTGAATCTATTTTGGATTAAAATTTTCAAATTGTAACAGTATGTAACTGGGGAAAGCCTTAGATAGTATTAATATTTATACTGTTTTCTTAAGGACTTTAGTTAGGTTGACCCTCCTTTTTCATTCTTGCAGAATCTTCAGGAAAACATTCCTTTTTTGCAAACTATGCAACATGCTTTTCTTCCTCCTTTAAGACTAATTTTCATTTTAATTGTGTCATAAAGGACATAACCAGACAGGTAGCAAGACCCAGAGCCACATTTCTGTCTTAGCAGTAGTGTTAACTTGAACCAGTGCCTCAATCTTTCTGAGCATCTGTTTTCTCAACTCTGAGTTCAGCAGAGTAACATCTATTCTCTCTAAATTGCATAGGTATTGTGAGGACCAAATGAGATAATGTGAAAGCTAAGAATATAGTATTATACCAGTTGTTGTTCAGTCCCTCAGTTGTGTCCAACTTTTTGCGACCCCATGGACTGCAGTATACCAGGCCTCCCTGTCCTCCACTATTTCCCAGAGTTTGCTCAAACTCATATGCATTGAGTTGTTGATGCCATCCAATCATCTCATCCTCTGTCACCCCTTTTTCCTCCTGCCCTCAATCTTTGCCAGCATCAGGGTCTTTTCTAATGAGTCAGCTCTTTGCATCAGGTGGCCAAAGAATTGGAGTTTCAGCTTCAGCATTAGTCCTTCCAAAGAATATTCAGAGTTGATTTCCCTTAGGATTGATTGGTTTGTTCTCCTTGCTGTCCAAAGAACTCTCAAGAGTCTTCTTTAGCACCACAGTTCAAAAGCATCAACTCTTTGGCATTCACCCTTTTTATGGTCCACCTCTCACAACCATAAATGACTACTGGAAAAACCACAGCTTTGACTATACAGACCTTTGCCGGCAAAGTGATGTCTTTGCTTTTTAACACACTGTCTAGGTTTGTCATAACTTTTCTTCCAAGGAGCCAGCATCTTTTAATTTCATGGCTGCAGTCACCGTCCACAGGGATTTTGGAACCCAAGAAATAAAGTCTTACTGTTTCCACATTTTCCCTTTCTATTTGCCATGATGTGATGGGACTGGATACCATGATCTTTGTTTTTTGAATGTTGTTTTTTAAGCCAGCTTTTTCACTCTCCTCTTTCACCTTCATCACGATACAGTTGGCTGTGATCATCTCTTCCAGTCTACTGATGCCACGATGATACCCAGTGAGCACTGCTCCTCAGGAGAGCAGCAAGAGTGCAACTCCTCAGTGTGAACTATGGGAAAGTATATATGAAATAAAATGGATGTTTTTCTAGGAATGTAAGGGAGTAGCATCCAGAAAGATGATGCCAAATGTACTTTTCCCACTTAGCTTCAATTTTCATTGTGATAAATCAAAGCTAGATTCTCTTAAATATTTAAATATCTCTTTGGTGAATATCTCACTGTTTTTTTGGAGTGGCAGAGGACACTGAACAAATAATTTTCCAGAAAACTGGCCTCTTTATTTCTATCCCCTGTGCCTGTGCCCAGGCAACAGGTTGTGCCAGTAAAGTAAACAGCACTGATTCAGTCAGTAATGCTATTAGATGGCATGGGGGCTTAGGAGACACTGAAATTTGATTTCTCTTGCCCAGGATATAATTTCTCCCTGTAAAATTAAAGCTTATGTAAATTTTGCAATCTTATTAGATTTTGCAATCCCTTACTAGAATTTTGGTTCTCTCTGGTATATTAAATGTCCTGCCCATTCTCATGGCCTACAACATTTGACAAGAGCACTAGATGCAGGCATTGGAACAGCTACTGGAAATGCATCATAAAACTGCTTTTGGTGAGTTTATACTGTGGGATATAGTATTTGTGTCCTGCCATTTGCAAAAGGATTTTTGAGTGGTATGTATAATTAAAGTTAAAGTCAAGGAAAGGAAGAGAAATAGAAATAAAAATGAAAGAGACCCCACATAAGAAAAACACATCAGTAGACTTCACTTGTCTCCTACAATGAGTTAATCACCATTCTTTGGAAATGGATAGACTTCAGTTATGTCACCTCCTAAAGAAAAAGAGATTCAACTCAAGCTACATAGTCAAATACTCCAATAAAATTCTCTGTCCCACCACTGCTATACACACCTTTCTAGAGAGGCGAGGGTTTCTCTGATTAAACACAGGCCATTGTAATCCTTGTTTTATTACAGAAACATTGTTCAAATAGGCATTTGAACAAACATTGTTCAAATTGACTTTTTATATGGAAAACAGTATACAAGAATCTAACCCAGTTAAGGTATTTTTGTTTGTTTTTTAGAGGTCTGAAATAATTATAGCTCAGCTACTTGTTAGGGATAAACTAAGGAAAAATCTTGACATACTAATGCATAGATGCTGCACTCTTTAAGCAAATTCTCTTAACAAAGAGATTCATTCCCTCATTCATTTATCAAATATACAGTTGATGCTTGAACAAAGTCAGAGTTAAGAGTGTCAACCCCCTGCACTGTTGAAAGTTCAACTATAATTAATAGTCAGCCCTCCATATCTGTGGTTACCCAGTGTCTATGGATTCAACCAACCACAGACCATGTACTACTCTAATAGTTACTATTGAAAAAAAAAATGGATATAAGTGAACCCAGGCACTTCAAACCTATGTTATTCAAAGGCCAATTATGTATAGTACAGTGTTCTGTTTTGTAACTTAATCAAAGTCTTTGCTGGTTTCAGCATGCAGTGTGTTTAAGATTCCTACATGGGTGTTTCAGGAATCAAAGACTGAGTGTGCTGATGAATCCTACAAATGAAAACAAAAGTCGAACAGGCAGATTAGAACATGAAGGCAACAAAATCATTTCATTTATTATCATTTAAAATAAAATTTATGCCTGCTCTGAGGATGTCACAGCTGTAGAGTTAATCAAATAACTAGTTTGACAAGTGCTGGAACCCACCAATTGGTATAGATGTTAAATTTTTCAAGTGGCAAGAAATCTTTTCATGGGAACTTTCGTGATGTTAAGAAATTGATCACATATTTTAATGTGACTACACAAACTATACTTACGGAGTCTCAACTGATGAAATCTCTAGAATTCATCATCTATAGATTGTATAATTAACAAGGGTAGGTAACATTTACTGTGGATTTGCTAAGTGACAGAAACACTGCTAAGTGATTTACACAAGCAATCTACTCTCTGTTGTTGTAGAAAATATTAGGTCTTATCTCCCACTCCAAGAGTTTCTGCTCCAGAATGTGATTTTTCATCACTCAGTTTATAAGAATGAGTTAAATTTAGTTTTTTGTTCCACAAATCTTTACTGAGTACTTACTATACATCAGACATTGTACTAAATGCTAAGGATGAAAGCAGCTATGCTCTTAGCAAATGTAAACTTTAAAAATTTCATCTAGAGAATTTGGTGTGTCCACCCCCAATATCAACAGATCCTAGCCCTGGAAAAGGGAAAGATTACCCACTCTGGTATTCTTGTCTGGGAAATCCCATGGACAGAGGAGCCTGGCGGGCTACAGTCCATGGGGTCGCAAAGGGTTGGACACGACTGAGCGACTAACACTTTCCCTTCTTCAGGCTGAGTACAAAGGGAAACTCACCTACGTTGTTTGACTATTTGGATGCTATAAGCAAAGCTCACAATGTCTTTAACAGAATTAGGTCTATTCTTCTCCTTTGACAAATAAGTTTTCCTAATGCTGTGGAGGGATAGGATCTTAATCGGAATTCTGTGCTGAAACATAGAGTTGAGGAAAAAACACATCTCAGTGTTAACCTCTACCTGGGGTACTTCTCATCTTGTTCATCCCACATCCAGAGGTGCCTCACGTACATTCATGTGTATTCACGTGTCTGTGCACAGCCTCCCTTTGACTATCTCTTAGACATAAAGATGATCACATATGTAGTGTGATCCATCCTCAGGGGGAATAGACTAAGTTTCATAGAGCTCTAGAATCAGGCCCAGGACTGGGAAGCAAGAAATTCTGTGAACCCTGGTACCCAAGCATGACCTAGAGAGAGAGAGGGGTGTGGGCTCCTGGCATCTATGTTGTGTTGGTACCATGAATTCCCTACTGTGAGGGGTGATGCACAACCAAACGTGGGCCCAGCGGGTGCCCTCTATACCAGGTATTGGCCTCCTCCCAGGGAACTGGGCCACACAGCGGGAGGCGAGAGGCAGGTTAGCCAGCGAAGCTTCATTTATGTTTAAACCACACCCTGTGGGTTCATGTTACCATCTGAGCTCAGGAAAACAAACTCAGGGAACCCACTGATTCTTAATTATGGTAAACTGTATAATTATTTCATTATATATCACAATGTGATAATAATGAGAGCTTCCATGGTGGCTCAGATGGTAAAGAATCTGACTGCAATGCAAGAGACCTGGGTTCAATCCCTGGGTAGGGAATATCCCCTGGAGAAGGGAATGGCTTACCCACTCCAGTATTCTGGCCTGGAAATAATAGAAACAAAGTGCACAATACATGTAAGGAGCGTGAATGATCCCAAAACTGTCCCCACACACTTCAGTCCCTGCAAAAAATGTCGTGCACTAAATTGGTCCCTGGTGTCAAAAAAGTTGGGAAGCACTGGTGTATACTATGGGAACGGGATGGAGGCAAGGGTAGGGGGGTTATTGTTGTTGTTGTTCAATCACTAAATCACATCTGACTCTTTCTGACCCCATGGACGGCAGCATGCCAGGCTTCCCTGTCCATCAATATTTCCCTGAATTTGCTCAAACTCATGCCCATTGAGTCAGTGATGCCATCCAACCATCTCATCCTCTGCCTTCCCCCTCTCCTCCTGCCTTCAATATTTCCCAGCATCGGGGTCTTTTCCAGTGAGTTGGCTCTTCACATCAGGTGGCCAAGGTATTGGAGCTTCAGCTTCAGCATCAGTACTTCCAGTGAATATTCAGGATTGATTTCTTTTACGATTGTCTGGTTTGATCTTCTCACTGTCCAAGGAACTCTCTAGAGTCTTCTCCAGCACCATAATTCAAACACATCAATTCTTTGGCACGCAGCCTTCTTTATGGTCTAACTCTCACATCCACAACATAGAAAAATTATAGCTTTGACTATACGGATCTTTGTTGGCAAAGTGCTCTGTTTTTAAATATGCTTTAGACCAAGATAATAGCTACCCTATAGTAACTGCTGCAAGTGATGAGAGGTTAACCATCCCAACAGCTCTGCTCACAAATTATGTGATCCACCTACCTGTAGCTCACTCCCTGCCTCCACCCATAATGACCTGCAAGAATACAAAAGAATAACTAGAACTTTCTAGCACATGTGAAAGCCCCACTCAACTCATGCACGCATGCTAAGTCACTTCAGTTGTGTCCAACTCTTTGCAGTCCTATGAACTGTAGTCCTCCAGGCTCTTCTGTCCATGGGATTCTCTAAGCAAGAATACTAGGGTGGGTTGCCATGCCCTTCTCCAGGGGATCTTCTCAAACTAGAGATTGAATCTCGCATCTCTTCTATTTCTTGCATTGGCAGGAGGGTTCTTTACCCCTGGGGTCACCTGGGAAGCCACATTCAACCCATATTGTTCACTTAAAACCCTCTCTTTACCTCCAGCATGAGTGCTCAGTTCAGCTCAGTTCACTTGCTCAGTCTTTTCCGACTCTTTGCGACCCCATGGACTGCAGCACTCCAGGCTTCCCTATCCTTCTGGAGATTGCTCAAATTCATGTCCATCGAGTTGATAATGCCATCCAACCAGCTCATCCTCTGTCATCCCCTTCTCCTCATACCTTCAATCTTTCCCAGAATGACCCTGATTCTGGTCATTAGGGTCATTTCCAAGGAGTCAGTTCTTCCCATCAGGTGGCCAAAGTATTGGAGTTTCAACTTCAGCATCAGTCCTTCCAATGAACATTCAGGACTGATTTCATTTAAGATTGACTAGTTTGTTCTCCTTGCTCACCAAGGGACTCTCAACAGTCTTCCCCAGCAGCACAGTTTAAAAGCACCAATTCTTTGTTGCTCAGCTTTCTTTATAGTCCAACTCTTACATCCATACGTGACTATTGGAAAAACCATAGCTGTGACTAGATGGACCTTTGTTGGCAAAGGAATGTCTCTGCTTTTTAATAAGCTGTCTAGGTTGGTCATAGCTTTTCTTCCAAGGAACACGTGTCTTTTACTTCATGGCTGCAGTTACCATCTGCAGCGATTTTGGAGCCCAAAAATATAAAGTCTCTCACTATTTCCATTATTTCCCCATCTATTTGCCATGAAGTGATGGGACTGGATGCCATGATCTTAGTTTTCTGAATGTTGAGTTTTAAGCCAACTTTTTCACTCTCCGCTTTCACTTTTATCAAGAGGCTTTTTAGTTCTTTGTCACTTTCTGCCAAAAGGTTGGTGTCATCTGAGTATCTGAGGTTACTGATGTTTCTCCAGGCAATGTTGAAGTGCTTCATCCTGTGCTTCATCCAGCCCAGCATTTTGCATGATGTACTCTGCAAAAAGTTAAATAAGCATGGTGACAATATACAGCCTTGATGTATTCCTTTCCCGATTTGGAACCAGTCTGTTGTTCCATGCCCTGTTTTAACTGCAGCTTGCTTCCCTGGTGGCTCAGAGGTTAAAGCATGTGCCTCCTCCAATGCGGGAGACCCGGGTTCAATCCCTGGGTCGGGAAGATCCTCTGGAGAAGGAAATGGTAACCCACTCCAGTATTCTTGCCTGGAGAATTGCATGGATGGAGGAGCCTGGTAGGCTACAGTCCACGGGGTCACAAAAAGTCAGACATGACTGAGTGACTTCACTTTCTTTCTTGAGCTGCATACAGATTTCTCACAAGGCACGTAAGGTGTTCTGGTATTCCCATCTCTTGAAGAATTTTGCACAGTTTGTTGTGATCCACACAGTCAAGGCTTTGGCATAGTCAATAAAGCAAAGGTAGATGTTTTCCTGGAAATCCCTTGCTTTTTCAATGATCCAAAGGATGCTGGCAATTTGATCTCTGGTTCCTCTGCCTTTTCTAAATCCAGCTTGAACATCTGGAAGTTTACAGTTCACATACTGTTGAGCCTGTCTTGGAGAATTTTGAGCATTACTTTCTAGCATGTGAGATGAGTGCCATTGTGCAGTAGTTTGAGCATTCTTTGGTATTGCCTTTCTTTGGAATTGGCATGAGAACTAACCTTTTCCAGTCCCGTGGCCACTGCTGAGTTTTCCAAATTTGGTAGCATATTGAATGCAGCACTTTCACAACATCATCTTTTAGGATTTGAAATAGCTCAACTGGAATTCCTTCATGTCCACTGGCTTTTATTGTGGAGATCCTTCCTAAGGCCCACTTGACTTCACATTCCAAGATGTCTGGCTCTAGATGGGTGATCACACCATTGTGGTTATCTGGGTCAAGAAGATCTTTTTTGTACAGTTCTTCCATGTATTCTTGCCACCTCTTCTTAATATCTTCTGCTTCTGTTAGGTCCATACCATTTCTATGCTTTATTATGCCCAACTTTTCATGAAATGTTCCCTTGGTATCTCTAATTTTCTTGAAGAGAGCTCTAGTCTTTCCCATTCTATTGTTTTCCTCTATTTCTTTGCATTGTTCACTGATGAAGGCTTTCTTATCTCTCCTTGCTATTCTTTGGAACTCTGCATTCAAATGGGTATGTCTTTTCTTTTCTCCTTTGCCTTTCACTTCTCTTTTCTCAGCTATTTGTAAGGCCACCTCAGAAAACCACTTTGCCTTTTTGCATTTCTTTTTCTTGGGGATGATCTTGATCACTGCCTCCTGTACAATGTCATGAATCTCCATCCATAGTTCTTCAGGCACTCTGTCTATCTGATCTAATCCCTTGAATCTATTTGGCACTTCCACTGTATAATCATAAGGGATTTGATTTAGGTCATACCTGAATGGTCTAGTGGTTTTCCCCACTTTCTTCAATTGAAGTCTGAAGTTGGCAATAAGGAGTTCATGATCTGAGCCAACAGTCAGCTCCAGGTCTTGTTTTTGCTGACTGAATAGAGCTTCTCCATCTTTGGCTGCAAAGAATATAATCAATCTGATTTCAGTATTGACCATCTGGTGATGTACATATGTAGAGTCTTCTCTTGTGTTGTTGGAAGAGGGTGTTTACTATGACCAGTGCATTCTCTTGGCAAACTCTGTTAGCCTTTGCCCTGCTTCATTCTGTACTCCAAGGCCAAATTTGCCTGTTACTCCAGGTATCTCTTGACTTCCTAGTTTTGCACTGCAGTCCTGTATAATGAAAAGGACATCTCTTTGAGGTATTCATTCCAGAAGGTCTTCCCATTCTGTTATTTTCCTCTATTTCTTTGCATTGTTCACTGAGGAAGGCTTTCTTATCTCTCCTTTCTATTCTTTGGAACTCTGCATTCAAATGGGTATAGCTTTCCTTTCCTAGGTCTTCATAGAGCCGTTCAAGTTCAGCTTCTTCAGCATTACTGGTTGGGGTGTAGACTTGGATTACTGTGATATTGAATGGTTTGCCTTGAAAATGAACAGAAATCATTCTGTAGTTTTTGAGTTTGCACCCCAAAACTACATTCCAGACTCTTGTATTGACTATGAGGGCTATTCCATTTCTTCTACTGGATTCTTGCCAACAGTAGTAGATATAATAGTCATCTGAGTTAAATTTGCCATTCCAGTTCATTTTGGTTTGCTGATTCCTAAAATGTAGATTTTACTCTTGCCGTCTCCTGTTTGACCACTTCCAATTTATCCTGATTCATGGACCTAACATTCCAAGTTCCTATGCAATATTATTCCTCACAGCATCAGGCTTTATTTTCATCACCATTCACATCCACAAATGCTAGGCATATACATACACTCCTATCCCCCTAAACAAGGAAAAGACTATTGTTCAAAGACCAAGTTTATAGTTTTGTTTCCCTTGTAACTAACATGTCTGCTCTTTTTATCACTCAGTCTCCTTCTTTTGTTTATAAATGCTGCCAGCTTCTAAAGAACACGTGTCTGTATAGCTTCCAAGATAACTTTCTGATAAAAGAGACTATCTCTTTGATATTGTTTAGAAAATTGATAGTTGGAAGACCTTTCCCAATTGATTCTTAGCACTTAAAATTTTTTGAAGAATAGTCTCCCAAATGCAAATGTGACTGTTCTTTCATTTTTCATACATTCTTCATTTTTCTTTTGGCACCATAATAACTTTTTTGTAAACTAACTTGGAATAAAAACTCCTTGACCTTAGTTTGATAATCTATAATAATAATTTCCAGTTTGCAACTTTTGTGAGAATACAAAATATATATGTAAATAGAAACTAATGTAATATCAGGTAAATCATTGACACAATTAAAAGATTGCTGTTACTACATTTAATTATTATTCTAACTCTTCAGTAAGGAATATCAGGGAACTCTAGTCAGATTCTAAAAATTCAGGTGAATAAACCACAGAATTTCCAGCTTAAGCAGTAAATAATCTTTTGAACTCATTTTATAATTGATGTTAATTCAAAAATAATTCTACTCTTACGCTATGCTTATGCTAGTTAATTCTATTCAACATCTAGCTTTTGTCCTCGCAATGCTCCATCAATCAGTCCTTTCGGATCATGAATTAGTAAGCCTCCAAAATCAAGTGACAGGTTAATTAAATTATGCAAGGCAAATGGTTTTCAATTCCATACCCCAATAGAGAGGAGAGGGACATTGAAAATTTATGATTACATCAAGTCTTCTCTGCCTTCCCTATCATTCCCTAATAATAACTCCAGGCCAATGACAGCGCAATTACTCTAAACTTTTAAGGCTATAAATATTATCAAATTTGACCTGGTTAAGTCATATAACCTCCTTCAGTGAAAGTGTTACTAGCAAAATTTCCCAATGAAAACTCTAAGGTCAGGGAATATTTTTGCAAGAGTTTGTCTCATTAGAGATGTCACTTTCTTAATTTGCACCACACAACACATCTGATGGAACAATCTTGGCAGATGTATAGCTATATTTATACCTACTTGAGACACATTCTTTGAGAACCAACCATATTTGTAAGTAGTCATTTTTTGCATTGTTTTTCTCTTCTATTATTTTGTTCATCATCAAAAATACTGTGTTCTCTATGAAAAGAAATAGAGTAGTAAAATTATAGCAACACATTTAATAATCATGTTACCCTAGTAATTTAGTATTCAAGATTCCTGAGAGTATTATCTGAAAACCAAGGCAAAATCCAAGGAGGAAGAATGCAATTGTTGAAATATAGTAGTCATGAAAATAACCTCTTGCCCAGGAGCCACAGTTCTAAAGAAGCCATTTAATGCCTAAGGACAATCCATGTGCCTAAGGCAGATTTAATGTACTAGGCTCTTTTCTTCTCTCTCTTTTTTTCATCAACAGAGGCCTATGCTCATGAGATAATTATGGGATGTCAGTCATAAACAACCTTGTGAAATTAAGCAACCTTTTCCCAGATTTCTCAAAAATGTTTCCTTTCCATGACTTATTCCCCTTAAAGATCTGTCTCTCTGTATTCCCCCTGACTTGAGCACACACATTTTCCCAATTCCTTTTGTTCCAGGATCCAACATTCTCCTGTCCATGGTTGTTCAGCAGCGAGTTGTAATTTTGGAGTTCTTGCAGGAGAAGATGAGCAAACGTCCTTCTACTCTGCTATCTTTGAGGGAATGAGTGGCCAGGAGTGCAGGATTGCAGATGGACACCAACCTCCACGCAGAGTTAACAGGTGGGAGGAGCCTCATGGTCAATGAGAAGTTTAGGGACTTCTCTGGTGGTCCACGGTTAAGAATCCATTTGCCAATGCAGGGGACACAGGTTTGAAACTGGAACCTGGATGATTTCAGATGACAGAGGAAACTAAGGCCATGTGATGCACCTACTGGAGCCTCTTCTCAGGTTAGGAGGAAAGACGCTTAGGGTTGCTTAGGGACGCACATATGAGCATCTGTGCGCCCTGTCCAAGCTGCCCTGGAATCTCTGACAACAACCTTTTCCAACAACATGAGAACCTCTTCCAACAACATGGGCATCACCAGAGGGTCAATACCGAAATCAGATTGATTATATTCTTTGCAGCCAAAGATGGAGAAGCTCTATTCAGTCAGCAAAAACAAGACCTGGAGCTGACTGTTGGCTCAGATCATGAACTCCTTATTGCCAACTTCAGACTTCAATTGAAGAAAGTGGGGAAAACCACTAGACCATTCAGGTATGACCTAAATCAAATCCCTTATGATTATACAGTGGAAGTGCCAAATAGATTCAAGGGATTAGATCAGATAGACAGAGTGCCTGAAGAACTATGGATGGAGATTCATGACATTGTACAGGAGGCAGTGATCAAGATCATCCCCAAGAAAAAGAAATGCAAAAAGGCAAAGTGGTTTTCTGAGGTGGCCTTACAAATAGCTGAGAAAAGAGAAGTGAAAGGCAAAGGAGAAAAGAAAAGACATACCCATTTGAATGCAGAGTTCCAAAGAATAGCAAGGAGAGATAAGAAAGCCTTCATCAGTGAACAATGCAAAGAAATAGAGGAAAACAATAGAATGGGAAAGACTAGAGCTCTCTTCAAGAAAATTAGAGATACCAAGGGAACATTTCATGCAAAGATGGGCACAATAAAGGACAGAAATGGTATGGACCTAACAGAAGCAGAAGATATTAAGAAGAGGTGGCAAGAATACATGGAAGAACTACACAAAAAAGATCTTCTTGACCCAGATAACCACAATGGTGTGATCACCTACCTAGAGCCAGACATCTTAGAGTGCAAAGTCAAGTGGGCCTTAGGAAGCATCTTCACAATAAAAGCCAGTGGATGTTGAAGTAGATGCAGTAAAGGAACAATATTTTGTTTCTTTAAAAAGTATATGATTTTATTGTTCAAAATAAACATCAAAAATTTTTCTATCTAAAAAAAAAAAAAAAAAGCCAGTGGAGGTGATGGAATTCCAGTTGAGCTATTTCAAGCCCTAAAAGATGAAGCTGTGAAAGTGTTGCACTCAATATGCTACCAAATTTGGAAAACTCAGCAGTGGCCATGGGACTGGAAAAGGTCAGTTTTCGTGCCAATCCCAAAGAAAGGCAATACCAAAGAATGCTCAAACTACTGCACAATTGCACTCATCTCACATGCTAGAAAATAATGCTCAAAATTCTCCAAGACAGGCTCAACAGGATGTGAACCGTAAATTTCCAGATGTTCAAGCTGGATTTAGAAAAGGCAGAGGAACCAGAGATCAAATTGCCAGCATCCGCTTGATCATGGGATTTTCAGGAAAACATCTACTTTTGCTTTATTGACTATGCCAAAGCCTTTGACAGTGTGGATTACAATAAACTGTGGAAAATTCTGAAAGAGATGGAAATACCAGACCACCTTACCTGTCTCCTGAGAAATCTGTATGCAGGTCAAGAAGCAATGGTTAGAACTGGACATTAACAACAGACTGATGCTTAATCAGGACAGGAGTACTTCAAGGCTGTATAGTGTCTTCCTACTTTTTAAACTTATATGCAGAGTATATCATGAGAAATGCCAGGCTGGATGAAGCACAAGCTGGAATCAAGACTGCTGGGAGAAATATCAATAACCTGAGATATGCAGATGACACCACCCTTATGGCAGAAAGTGAAAAATTAAAGAGCCTCTTGTTGAAGGTGAAAGAGGAGAGTGAAAATGTTGGCTTAATACTCAACACTCAGAAAACTAAGATCACAACATCTGGTCCCATCACTTCATGGCAAATAGATGTGGAAACAATGGAAAAAGTGATAGACTTTATTTTTGGGGGCTCCAAAATCACTTCTGATGGTGACTGCAGCCATGAAATTAAAAGACACTTACTCCTTGGAGGAAAAGCTATGACCAACCTAGACACCATATTAAAAAGTAGAGGCATTATTTTGCCAACAAAGGTCCATCTAGTCAAAGCTATGGTTTTTCCGGTAGTCATGTACGGAAGTGAGAGTTGGACTATGAAGAAAGCTGAGTGCCGAAGAATTGATGCTTTTGAACTGTGATGTTGGAGAAGACTCTTGAGAGTCCCTTGAACTGCAAGGAGATTCAACCAGTCCATACTAAAAGAAATCATCCCTGAATATTCATTGGAAGGGCTGAAGCTGAAGTTGAAACTCCAATCCTTTGGTCACCTGGCACAAAGAACTGACTCATTGGAAAAGACCCTGATGCTGGGAAAGATTGAAGATAGGAGGAGAAGGGGACAACAGAGGATGAAATGGTTGGATGGCATCACCGACTCGATGGACATCACTTTGAGCAAGCTCTGGAACTGGTGATGGACAGGGAAGCCTGGTGTGCTGCAGTCCATGGGGTCACAAAGAGTGAGACACGACGGAGCGACTGAACTGAACTCAACTTTGTTCTAGGGGAAAGCAGTTAATCTTCCAAGCACATTGCAGACCCTGAAAAAATCACAGGAAGAAAATGTTTTCTGTAAAGGAATGTGTTAATACATGTAGAATTTCAGAATTTATGGGTGAAGAAATAGGAGGTCATTTCTGGGGAAATGATGGCTTTTCAGGAGCTGACTTGGGAAGTTGGGAGGCTGGCAATGTCCACAGCTCAGTGATGACATATTAGACTCCAGGTCTATTTCTTTCACCAGGATATACACGAAGGTGAGGTCTGTACAGATCTTGAGTGCAGGGGCCTCTACTCCCTTGGAATCAAGGGGCACCATCCTCCTCACATGAAGATGTGTTCACAAACTCTGAAGCTCTCCAAACCTCCAATTTTGGGGACTTTTTAAAGGCTTCATCACATGAGCATGATTGATTATTAACTCAAGTCTTTTGATGGAGCT